>NW_022900916.1:51600006-51604009 GCF_012274545.1 Fukomys damarensis | reverse complement strand
ATTTATTTATTTAGGTACTGGGAATAGAACCTGGACTCTTGTGCTTGCACGTCAGACGGCAGAATCACCAAGTTAAATTCCCAGCCCGAAAACTTTTAATATTTATATAGCCTATTTTATATGGTTTTAACACAATGAAATTTGCTCACTTATTCGTGTATAACAAATTAATCTTCACATTCATCTCTATGAAAATAATTGGTTTTGTTGGTCAAAATGGCCTAATATCTGCAGTTAATATATTTTGAAATCTATAAAAAATAAAATATTATGTTATAGCCTTAACATTATGTATGCTTAAAGTTGATTTCCTAAGATACTGGTTTTTCTTTATCTTCTCAAATATATGCTCATGCCATGAACAGTATCTGGCACATAGTATATTTTCACTAAATATATACTGAATGAACAAATGCCTGAAGGAAAATAAACATTCTTACAGAACAGAATCTATACAGGTCTTCACCTTTATTTTATCAAAGCACTTAGAATACTAAATTAATTTCTTCTTGAAATTGGAAACTTCCGAGAAACAAGACACAGGTGCCATAAAGATACATATCTAAGTGACAGTTATATGGCTCGTAAGGCCTGGAGGACAAGCATTATATAAGCAGATAAAATAGGCATCTTCTGTAAATTAGACCTTGTATCTATCCAGCCACAGGCACAGCTGGACAACCTCAGACCTGTCACAGAAGAATTATTAAAAATAATCTCAAATGTACCTTCTGTATAGGCAGAGCTCAACTAAGGAAAAAGAATTGAGTTTCATGTGTTTGGCATGTTCTCTTATACTCACCAACCAGATAATTCTCTACACAGCTCCTACAAAAAGTGAATGAAGAACAGGGTGAAAACAATAGCAATTATGCTATTAATTTTTATCCTGAATGTTTTCTGTTTATCATTTATAAGATCTAATTTAAATCATTATGGATACCAAATAGTTCATTGAAAGTCAGCACCAAGCATCTCTTTTTATACTAGTCAATGTAGGCAAACATTGAGCTAATCTAATGTACTGGAAGCTTGGGCACGGTAAATTTAAGAGTAAAGCATGAATAAGAAAAAAATATTTTTATGTTCCTATTTTTATATGTTATATATCCAATATGTACATTTGCTGCAATTTTGAACCCTAGTAGAGAATACTGAAAGTATTTCCTTCATTTTTTTTTACCTGAGATGATAAAAATTTCAAGGTTGATCTCATAATATACATCTCTAATTTCTAGTGGCTGAGTTAGTATATATTTTATGGATTAGTTTTGTGAGGCAAAATATTGGGCTTTCCACATTCTATGTTCGTACTTTCCATTTCAAAGAAGGTGGAACAGAATAAAACTTCGTAAAATACATGGAATATGCATATTACTAAAGTTTTACTAAAATGTCCTAGGTCAGTTCCCTTTCCAGAGTGAAAGGAATTTACATTATCATTTAAAACATACAATAAAAACATTATGGGTTGATAATGTGTTGGCATTCAATTTCCTTTGATTGGCAACTACAATGATGCAAAACGTGGATGTTTTTCTCGATGAAATAGGACAGATAATGGATGTTTAAAAACAACTGTGTAAAGAACAGAATTATAAGATAGTAGCACATTGTAGGAGATACTATCTTCCAGTCTGTACCTTGGAATTAACAAAAGGAAGAAAAATAATTGGTGTAAAAATTAATATTGTCAGATTTCTGTCATCAAAGATAGCAGATTGGCAAACTCTCTCTTAGTTCCTGAAGAATGGATGTGTCATGTCTGGGATCTGATCTTTGGGCTATAAAATGAATTCATTTCTTTGAGAACATAACAGTGGTATCAAGTTCATCAAATTAGTGTTTAAAAAAGATCTATTTATGAATTTACTATGAGAAATTATTTTACTGGGGACAATGTATGAATGTGCATGGTGTTGAGTTCTGCATGATTGTAGACACAGTTTATTAATTTTAAATGAGGATTTTGATCATGAGACTTTTTATTTTCCTATAAGCAGAATAATGCTGGAATCTAAATAACAATCATATTGACAGAATTGTGTGGAAATTGGGGAATCAGAATCAAAAAGAAATAGATACAACAGAAGTTTCATGGCATTGGGCTAAGAAAATCTGGTGCGACTATGTCCAACATATTTTTATCTTGCCACTGGAATCAAATAATAGAATCTTTTGGTTTTACTGTTTCTCCTAGTTAGGAAAAAAGATGCTCTTAACTCTGGTATCTAAAATGTTCTACTCTAGATACTAGTTAAATGAGCATTGTCAGTTATCCCTGTGACTTGTTTTTGGGTGTGTATGTGCTTTCATGCATAGAAATTAGATCTATATGGGAAAGGACATGTAATAAAAAAACTAATCTAATTTTAGCAAAAATATCCAAATAATGTGATGCTCTGAATACATTAAGCTTAAAAGAATAATCTTTGCTTTTCTAGCAGATTTCTAGCATGCATGTATCTTATTTCCATTGGAAAGTGTCAATCATTAAGGTGGCCAACTCCTCTGTGTCTTGGGATTTATAAACATGGTCATTAAGCATTGTAATTCTTGCTAGACTGTACACCAGTGCAAAACAGTGAGACATAAGCATGTAGAACAATTATTTCATGTTGTTATAATATACAATCTTGAAGTATACCACTCAAGGAATTCCAGTTTAGCCAGGTTAATGTCAAATAAATGTATACTGTAGCAGGGGTTTATGTGGACAACTGGTAATTAAAGAATGAATAACACAATCCTTTTCTCTAGAATGCTTATAATCATCCAAGTATAGCCCACTTTAATGTATTTAAGAACACCTGTATAGAGTGCTGACTGTAGACAAGAGAGGCACATTTATAATATTTCATTTAACAAGGATTTTTTTCTGGATAGGGTAGCAATAAGTTGAATCTTGAAATACAAGCAGAATTTTATAGGGGAATATTAGTGTTGGAATTTTATTATTTATTTATTTATTTATTTATTTTTGTACCGGGGATTGAACTGGGGTCTTTGCGTAGTGTTGGAAATTTATAGAGAGGGAAATTATAAGTAAAGCAGAACTTTTGGAATCACTTTCAGGAGAAACATCAATTACTTATTTTGGTTCTAGAGAATAGGATATTTGAAGAAGAGTGGTCATGTAGGTTATTACCATAGTATGGAAGTCCACACATGTAAACTAATGCAAAACTGGTAAGCCTTACTGATCGCCTAACTTGGTTTCATGCTCTGTGTTAGACATAGGAAATATGAGTAAGACATGACATGACTGTTTACCCTCCAAGAAGTTCTCAGCCCAGGAGTGGAGAAACATGATGTATTATAATGTTTCAGTATGGCCATGCTTAATAGAAGTATAAACAAAATGCTCTGAGAGCCAGCATGATGAACTTTTTGGAGGATATTAGGAAAGGTAAAAAATTCAACTAATGGTGAGTCAAATTTGAACTAGAACACAAGCTGGTAATGCCAGGAAGTGCATAGATAGTAGCATGCTGAAATGGGTAGTTGTGTTATTTGTCTGGACTGTGTGATTGGTGGAAAAGAGGGCAGAGGAGTGAGAATAGAATGGTGGCTGGAGCTATTTTAATTTTATCGGTACATTTTAGGTATACAATATAATGACATTCATCATTGGAGATTTGTACTTTTACATAATATATCTTGATTCTTATTTTTCCAAATATCCTGTCCCTGTCAACCCCTCCACCCTTCCCTATTTACAGACTTGCTTTCCATATTTTCATTTTCTCATATTAATTCCATTCCCCTCCTTCCTTTTCCCTACTGCTCACACTTCCCCTTCCCCTTTGAACCTTTCCTTCCTATTTCACATTGTCCATTGTACTTTTTCATCCTTATTTACACTTTTAGTTTCTTATACCAGGGAAAATATTCAGTATTTATACGTTTGTTCTATTTATTTCACTTGAGTATCACCTATACACGCCTCTAATTTCTCATTCTTTTGGGCTGAGTAGTACTCTGTTTTATATAAAAAAAAAAA
>NW_022900916.1:51578247-51599877 GCF_012274545.1 Fukomys damarensis | reverse complement strand
TTTCTTTATCCAGTCTCCAGTTGATGGACAATTGGGCTGTTTACATGTTTTAGCTATTACAAACCATGCCACTGTGAACATGGGTGCACATGTATCATTGTGATGTGATTCTTTTTATTCCTTTAAGAAGATACCCACCAGGGAAATAGCTGGGTCAAATGGAACCTCTAGCCCCAGTTCCTTTACGTATCTCCATACTGATTTCGACAGAGATTGCACCAGTCTACATTTCGCCAACATTGGAGAAGGGTTTTTCCCCATAGACTCTCCAGCATTTCTTATAGGTTGATTCCATGATAGCAGCCATTCTTTCTGGGATTAAGTGCAATCTCAGCATTATTTTCATTTGCATCTCCTAAGTGAACATTTTTTCATATGTGTATTTGCTGTTTCTCCTTTTTCTAAGAAATGTCTGTTCATTTCAGATGCCCATTTTTGGATTGGATCTTTAAATTTGGGAGGTCTGATTTTTTAAAAGTTCTTTATATATTATAGATAGTAGATCTTTATCTGAGAAACAGCTGGTAAAATTTTTTTCACACATTGTGGGTTGTCTCTTTATGCTTTTGATGGTTTCTCTTGCTGTACATAAGCTCTTTAATAAGAAGAGATCCCACTTGTTGATTCTTTATGCTAATTCACATGCAGCTGAGGTTTTGCTCATGAAATCTTTTCCTATACCAGTGTCTTCAAGAGTTCTGCCTAACCACTCTTCCAGCCAATTTAGTGTTTCAGTTTTAACATTTAGCTCTTTAATTCATTTTTATTTTATTTTAGTTTAGTGCATAGTGAGAAATATAGGCCTAGTTTTAATCTTTGGCAAGTTGAAACCCAAATTTTGCAGCACCATTTATTAAAGAGGCCATCTTTCCTCCAGTGAGGGTGTTTGGCTTCTTTGAGGTGGCTGAATGTGTCTGGAGTTGTCTCTGTATCTTCTAATCTGTTCCACTGGTTCTGGGGTGTGTTTCTTTGCCAGTGCCATGGTGTTTTTATCAGGGTAGCTTTGAAGTATATTTTTAAGTTGGGGATTGTGATACTCTCTACCTTGTCCTTGTTTCCTAGAATTGCTTTTGCTATGCTAGGTCTCTTGTTCCGAAGGAATTTTTAGATTGTTTTCTCAAGGTCTGTGAATGATGCTGGTATTTCAGTTGCGATTGCATTGAACCTATATAGCAGTTTTGGAGGTATGGCCATTTTCAGTATATTGATTCTTCCTACCCAGGAGCAAGGGATGTATTTCCATTTCCTAATATCCACTTTGATCTCTTTTTTCAGAGTGCTATAGTTTCAGAGTATAGGTCTTTGATTTCTTCACTTAAGTTAATTCCTAGGTATTCCATTTTTTTGGATGCTATTGTGAAGGGAGTTTCTCCAGGTTGTTTTTTCAGGGAGTCTGTTGTTTTTGTCCAGGAAAGCTATTGATTTTTGTGTGTTAACCTAGTATCCACCTACACTACTAAATTTGGTTGTTAAGTCTGGAAGATTTTTTGGTGGCATTCTTGGGGTCTTCTATATAGAGTATCATGTTTTCTGCAAATAGTGATAATTTGACTTCTTCATTTCCTATCTTTATTTCTTTCATTTACTTCTCTTGTTTAATTGCTGTGGCTAATGTTTCCAAAACTACATTGAACAGGAGTGGTGATAGTGGAGATGCTTGTCTTGTTCCTGATTTCAATGTAAAGGATTTGAGTTTTTGACCATTTAGTATGATATTGGCTCTTTTTTTTTTCATACATGGCTTTTATCAGATTGAGGTAGAGACCATCTATCCCAACTTTTGTATTTTTTTTTAACCATGAATGAATATTGGATTTTTTTCTGCATCTGTTGAGATGATCATATGTTTTTTGTCCTTGACTATTACTATAGTGTATTACATTTATTGGTTTGCATATGTTGAACCATCCATGCATCCATTTGATCAGGGTATACGATCTTCTTAATGACCTTCTGCATTCTATTTTCCAGTATCTTCTTAAAGATTTTTGCATCTGTGTTCATTAGTGAGATTGGCTTGTAGTTCTCTTTTTCAGGTTGGTCTTTCTCTGCTTTTAGAATCAAGGTGATGTTCACTTCCAGGAATGAATTTGGGAGTATTGCTTCCCTTTCAATTTCATTGAAGAGTTTAAAAAGTAGTGGCAATAGTTCTTCCACACATATCTTACAGAATTCAGCAGTGAAGCCATCAGGGCTTACGCTTTTCTTAGTTGGTAAATTTTAATTACATTCTCAATTTTGTTGATTGATACTGGATTTAAAAATTTTAGGTCTTCATTCAACTTTGGTAATTCATATGTATCTAGGAATCTTTCCATTTCTTCTGTGTTTTCCATCTTATTGGAGTAGAGATTCTTAACATAGGTATTGATGATCCTTTGGATTTCTACTGGGTGTGTTGTAATTTCACCCTTTTCATTCCTAATTGCTTGGATTTGGGTCTTTTCTTTCCTTTTTTTGATAAAGTTGGCTAATGTTTTGTCAATTTTGTTTATTCTAAGAATGAACTCATATCTTCATATTTTTTGTTTCATTCTCTTAGTCACCATTGCATTAATTTCTGCTCTTACCTGTATAATTTCCTCCCTCTTGTAAGCTTTGGCTTTGTCCTGCTCTTATTTTTTCTAGAAGCTTGAAGTTTGACATCAGATTGTTTAATTGAGCTCACTCTGTTTTCCTAATATGATTATTCACTACTATGAGTTTCCTTAGTAAGATTGATTTCATTATGTCCCATAGATTTCAATATATTGTATTAACATTGTCATTTAATTGTAGAAACTGCCTGATTTCTTCGTTAATTTCCTCTGTGACTCATTTATTGGTTATTCAGAAGTGTGTTCAATTTCCACTTGTTGAAGAAATTCTTTCAGTTTCTTTTGCTGTTGATTTCCATTTTCATTGCACTATGGTCTTTTAATGTAGAGGGGATAACTTCAATTCCTTTGCACTTACTTAAACATGTTCTAACATGAGCAAGTATGTGGTTTATTTTGGAGAACAGCCCATGTGCAGCTGAAAAGAATGTGTATTCTTATTTTTGTAGGGTGCAACACTTTGTAAACATCTGTTAAGTTCATTTGTTCAAGAGTTTGATTGAGTTCTAGTATTTTCTATTTGATCTATGTATTTGACAGTGGAGTATTGAGGGACCCTACTACTATTTTATTAGTGCTTATTTAATTCTTTATGTCTGTTAGTATTTGTATTATATAGTTGGGAATACTAGTGTTTGGTGCATATATATTTATGATTGTCACCTTTTCCTCTTGGATTTTTCCCTTTATAAGGATGTAGTGTTCTTTGCCCCTCTTAATCAGTGTTGGTTTGAAATCCATTTGATCTGTAAATAAGACAGCTACTCTATTTTCAGTTCCTGTGGCATGGAGTATAGTTTTCCACCCTTTAACTTTCAGTCTGTGAGTTTCTTTTTGAATTGTGTTTCTTGTATGCAGCATGTTGTTGAATCTTGCTTCTTGACCCATTCTGCCAGTCTATTTCTTTTGACTGGTGAATTGAGCCCATTAATATTGATGATTGTAAGTAATGTGTATTGACATATCCTTATCATGACTTTTTCTTTTTGTTGGATTCTCTCCATTTACATTTCATTTCTTGTCTTGCCTGTTGGATTCATTCTGCTGGGCTTCCTGGCATTGTGATCCTCACTGTCTTTTCCTAGGATATTGTTTAAAATTTTTTAGAATGCTGGTTTGCTATTCATGATCTTCGTAAGGTGCTCTTTGTCATGAAACTATCTTATTTCTCCATCAATTTTCAAAGATAGTTTTGCAGGGAAGTCAGTCTGGGTTGGAAGTTGTTTTCCTTTAGTGCTTGAAATACAGCACTCCAAGCTCTTCTTGCCTTGAGGGTTTGTGTTGAGAATTCTGTTGTGATTTTGGTGGGCTTTCTTTTTATGTGATTTGTTTCTTTTCTCTAACAGATTGTAGAATTTTGTTCTTCTGTTGGGTTTTTGGAATCTTAACTATTGTATGACCAGGTGAAGGCTCTTTTTTATCATGGCCAGTTGGAGCCCTTTATGCCTCACTTATCTGTATGTCAAGTTCTTTTCCCTTGCTTGGCAACTTTTCTGTCATTACTTTTGTGAACATTTTTTTTTTATGTTGTTTGTACTCTCTCCTATTTCTTCATTGACTCTAATCAGTCTTATGTTATTCTCCTTTGCATCATCTAGCAGTTGCTGGATTGATTTCTCATGGTCCCTTACTGTTTTTTTTTTTAATTTTTCTTTTCCTGATCACTAATTGCAATTCTGTCTTCTATATCTAAAATTCTGTCTTCACATTGGCCCATTCTGCTGTGTAATCTTTCAGTGGAGTTTTTGATCTGGAAATCTATTTGCATCTGTTTTATAGATTCCTATATTGAGATTCCATCACATTCCTCAGCCCCTCTATTATTTTTATGTGTCTGCTCTAGACTTATTAATCATGTTTTGTACAATATGTATAATCTCTGTTGTTATATTAGAAATTATTTTTGAATTAATTTTTTCCAGATCCTCTTTTCTTGCCAATTCAGGGAGTCCAGGTGGTTAAGCATCAGATTGTTCTATCTTCCCTTTGGGGTGCCTTAAGTGATCTGTGGGTCCGGTTTTGAGAGTTTTTTGCTATCTTCTCATTTCAACAGATGCAGCCTGCTGTGTCTTGCTGTGTGTTGAGGCAAATTTGTGTTCACCCAGTGGTCTTTTATTCTCAGCAAGCCACAGAGGGGCCTTTGCTGCTCACCACGGCACCACTTCCTGGGTTCAGAGTGGTAGCCTTTTGGTTCCCTGTTTTGCCCTGTTGTCTGGGCAGGCTTCTGGCTGGGACATGTGCACACTTGGAATAGTATCTAAGTATGCCTCTGGCTATGGCCTGCCCTCCTGCTTAGCTCTTGTCGGGTAGGGCATTTGACTGCAGGCTGAGCACCCAAGTCACTGGTGTCTGGGCAGGCTTCTGGCTAGGGTCTACAAGCACTTACCAATGGTATCAGGGCAGGTCCCTGCCTGTTGCTTGTATACCTGTGTGGCTCTTTTCCCAGCAGCTCTTTGGCTGGGGCTTGTGGGCCTAAGCAGCTGTTGTTGGGGTGGGGCCCTGGTTTGAATGCCTGCAGCGGCACTGCTCTCATTCACACTGGCTCCTCACTAGGCTCTGCATGCGCTTACCATGGTATTGGGTGGGCCTCTCAGTGGCTAAAGTTTTTGAATGTTTTCAGTTTGGAGCTGGAGAAGTATTTGAGATTGGAATCAGACACCTGCATTCAAATTTTGATTATGTTTTACTGTATGTATTGCTTTTCTGTTGCTAAGATAAAGTATCTGACAGCCACATTTTAAAGGAGGAGAAGTTTACTTTTCATTCAAGATTTCAGAGGTTTTAGTCCATGGTCAGCTGGCTCCAAGGCAGAGACATCCTTAGTGGTAGAGCTGCTCGACTCCTGGAATTTGGGAAAAGCAGAGAGTAGGGGAAGAGCACAAGAGTGGAAGGGACCATGGAGTTGATATAGCCCTGAAAGTCACACTCCCCTGATTCACTTGGACACAGTGTGCTTAATTAATCTCAAGTGAAAGATTAACCATCAAGCAATGGTTTTGATTTCTGGTTTCTTAGCCTCATTTCCCTATTGTGCATATGAGGATCATAAAATCAATTTAGCACTGTGGTTGTGACCAAAAAGTAATGGAAATAAAGCACATAAGGAATTTTCTGGCCAGACATGGTGGCGCATGCCTGTAATCCCAACACTCAGGAGGATGAGGCAGGAGGATCTCTGTGACTTCGAGACCAGCCTGAGCTACATAGTGAGTTCCAGGTCAGTCTCAACTGCATAGTGAAACCCTGTCTCAAAAAAACAAAAAACAAAAAACAAAAACAAAAAAACCAAAAATTTTCCGAATAGCAAGTGTGAGTCCACAATACTTTCTCACAGGGTTAAGAACTAAATTGAGTAAAAGAAACGAGTGCAAGAAAGTAACACAAAGCACTCATTCTCAGTTACTGGTACTAAAAATGAAACTTTGAAGACTGTTCTTTGCAGTTATAGAATGTTTGTTTTTTATAAAATGATCCCTAGCACTTAGGAATAGTTTAGTCATTATTTGTGTGAATATTTAAAGTTATTGGATATTTCGATTTTAGGTCTCTCTTTAATTAGGGTCCTTTCTCAATTTATCTGCATAGGGCTATGATATTGTGTTTTATTAAAATGTGATGATTATAAAATCATACTTTATGCTTACATGAGGACTCTGCAATATATTACAGTTATTCTTGTATCTTTTTTCTTTAGACAGTGAATATATCATAGTTATTATTATTTTATTGTTTTCACTGGCCTGTGAATACTCTGTTTCTGCTATTTCAGAAAGTGTTAATGCTCATAAGAATTGGCTGAAGTGGTCTTAAAATCGGAAAAAAATAAACATAAATATGTATTTTTATGTATAATTATAACAGTTCTAATTTTTCACTTTCAGTTTTTTTTGTCCCTTGCTATAATTTTGTTAAAGTACCCTCTACTTCTGGAAAGTAGCATGCATCTCTCTATCCACACATTCTCAAATTCTTGGGTTGGAGACTTGTATTGGTGGAATAGTAGAAGTGGCCTCAGCCTCATGCTCAGAAGAATTCTTCTCTATTCTACATCACACTACCTACCCAGCAAGAATTATAAGATAGTTTTTAAATATAGGTCTTGCTGAAAGTCGTAGAGTGTGCAGAGATGCCCCTGGGCCATCTGAAAATAATAGTTTTCACACACTGGGAGAGACTCTTCCAGAGCTATGTGGTGCTTAAAGACAGGAAGCTCATCAAGGACACATTTTCTGCTCTTGTGCATAATAAGCAAAAAATGGGAGTGGTAGGGTAAAGACAGTAACCTAAAAAGAATTAAAAACACTCTAAGCAAAATCTTGGTCAAGTATTGAATACATTAATTATGAAAAAATAATCTTAACCTGTCTGGCAGAATTGTAGCTAGTTATATTGTGTGCTATTTTACTTGCATATATTGGACAGTGTCAATCATTAAGGGTAATAATATTTATTCCAACCAACTACATTTCTATAGTAACAGTGTACTTGTTTATGCAATTGCATATTATTTTATCAAATCATAGTTGGTATATTTTGGTGCTAGTTCCTGTCCTAAGGTCATTCAAGTTTTCATAGATTCAGCGCCTAATGGGAGGATCTACCTCCTCTCTTCTTTCTTTGCATGAGTCTAGGAAAGTGATTCCTGAATTGAAGTACTAACTTGACATTCAACACTGAGATGCAATCCAAACAAGTGAAGTTGTGTTTTATACTAGTTCAAAAATTTTTAGTTTTTGATGTAAAGTAATTATACTAATTTTATAAGTAGTTTATATACTAACCCAAAATTTTATTTTGTAATGCTTTCCATATACAAAAGATTATCTGAATTTGACTGTATTGCTGTTTAAACTGTAAATCCACTTTAATGATAAAAATGTATTCCTAATAGAACTATAAGATTGAGTTCAGTGACACAAAAGAATGAAAACACTAATTCTTTATTCATTAGTAGAGGTGAAAAAGAAACTGTAATTTTAAAAGGGCATAATAGCATATCATTTTTCATTTTATGAGTACTAATATTTTAATTTACCTGAACTGAATGTGTCAAACTTATTCTCTTCTCTGATTTTGAGTTCCTCTTATCAATAGTAACAGTTGTATTCATTTTAACCATGGCTAGCACTTTAAAACACCTTTTTTACTAGGTAGAACATATCTCATCTTTACTTGGATTTTGGGAGTCACCATATTTTAAGAATAAAATTTTTAAAACCTATTCTGCCTTGCTTGGTTAAATTACTAAAACTATCAAAATTTGAAGTTATTTTAATGAACGCCATACTGTTTTACCTTTTGCCCTGTCACTCCATTGCTGTTTGATCAGTATTTCTGCTTTTGACTTGCTTATCCATAGACTTACTTTTGTTGTCCAGGCATGGGATCATAACATTGTAGGCAGGCCAACTTAGAATCACAGCTGAGATTCTCTGTTCATAATCCTGTGTTTTGAAAAGTCATTTGAAAAGTTTGATGGCCAAACTTGGTTGTAGTTATTTTTTTGTTCTCAGAAAATATTGTAATGTAAAAGAAAATAATAAAAAAATCTAAAAGTTTGCAGCATTACTATATTTATTATACAGTATGGGGAAACTCTCTAATTTGTAGTGTTGCATATACTATTACATAGCAGTATCTTCATGTATTTACATAGATTTTTTTATAGGGATTTGTGATCTTTATATATATGTGTGTGTGTATATATAATTGGTTTTCTTTCTTTACATTATGAACATTACTTTTATAATTATCACTTTACATGCATATGTAATATTCCATCTTACAATGAGAATTTGTTTCAAATAAATATAATTCCAAGAAGCATCGTTTGCTATTAAGTATATTTCTTTACATTTGGTGGTAGTTATTTTCTGAGAAAATTTGCATTGTTGCTTCTTCTCAGGATAAGGATGAAGGACAATAATGGTATTTCAGGCTTTGCTAGTCGAATTTTTTTAGTGAAGGAGCTAGCGCCACTTTTGTCAGCACAGTCTCACAATAAGATAAATATACACGTACTAGCTTTCATTGAGGGAGACCTAAGGTTACTCACAGATGTCATCCTTTGAGGACCTTTGTTTTTTTCTTGAATCATTATCCACAGAAGGCACTATTTCAAATTCCTTTTGACTAAAAGAAAATTCCCTTATACTCCTTCCAAATTCTAAATCACTTTGGTGTCTATTAAAGGGTATTGTGTGGTATAAATCAACATTTTTATAAGTAGTGGAAGTAGCAGGAGCCTGATAGCATTAATAGTTTTAGGGTATCTTTATGATACGTGAATTGGCTTAAGAGGTGATTTTATATACTTTATATATTGTAGAGCATTTTATAAACAGTATTTTAAATATTTGTCAATGTCTGACAATTGAAGTCTGATCTTACAGATTAAGTTGTGTTGATTTACTTTTCTGTTATTATTTTTAAGAAGTTATATTTTAATACTAAGTCTTTGGGTCAGTATTCAATTCAGAATTATAATATCCTTCAGGAGTGAAAATAGTTTACTTTGTGGTTTTTCTATTGCATGACACAATTTCCAGGAAGTCAGTTGGGGGAAATGGACACTGCCAAGACATATTTTGTGCTTCACCATGCCCTAAAAATTTATAACCTAGAAACAAATCTCTAATTTTGATATTTTTCTAAGAAATCTTTGGAATTACATACTTAAGTCCAAGACAACCCCCCAAAAAAAAGATGCTATAAGGATTAGTTCTAAGAAAAACTGGCAAGCAATATTTTTTCCATTTGTATGTCTCATGTTTTCTGGGAATCCTTTTTAAGTGTTTTTTTTTCTTCCTGGTTTTTGGTACCGGGGATTGAACTCGGGTCCTTGTGCTTGCAAGAACCACTGAGCTACATCCCCTCTGGGAAGCCTTTTGTGTGTGTATCTGTGTGCCACTAAATTGTATTCTCCTCTATCTCTTTCTTAATGTGCCTAGAGGCCCATGTCTTCCTAGGACTATTGACTATAATAAAGAATCTTATTTCAGAAGTAGATCTTTATGTGCTTCTTGTTGTACCTTTTTTTTCTTTCTCTGATTAAAGCATACTTTATGTGTTGTCATGGATCTCTTAAACTCAGTGACTTGAAATAGCTAATGACTTACTTGATCATGATGGTAGGAGGCTCCTGATCTTAGGCTTCATTGTTTGGCTCTGTCTGTGGACTTAGATTAAATTATCTTCTGAGGACTTGCTGAGTAATTATTCCTGCTCTTCTCCTTAAGTTCTGCTTCAGTTCCACTCAAGGAAGCCACTGCTTGCTTGTAGATATTCTGTACTCTTCTCAAGGATATACTGTTGACTTCCTGTTTAGAAAGAGTTTATAGGCAAAGGAGGCACAGGCAGTTACTCAAACAAATCAGATGAGTCCCAATCCTCCAGGACAGAGACGGGCCACTTCATATGGGCCTCTGAAGAGAAGTGATGTTCAAGGACGCTATCATGGTTTGGCAATAATTGCAGGTGTTGTTTCTGACATTTGATATTCATATGTTCTTCCATTCATCCATGTACTAATTAATTGCAATATGTATTTTGTGTGTATTTATTGGGCATTTACTATGTGTCAGGCGTAATGTAACATGCTTGGGATATAAACAGATCTCTTCGTCTATTTTTTTTTTCTTTTTTTCTGGTGCCAGGGATAGAACTCAGGACCTTGTGATAGCCAGGCAGTTATGGTGGATTTCTTTGTCTTTTGCAATATAAACAGATCTTCGTCTATTTTTTTTTTCTTTTTTTCTGGTGCCAGGGATAGAACTCAGGACCTTGTGATAGCCAGGCAGTTATGGTGGATTTCTTTGTCTTTTGCAGTTTATAGTTTAGTGAAATCATCAGACTTCACATATACTTTGCATCACATATTTTAAATGTTTCACCTGTTGGACATACTCATCAGATTACCCTTTGTTTTAGGCTGTAGTGGAGAAAAGATAAAAATGAAAACGTTTTTCATAGTAAGATGGTCATGCTATAAGTTGTTTACATGAATTACATCTTGAAAGTAAGAATAGTATTTTAAAGTAATTCCTTTATGACAATGTGGTATTTCTAAATTGGAGCTTTAGAACCTAAAGACCTGAGAAAGAAATTTAAGGGTAAAGTTCTCCAACATATTTATTTCTATACTACTATATACATTTTACAGGTTTTGTACGTATATACAATTGAATAATTTTTAATAGACTTATCTTTATTGAGTTTTTCCAAAGCATTCAGTTTTGTTTCCAAAGCATTCTCT
Organism: Fukomys damarensis; assembly: GCF_012274545.1. Lineage (NCBI taxonomy): Eukaryota > Metazoa > Chordata > Mammalia > Rodentia > Bathyergidae > Fukomys > Fukomys damarensis. The sequence continues at coordinate 51,589,026 of NW_022900916.1, read as the reverse complement.
TTTTTTAAAATTCACATTTTGTCTAGTGTTTATTTTAGCCATAGAGTCACAATACCAAGTTCATTAAGAATAAACTAGTTCAGACAATAAGGAACAGATGATATACTCAGATTAATTCAAGAAAAGTTTATTAAGAATAAAGATATAGGTATAGGGAACCCAATAGAGATTGTGCAGTACTGAATGATAGTTACCCAGAAGTCATGCCATTACTCTTATAGTTGTTGAACCCAACCAGAAGCCAGAGATGACTAGCAGTGTGTTTAGTGTAGCTTATTTTCATAGAAAAGTTAGGAAAATAAGAGCGGAAAGTAGCTCTGGGAAGGAGTGGAAACATGTTTGGTATAGTTAGGAACCAACACTATCAATCCCTATGTAGCATACTATAGAACTATATGAGTTACATGTGTTTAACATTTGCTGTGCTGTGGGCATTGAGGTACTTGTATTTAATACAGAGAGTGAATGACACTATATACTAATCGAGTGAGTTAAGTAGGTCCCAGTCTGTTTGGTTCTGTAGATTGCTTAAAGCATACTTTCTCTAATTTATTCTGGATTTTCATATCCACATTAGGATTTAGAAAAAGTGATCTTTCTAACACTTCCCAAATTAGGTTTTTTTTCATATCTATATTAAACACTTGGGAAAATTAATTAGGATGTTAGAACTTTTTGATATATGATCGCATTTATGAAAATTTCAGTTAAAAATTAGAAAAAGTTTTCCATAATGATTTGAGTAAATGTGTTTCAAGGAATTCGTTCAATGATAAATATTATGTTTCTTTCTCCATTTTATTATATTTTATACATACAAAAGAATATGTGTATTATTTAAAAATTATGAAGTTTAATGAAATGTTGTGAATCTACCTCCAGCTAAAAAATATAACATTACCAGTATAATGTATTCACTCATTTTTCTTTTTAATATTTCATTATATGATTATTGTATAGTTTATCTAGTTTATTGTTAAACCTTTTTGTTTGTTTTTACTGTTGCAAATAATAGTACATTTCCTATATATTTCATATATATATATATATACTTAGGAAAAGAAAAGCCCATTCTTGGGTACACATGCTCAGTTGTAAAAGAAAATGCCGAATTATTTTAAAATTGGGTGCATCCGTTTATACTTCACCATCACATATTTTAAATGTTTCACTTGTTGGAGATATTCATCAGATCACCCTTTGTTGTCATTGTTCTTAGATTAATGAATAAAATGATTCCTTAAATCATATTTTCTGATGTTGATTAGGATTTTATTTATTGGGCACTGTACCTTCATATTATGTTTTGATATCTCTTTCATCCTGATTTGAAGGAATTCTTTATAATATATATGTATTTTCTTGGTTATATAGAAAATGTATTCTTCAAGTCCGTGGTTAGTATATGCTCCCAGATAATGGTGTATATTTTTACTTTTGGTAACTTTTGAGGAAATTAGAATTTTAACCTTATCAGTTTTTCCTTTATGCTTAGAATTTTTGTTTGTTATTCAGGAAAAGATTTGCCAAAATGCAATCACAAACTTATTTTCTAGTAAGAGTTCAAAGTTTGATCTTTTTCATTTAATTCTTCATTCAATTGGAAAGTATTTGTGGATTTTAGGACAGTGATCAATTTTGTTTTATTCGGTTTATGAAACCAGTGATTTAGTTTTTCTTTTTGACAAGACTATGCCTTCTCTGTTATGTGCAGTTTACACTTATCTGTGGCTTATTTCTGGCTTTTATTGTATTCTGCTGTTAAATCAGTACACTTCTGAATCTTACTATTTTAGTTAGTATAGATTTCATAAGACTTTATTTTTTTCTTAAGAAGTGTCTTAGTTATTCCCAGGCTATGGCTTTCTGTATGAATTTTACAATAAGCATGTCAGTTTGCATAAAGGCCTTTGGGACTTTCATAGGAATAATATTGACTCCATACATCAGTATGAGTAGAATTCTGAGTGATATTGAGCTTTTCTATTGATGAACATTTTACTCCTTTCTATTCATATATTCTTAACCTATCTTACTAAAGCTTTACAGTTTTCCCTTGTAAGAACCATGGGCAGATTTCTGAAGATATGCTATCACTTGCCTTAATTATTTTTTTAGTTACTAAATGAAATATTTTCTATGTCAAAGTTTATGCAAATAATGACAAATACTGTATTTTTCAAATCTTCTATCTGTTCTTTTTTTTCTTATTTCTCAGTTGACAAGAACTTCTAGTTGTTGAAAGAAACATCTCTGTTTTGTTCTGATTTTAGAGTTTTTTCAGTGTTATTGGAAGATGATCTATATGATTAAAGAAGTTCTGTAACTAATTTTAAAGAGATGTACAAAACTGAACAGCTGTTGTTCTCTACTAAATGCTTTTTTTGCAGTTGAGATTTCCCCCTCTGCTATTAAATATCATTTATAGCTTGCCATTCAAAATGTCAAAAGTAAGTTGCAATTAAACTCTTATTGGATTGCAACAAATAATTTATTATTTTCATGTTTTTCTTCAGTTTGCTAAAATTTGTTTAGTATTTCTGTTGAAATACTTTTTTCTTATACTCTACTTATTTGGATGGGCTATTAATGCTAAAAGTATTAGTTTTCAATTTTTAAATTTTGTGTTACATGGTATATAAGTTGTATGCAGATATGTAAAGCTGTATGCAGGACATCTGGATGACTTTGGGAATACTGCCAGCCATGACCTACATTTCAACACCTGCTGGTCAGTGGAACCCCCTTGATCTAAACACTCTGTGAGCACTGTGACAGAAAGCAGCCCAAGTACTGGCCTTTCATTTGCCTTGAAGTTCTGAGCTGTGGCACAAGGACCTCAGGGAATGCTTTTAGAACATGGTCCCCAGCTTCCTCTCCTCCTTTTGGATATGCTGATTTCTTATTTCCTTTAACATCCTTCTCTGGGAACAGGGTCTTTGTACTGAGATAGAAACACATTCCTCAGAATTCCAGCGAGCATGTGATGAAGGGTATGTAATCTGTCAGTCACACATGAGAAAATTTTCTTAATGTAAGATGAAAATTTTATATATATATGTATATATATATAGTGTTGATTTTTGATGTTCTCAATAATGAAATTCATCTCAGTGAAATTTTTGCCTAGAGAAAAGTAGTCAACTTGGAGCAAAAAAAAAAAAAAAAAACAAAAACAAAAGGAAACTATCATGAAATGTTTGCCTTTCATATGTGACTTTGAGACAAATTTAAAAGCACTCTAGTTTATGCTTTTGTGATTTCCTGAAAACCCTAAAACATTCCATTTTGAGTTTTATGAAAATGTTATTATGAAATATAGTTATTGTAGCTCTTTTGCACCCCAAATAAAGCCTTGGTTCATTTGTTTGACACACTGTGGTGACTTTGGACACTTTTGTGCAGTGATTTTTGATTTTTTTTCTCCTTTAAATATCATTATGGTTGTTCTCAGCTGCTCCCTTGAAGATGGAACAGTTCATGTGAAAGTTGAAACTTTTCACCATTTTTTATATATCCACTAACATTTGGCACCTTTCTATACAATAGCTAGGCTGTTTTATGTTCCTCTAAATATTTACTTGATCTCATCTTCATTTTAATGTGCTCAGCAAGAACAGCTTGCTTTTAGTATTTCTTTGTTTAGCAGATTAGAAAATTAGAATTTCCAGCCTTAGAAGGGTAGTAAGTGAAAAGAAAAAAGTGTGAGATAATGAAGAGATGGAAATAAAGTGTTTCTAGATGGGGAGGGAAGGAGTGGGTGAAGGGAGGGCAGGGACAAGGGGAAAAACGAGAAGCAGATATTTAATTTGGAAGCCTTCATGGTTGCCATTTAAGCTTTCATGTTTTTGAAAGTTTGCCACTTCATTATCTCTCTTCCATTTTTTGTATGATAAGATAGTATACGTATCATTATTATGTCTGTCTTATCTATCTTAATCATTTTTTTTGTTATTTCAATAATGTCTTGGTTTTATGCAGAGAATAGCATCGCTAGTCTGTTTTTCTCTTATAGACTTTCCCAATATTGATTTCGGCTTGAGTCAATCTAGATAGAAATTCCTACTTATTTCTGTACTAAGCTGCAGTAACACAAGCTTATTGAAATCTATTTTGTCTACAGTGTCTTGATTATTTTGAAATTATAGACTCCAGTATGCTGAACCACTGAATCTTTGTAGGAGAAAGAAGGCAATCATTTTCATTTTCTGAAATTTGGTTTACTAAATCAGTGTTTTATGTCAGATTTCATGAAGATCAAACAAAATTTGTAAATCAGCTTGGAATAATTACTTGTTCTAATGATTCATAAAAACAGAGAATACTATTAAGAATACTACTATAGTTACAGATTTTAAGGGCAGACTACAATATTCTTATTTTATTATGGTGAAATTACTATGAACCTGGAAGAAATTCAAAGTGTTTGAGGCCTCACTTCAGGGTTGAGGTTCAGTTCCCTTCTAGCTGAGGTTTTATATTTTAAATCAGTCATCCTTTATTTATTTATTTAGTATTTCTAGGAAAAAAAAGTTTTATGCTTGGAGCAAATACTCCAAACACCTAAGCAGCATTCTAATTTGTTTCTCTTCTAGTCCCTAAGGCATTTACTTCCTTGAAGCTTTGTGCTTTCTTTTCTTTAATAAACACTTTAAAAATACATTCTTTGCAGCTATAATTCAACATAAGAAATATAAGGAACTGGGAATAGTAGGTCTTCTTTGAATACCTGTTTTTCTAAATCTGTGCATTTTATTTTTATTGTCAAGCTCCTTTTTAACAAAGTTAGAATTTTATTTATTCACATTTTATTATTCATTTTTCTTTTTACAATTATTTTTAATTTTTTTGTAGAAAAGATAGGAAATATTTTGCAGTTTATTTCAAGCACAACAAAAACTGTGAAATGGTGGCGTCGAGAAGAGGGCAAATCCCAGTGGAAAATATAAACTAAATTTGAAACAAGGAGCAAATAAACAGTGTCAATACCTGTGGGAACAGGATACAGTCTAGGGGACTTCCTAGAGATGAGCCCACACTAAGCCCTTAGTAGCCACCCATGACAAAAGAGAATTATGGTGATTTTCATGATTCCTACATACATGCAATATTTCAACATACCTGTGCTACTGAGTATGTAGAGAATTAAACATTTTCAATGCTCCCCTTACTTTAAGTCCAGGGATATGTTACTGAGCTTTTTTCTAATTATGGCTTATTAACTTACTATAATGAAATATTTAAAAAGGCCCATATCAACAAATTTAGTTCTTTGAAACATCAGAGCATTCAGATATAATATTAGCTCATCACTTGACTAAATTGCAGGAAAAATACTCAAGATTAGTCAATCACGTTTCTCCAAAATAAAGATAAAAGTATTTCTTGAGTGTTTTTGGAAGTAATTATTATGACATTTTTATGTTTTTATTTTGTTTAAAGTTCAAAATAAGAATGTAAAAAAGCTTTACCAATGTCACTGTGGACTGAGTCTGGTGACCTCAGCGGGTGCCTTTGTTATAAATATTCAAAATGTGTTCTTCTTAGCTAAAAACAAAATGCATATTCTTTGGGAAAATATGTTCTCCTTGACATAAGTTTTCTATGTAATTGAATGACATTGTAGATGTATCTAATATCCAACTTATTCCTAAATTTTGATTGAATTAATGAGTGGGGAAAATGTGTTGAAAGACTCATTCTATGGCATGAGATTTTTAAAAATGATTTCAGAAATTTAAAAATATTATTTCTAATACTTTCTTTGCTGAATAGAGTACATATGTTGCCTATAAAGAGTCATATATTTGCATACTTAACACACATGGAAATAGCTTTTCAAATTTATTTTTAAAAATCTATGAAGTATTTTATGATCTTTGAAGCCATTGTCAAAGCATAAAAATCTTAGTTTGTAGAAACAACTAATTGCAGGAAATGAGCAAAATTTACCAGATTAAGCACAATAAAAATTTTGCATAACTAAATAATTAGAAAATAGTAAATGCAGACAAAAATGGACTTCCATTTCAAGCCATAGAAGATCTTTTATAAAATCATAGAAGATCTGTGAAACCAGATATGAACTAAAAGATGACAGGAGAAAAAAAAATGAAAGAAAAAACACGTTTTGGAATATGACCTAGTTGTTGGTAATCCAATTTTCAAAAGAAGAAATTTGATTGAAAATGATAACAATAAGAAGATGGAATTGGAAGTCCCATTCCTTTCTTCCTCCACAGAAATACAAATTAAACAATTTATGGACCAATTACTTCATGAGAAATTCTGAAACCAATTCAGAGGCTTCTATGATTTGAGTGAACACAAATCAGTCATGTAGAAGCCAGTATGAAAATTCATGACATTCTCTCATCATTAGGCTCTTCTGCTGGCACAGTGACACATGCTTGTGAATAAAGTCCCAGTTCCTGGCTTCTCCCTGGGGAAGGAAAGAGAAAAAAAGAAATATATGGATATAAAATCCTTCAGCACATTCAGCTTGAGGCCTTCAGGGAATAAGATCTCAGTGGTGTTTGGTTGCCCTAGGTAATCCATGGTTCAGCAGACAGAAGCCAGTATCAGAGAGAAAGCATGAATTGTGCGTCTGATGTACCAGTGTTGTGGAGGGATACCCATGCTAAGCACCTTCTGTTGCTGGGATACAATACCCGAGATACATGACTTAATGGAGAAAAAGTTTATTTTTGGCTAATTATTTTGAAGGTTTCAGCTCACAATCATTTGGTTGTAAGAAACATTGTGATAGAAGCTGGGGATTTAGCTCAGTGATTCTGCTGCCTGCCTTGCAACCACAAGGTCCTGAGTTCAATCCGCAGTACAAAAAAAAAAAAAGAAGAAGAAATATCATGGTGGAGGGGTATGGTAGAAGGAAAGTTGCTCACCTAATGGCATCCAGGAAGTAGAAAAAGAAAGATCTACAGAGAGAAAAAAAAGGGGGATGTTGCAGAGTGGCCTACTTCCTCTAAATAGGCCCCATATCCTGCTAGCACATTCAGCTGTGAACTAGCATCCCATGATCTACTCACTTTCTGCAACCCCCACCTCTGAACACAGTAGTCTTTTGGGAGACACATTTGATCTAAACCATAACATTGACCTGATTTTTGTCTTGCCTGTTTTGTAGCTCTATCAGGGAAACTCCAGATGAATAGGAACCACTCACTGATTTTACGGAAAGAGCTGAGTGGTGTGCTGCTGCTGCTTAAGAGCATAGAACATCTTTGGCATAGCAGAATGGCATTAATGTGGAGCAGCAGCTTATTAGAACTTAGGTTGGGGGAAAACTCTATTTGTGATCTGCACTCACAATTCCAGAGGAGACACATACACAAGACAGATATGGGAGGTTCTCTCTGGACTCTTGAGTGTGATTCTTTGGTGAGTATTGAAGATTATTTCCTGTACAGAGTTCACTAGGGCTGGGATTGGTGAATTTTTTTTTTCAAGTGCATAGACACCAACACAAAGTTATGGGGGGCACAAACAGGGAAAGTAATGCAATTAAAACAATGAAATAAATCTCCAAACGGACCACATGGAGTTGGAGATACATGAATTATCTGACAAATATTTCTAAATAACCATCATGAAGATACTCAAGGAGCTTAAGAAAATGACATGTAAACAAAATGAAAATTTCAGTGAACTATAATAAGAACAAAGCAGAAATTTTGAAATTGACTAATGTAATAAAAAAATAACCAAAAAGTTCACTAGGGGAGTTCAGTAGCAGAACTGAACACAAAAATAATCTTTAATTGGAAAAAAGATCATCTGAAATTATTCACTCGGAGGAATAAAAGAGAAAAAAACAATGAATGAAAAAAGCCTGAAGGAACATTGGAATATCACCCAGCATCAGTACAAAGAAGAGTATCATATAATGAAAAAAGTGTTGATTTACCAAGAAGGTATAAAAATTAAAAACACAGACACATTCAACATCAGAGCACTTAAATATATGAAGCAAACATTGACAAAACATAAAAGAGCAACAACACACTAGTTGGAAATATAAATACCAATTTTAAATCATGGGTAGAAATCCAGACAGGATATGTAGAAAAATAAAAGAGTTGAATAACATTATGAATAGTCTACCCACTGCCAAAATGCACATTCTTTTAAAGCACACACAGTAATTTTCCAGATCATGTGTTAGGTCATGAAATACACATAACAAATTTAAGATTGAAATTATACCAAGTATGTCTAGTGGTCACAATAAAATGAAACTAAAAATCAATAATAATCAAAAATTGGAAATTCACAGATATGTGGAAAGTCAAATGGCACACTCTGTTACTATTGGGTTAAAAAGTGAATGAAAAGATTAGTGATAATAGTTTTAGACAAACTTAAATCCAAAACAATACAGAAAATACTTATACGATGCAGTAAAATCAGTACTGAGTGAAGTTTATAGCAAGAAATACTGATACCAAAAGGAAGAATGATTTTAAATAAAACAATTCCTCAAGGAACTACAAAAAGAAAAAATTAAACTCAATGATAAAATGAATATATCACAAAGAGAAAAATGATACAGATAAATAGAAACATAAAATAGAGCACCAATAGAAAACTTTAACCAAATGAAGTGTTGATTTTCTTGAAAAGTTAAACAAAATTTCAAAAATCTTTTAGCCAGACTATAAAGAAGACTCAAATGAAACAAGAAATGAAAAATGCAATATGCATGATTTGACAGACATAAAAATTATTTGAAAGAACTTCTGAGAACAATTAAATGGCATACAACTGGATAAATTAGAAAAAAAAGGTGAGTTCCTAGAAAAATACAATCTACAAGGATTGAATCTGAATAAACCTACACCTAAAGCAGTTTGAACAGTAATCAACTGCCTAACAAGGAAAATCTAAGATGGTTTCAAACTCATTTATTCTACCATATATTTAAAGGAAGATTATTTGCCAACCCCGGTGGGAGAGGAAGGGAATGGTAAAAGAATTAAAATTGTTATGCACACACCATGTATGTAATGTACAAGTGTTACCCTCAACTCAGCACAATGAGTGTAATCATCATGTTCTACAAACTTGTATGAATGAGAATGAATTTAGTAAAATGGATATGGAATGGATATAGAATAACATATAAAATTATATGCTTACTTATCTATTTACTGAGATGTATCAACCTAAAAAGGGAATAATACCTTTTACAGTAAGGTTAAAAGTAGGAAGTACTTTGAAATAAACTGTTAAGGCGAGAAAAGAATTCTACTCAGAAGAGTACAAAACATAAATGAAATAATCCTGTGTTAATCGATTAGAAGTACTGTTAAAATATCAATATATTTGGTAGCAGATCTACATATGCAACAATGTATACAGGTTCAATACAGTCTACCAAAATTTCAATGAAATTTTTTTTAGAAATAAAAAAATTCTAAAATTTGTATGGAAAGACAGGGAACCCTGATGTCCAAAACAGTCTACAGACAGAAGAGTAGCCCTGACAGCCCCATACTTCTTCATTCAAAACTTGCTATAAAATTTCAATAATCAAAACAGTATAGTACTGGCAAAAAGTAAATTGTGTTTATTAATGCAACACAGCGAAGATCTCAGAAATAAAACTGTATATTTCCCCTCCCTCCTTCCTTATTTCTTTCCTTCCCTCTTCCCCTCCTTTCCTTCTCATATTTTCTCTTCTTTCTTTTACCTATTTTAGGGAAGGTGGTTTCTTGGTCTGCGGCAGGACAACTAGCCACAGGTAAAGCTGGCTGAAATAGAAATCTTGTGCACTGGGCTCATGTCTCCACCTAACATCAGGACGACCCCAGAGATTCCTGGGGAAGGGAGTGGTTAGGATGTAGTTGATAGAGCAGTGAATTCCAAGCCAGTGTGCCATGCTAACTACCCTGTCATATCCTCAGCAAATGAAGTCTTGCCCTGGTCTGCTGCGTGATGTCAAGATAGTGTTGGCGAAGGCATTATCCCAACTGGAAAACAGGCAAATGACCTGAATGGAATTTTCTCTAAAGAAGACAAGCAGTTGGTCAACATTTATATTAAAAAAGCTGTTTAGTATCACTATCAGAATGCAAATCCAACTCAATGAAATATCAACTCAGAAAATAATGTTGATGAAGGTGTGATGAAATTGGAACTCTCATATGCTTTTGGCGGGAATGTAAAATGATACATCCATCATAGGAAAAACACAGTGGACATTCTTCAAAAATTTAAAATAAGTTACCATATGATTCATCACTCCTACATCTGAGTATTTATCCAGAGCTACTGAAATCTGGATGTTGAAGAGATACTTGTATTCTCACACTCACATTAATTGGAAAGCGGATGGCAGGATAAATAAATTAAGGTACAATATACAATGGAATATTAATCAGTTATAAAAAAAAGGGAATACTGTCCTATGCTACAATATGGATAAAAGTTGGAAGCCTATTACTAAATGAAACTGACCTGTCCCAGAAAGACAAAGGGCATTATTACACTTATATGAAGTATCTAAAATAATCAAAGTTATAAAAGCAAAATGGCGATTTCAGGGGCAAAAAAAGGGAATTGCTGTTGAAAATACGTGAAATTTACAATTATGCAAGATGAAAAAGTTCTAGAAGTCTGCTTTGCAGCACCCTGCTTATTATTTATTTATTTATTTATTTATTTTTTTATTGAGTTTATTGGTACATTTAGGGATACAGTACAGTTACATTCATTGTTGGGATCATGTACCTTTACATGGCAAGTCTTGATTCTCAT
>NW_022900916.1:51420659-51577602 GCF_012274545.1 Fukomys damarensis | reverse complement strand
CACATACTTCTCTGTGATATGATTCTTTTAGTTCTCTTGGAAAGATACCCAACAGAGGGATGGCTGGGTCAAATGGAACCTCCAGTCCAAGCTCTTTGAGGTATCTCCATATTGATTTCCATAGTGGTTGCACTAGTCTGCACTCCCACCAACAATGGAGGAGGGTTCCTTTCTCCCCACAACCCCGCCAACATTTGTTATTGTGTGATTTCTTGATAGCAGCCATTCTTTGTGGGGTGAGGTGGAATCTTAGTGTTGTTTTCATCTGCATCTCTCGAATGACCAGTGATGTGGAACATTTTTTCATATATTTTCTTGCTGCTTTCACTTCTTTGTATGAGAAATGTCTGTTCAAGGATATATAAAGAACTCAAAACAATCAGTCCCCCCAAATATAAAGACCCGATCCAAAAATGGGCATCCGAAATGAACCCTGCTTATTATTAACAGTACAGTTCACTTAAAAAAATTGTTAGGAGTAGCTCTCGTGTTTGTAACCACAAAACAGAAAGAAGCTTTTGGAGTTAGTTTTCTCAATATATATTGTTAAAAACACTATTATAGTATTTGCAAATGAAGTTTTAGCATTTATTTATTTATTTATTTTTGGCACCTGGGATCGAACTCCGGCCCTTGCGCTTGCAAGGCAGGCCACCGAACCGCTGAGCTAAATCCCCGGCATGTGTTAGCATTTATATAGAAACATAAAATAAAAGTATGATTTTGTCATTTTATGTTTATCCTCTTCATTTCTATTTTTGCATACATCTTCTATACTACAAGGTATACAAAATAGTCATTGTAGTACTTATATATAAAATTAAATAGATATAAGTAGAGGTTCATGCTTAAAGGTAGTTATTGAGTAGTAAGTGTGATTTAACCACAGTGAGATCTTTGATGAAGAACAGTGCTGTTCAGCCTGTGCTTTCATGGGGTCCCTGAAGGACTGAGGGAGTGGAGAGGACTGGATACAGTTCCGGGCCCACTCCAACCTGAGAAGTTCTGCTTTGATATTATGCACCCAGTTCTTCTGAAAAAAAATACGGTTCTGATTGAACAATTGGAACTAAATTGAAATTGATGCTTTTGAGGAAATTAGTTGAATGTAAACCACCTGAAGAATAAAAGATAGTAGAATTACCAATTATTTTTGGTTATTGAGATTATAAGTGCTTATTCTTCCTTTTTCTTGTTCAATCTATTTTATACTTTTGTATTTGACGTGGAAAATACTTATATAATGGAAAATGTTAAAGTCAGTTTGACATATTTTTATGAAGAAATAATGAAAGAGCCTGACAAATACTCCTGTGAGAAGGAGACTCTTCGCTGTCGGTAGTAGGCAGTCTCAGAGAGAAGTTTCCATGGGCAGGTCTAAGATTTTCTACAAGAAACAGTTCTGAGTCTCTTTCATACAAGTTAAAATGACTGCTCAAGACTCTAAGGTATTTTTACATCAGACATTTTGAAGAGTTTTAGCTAGAGAAAGTTAATGTGAATAGGCATTGTTGAATATCCAATGTAGTAATGAAAATATTTTAGTGAAATAAAAGCAAGGCATTTAGTGTTAACAGTAAGGCCTTTTCTAAATACCCAACTAGTTGCAAATTTTAAGTATGGGTACTCTATGTTTTACTTGGATATTTAGAATGAAAAGGACTTCAGGAATAATTTAATTTTAATTCTTTACTTGAAAGTTGAGGAAAGCAAACCTCTGAATTGTCAATGATTTTTCTTCTGTAACTAGTTAGTAGCAGAGCCAGAATTTCAATTTTGTCCTCTTCTTTCTACTGTGATGTAAACAGTTTTACTGGCTCATCTTGAGACATGCTTCACTGTGTTTTCTATGGTCATATGGATCATGTTTCAGTTCCTCTTTTGTCTATGATATTTGTTTCTACCTAGAACGGTCTCTTCAGTATTTTTCCACTTGTTATCCTTTCCTTTGGTTTCATATTACTCTTATTCACTCATCAGATTAAAATCCCCTTACTATGAAAAGCTACCTATAATCTTGAAGTTAGATTTAATTATAATGGTCCCTTTATTCTCAACTGATCATATTTATAATTAATTTTCCATAGTTTGTTAGCTCAGAATACTGAAAAATTCACCAATGGTTATCATTGCTGTACATCATAAGTAAATAATATAAACAGACAACTCATTAAATGCATATTTTAATGAATATTTTCTAATTAATAAATATAAGTACCTTCTCATTAATTATTTTAGGCATTTTTTGTTAACACATTTTTATATCTGTGGTAATTATTAAGGAAGGACATTATTTTAGGTCTATTTTGATACAGTCATAGATACTAAAATTTAGTTACAAATGATATAATATTTCTCAGGCAACAAGGAAGGAATTTAGTTTTTGTCTTCAAATAAGAAAAGTCACTTGTTTCTGAAGATAAATATGAAATATTTTCCATTTTTTCCTGTCAGCACCTATATTGTTTCTCGTGAGAAAGAAAAAGGAAACAAAACATGTGCTATGGTTGAACTACTTTGAAGTCCAACCAGATTACGCAGTTGCTGTTAGAATCCGGATCCTCAAAAATGTTAATAAATTGGTGTTTCTTGACTCCAGAGATTCTCTGATGACATAAAATGTGTTTTCTGAAACATCAAATTTCTCTTTCATACAAGCTGATTAATTTTAGACATAATGTACCTCTTAGGTCACAGAATTGTCAGTTTTACTCATTGCTGTTAACCTTGAATGTCTATAGAGTATAGCCTTGGTGAGTAGAGGTCAGGCATCCGAACTTGGACCATGTTGTAGAGCCTTTCAGTCAGTGAAAGGACTCTTACTGATGAGCAGGATGAAAAGTAGACAGAATAAAGAGACCCAGCAGTCTACATATTAATTATTTACTCTATTCTTATCACCACATGGAGAAATTAAATGTCTGCAACTCATTTTCTCTATAAAAGGATTCTTTTATTTCCAAAAGGAAATAATTTCTCTCTATGTACTCTTAATGGAAATTTATCTTACTTTTTAATGGAGCTTATTTTTTCCAATAAAAATATTTAGTTATTAACCTTTTCCCTATTATACATATTTATAGATAAAGTCCTATTCATATATACTGTATATACGCTGTGTGTAATGATTGAAAGTTGGTTGTTAAAACTTCCATCTCTTTAAACTTTTAAAGCTATCTGTGATCAACAGGTAATAATCAAATATTTGTAAACATTGTGCATATTTATGGAGGGCAATGTGACATTTCAAATATAATGCGGTGAAGTAACTGTGATTCACAATAAACTATTATGTAGTTTGTGAATAACTAGTAGAAGCATGAGCTCCAAACACAAAGTAATAATACGGGGCTTCTTATCTTTGATAACTCCTTCACTATATAATTTCATGTCCTTGGGAGAAGAAAGTTCAACAACTGATTTGTGTTCATTATTTATGGTTCTCAGTATAGAGGAATTGCTGAATAAATATTTGTTCAATGAGTGAATGGAATTCCTTTTATTTAAAGAATGTTAAATGTCACTGTAGGATGAGAAATCTGAATATTGAAAAATTTTCAATGAATTGGCTTTTAGTTGTTCTTTAATATTAAATAAGCAATAACTTACACCTGTGAAATGTTTGTCAATTACACCACCTGAGTTTTGACAAAGGAATAAACATTTAGTAGGGAAAATGTCCTTTCTAAATGGTGCTGAGGATGAATATGCATAGAAGGATGAAACTAGACCTATCTCTGACCAGTTACAAATGTAAACTGAAGTAGATTAAACATGTAAAAGTAATACCAAAAGCATGACTGTTACTAGAAAAAATGAAAGACTTCAGGATATTGGTATGGGAAAAACCGTTTTTGATATTACCTCAAGTACACAAGTAAAAGAAGCAAAAGTTGACAAATGAGGTTTTATGAAACTAACTAAAAGCTTGCAAAGCAAACAAAGGCACAGAGGTAACCTACAGAACTGGAGAAAATATTTGTGAGCTATACATTTGACCAAGAGTTAATGTCATGAATATATAAGAAACGCAGTGCACAAGCATTAAACCAGTAAAAATCTGGGTAGACATTCTTCAAAAGAAGACATGCAGATCATATATGATAAATGCTTAATGCTACTAAACAACAGGGAAATGCAAATCAAATCTGTGAGATGATAACCACCTAACTCTAGTTAGAATGGTGTTTAAAACAGTTGAAAACTAATACTGATGAGGATATGGACAAAAGGAATTCTTTTATACTGTTGGTGAGAACATGAATTAATGTAGCCATTCTGGAAAGCAGCATGGTGTTCCTCAAATATATAAAAGTAGAACTGCTATACACTCTAACAATGCCACTACTGAAGGAAATGAAAGAAAATTAAATGGTGTTGATGACATCTGTACTGCCTTGTTTATTGTAGCATTTTTCAACAAAACTGGTGCATTAAAATGTCCATTAGCAGGAGTGAATGGATAAAGAAAATATGGTACATATATAAAATAAAAGAAGATTTTTCACCCACGAACTACATTAAACAGTATAATTTGCAATCACATTAATGGAGGACATTATGTTAAGTGAAACAGTTCAGTCACATGAAGACAGAATCTACTGGATGACCTCACTCATTTGTGGAATCCAGAAAAGTTGAATTCACTGAAGTTCAGAGTATAATATTGGTGGCCAGAGACTAGGAATAGTAGAAGTAAAAAGATGAGGAGAGGTTGGTGAATGTGTATAATGTTGTTAGTTAGATGGAAAGAATAAGTTCTGGAGTTCCATGATACATGACAGGGTGGAATACAATTCATAACAGTGCATTATGTATCTCAACATATTTAAAGATAGGATTTTTTTTTATACCAGGGATCGAATTTAGGTCCTTGAGCTTGTGAGATAGTCACCAGAACCACTGAGCTAAATCCCCAGCCCTAAAGATAGGATTTTGAGTATATTAACCATAAAAATATGAATGTTTACTATCATGGATATGTTAATTATCCTGAATTGACTTTTAAACAATACATATATTTTGAACAATATATATCTATATATGAATCTATCTATCTATCTATCTATATCTCTATATATCTATATATAAATTGAAACTTCACATTTTACCTCATAAATATATACAGTCATTATGTGTCAGTTGGGAAAGTAAAATAAATTTCTAGTCATACACAGTTATGTACACCCCCTATTCCCAGTTACTTGCTAAGCTGAGACAGGAAGTTTGCAAGTTCCAGGCTAGCCTGGACAACTTTGCAAGTCCTCATCTCAAACACAAAAAGCTAGGGATGTAGCCTGGACTCAGTGCCCCATCACAAAATTTTTTTTTTGCTAAAAATTTCTGAAAAATAAAAAAGTATACATCATGAATATTTTGTAGGTTGGAGATAGTTTTAGTAGTTTTCCATTCTAATCCCATTAGTCATTGAGAAAGATTGTATCAATTTATAATACTAAATAGCAGATAATCTTTATTATAAACATAACAAATAGGATGTATTTTTAAAAACATGTAGTCTAATTTATTTTGACATCTTTTCTACTGTTTACCTAATGCCTTATCATGATACCCTTCTTTGTCTTCTAATTTTATATTTATAGCTTATGTATGTACATATGAGTGGTCAATATTTATCCACAGATATTGTTGTTCTATAGTTGAAGAATAAAATGACAAAACACAGTTGTATACCCTTGTTGCAGAAAAGAAAACATAACATTACATTTTATTTCATTCTTTTGTTATTTGAAATTAATTGTAACTTGTAGTAATCCTAGAAGTAAATGTACTAGCTCAGGAAATATGTGTCAGGATAAAGTCCTTTATTACTAGCCTTTGTCCTGTCCCTGAAACTGATAGTCTTAATGTTTTGCTTAATATTAGAAATGTTGTGATCCTCTTTTTGATTTTTATATGTTATAGTCACATAGAGATATGGTATTTATTTCGGTAGGAAATATTTGCATGATAACTTTAGTGCTATTTGGTTTTGAATCCCATTGTTTTAGGAAAATCCCTCTGAAAAAACAGTGTATCTGTAGATATTTTGGTTGAAATGTGGATGAAGGATAGTTGATTATAAGCTTGACCTTCAGCTTCAGTGCCTCTGTGGTGAGTGTGAATGCTGCAGAGAATTTTAGGAACAAAGGTATTGCCCTCTTGGCAAAAAACAAAAAAAAGCATAAACAAACTGTTAAAAGATATAATCATGTTATCATAGTCATGTGAGTATTTTGGTTTTAAAAGTTTAAAAAAATTAAAAGAAATATGAAAAGATGTCTACATGAATCTTTTACAAGGAACACCCTTTCAGGATCTAAATTTGAACTAAGTTAAATTTTTATTGCAAATACACAGCCACAGATATAATGGCATTCATAGAGGACTTTTTATGTCTATATGTGACACAACTGTTTTGAAAATCAGCATGTACTTTTTACATGCTTTGTCAAAAATGGACAGGTTTGAAATAGCTGCTTACCTTCAGAGGAAGATTTATTATAAGGTTGATTGTGTCCTTTAATTTTCTACACTCTATACTGTGACCTCCTGATGTTGAGAGCTCTTCACATGTCTACACAACTAGGTCTGCAATAATCCTATTCATGATCTTCCTAAATGCAAGGAGAGGCATTGTCTTCCTTGTTTGTGTCAGATATTGGAAAAAAATGTATTACTCTTTTTTGGTAGGAAATTATGTACTTACTCCTTTATATTTAAACTGATTGTTAAAAGCAACTTTTCAAATGCAAAGTATGGGAATTCCCTTTGCATTATTAATATTTTACTTTTTATTTTATGTTTCATACTGTCCTGAAGTATTTGCATTTTACAGGTAAGCATTTCAGATCAATGAAAATAAATT
Organism: Fukomys damarensis; assembly: GCF_012274545.1. Classification (NCBI taxonomy): domain Eukaryota; kingdom Metazoa; phylum Chordata; class Mammalia; order Rodentia; family Bathyergidae; genus Fukomys; species Fukomys damarensis. The sequence goes on along the minus strand of NW_022900916.1, from coordinate 51,570,734 downwards.
CGCAAAAGGTAGATATAAACTGAAATTTCTTTTTTTTGAAAATGTATGTCTTTGAAATATGAAAACCACTTAATGTTTCATTGTAAGTTTGTTGTTTGTTTCTGAAAGAAGATACTCTATTTCATTGATATCGAGTGCCTCATGATGTGAAGGGTTGCTATGGGGGTTGTTTTAATCATTTGGTGGTATTCTAATTAAATTGGAGAAAAAAATTGCTTAAGTGATAGCTCTAACATCTATATGTAATTATACAATAAGGATTCCTAAAAATGTTTCTTTAAAAAAAGTCTTCTTTCAAAGTTTATGCTGCTTTTTTCTCTGGCAGTAAGGTCATACAGACTTTGAACTTACTCATTGTCACTTTCTGTAAAGTTGTTGTTTTTCCTTTCTTTAAATTTGATTTGGACAACAGTGATAACTCAGGACTCTCTAGCTAAATCTATTACATCAATATTTATATCATTGTTAGCACCACTTTAGTATTTGTTTTGTTTCTACACTTAATATTTAAGATGATTATGGATTGTTCTTCATTAAATTATTGGTGACACTCCTTTTCCGTTAATCACATATAGATTTCAGGTATTGTGAGTATTACTGCATTAGACCTGTATAACTCCCTTCATAAAATTTTATGATGTTAAGTGAGTGGTAAAGATTAAGTAAAATGTGACCCATGAATCTGGATATTTATTTCTTGATTTCTAATGATTTTCTAATATCCCAATGGCATAAATGGTTGTCCTTTCTTTATCATCGAATAGAGCTAATAATAAAAATGTTTCGAATTCAGCTTCACAGTGAAGCACTTATTGAGTGTCCACTTTAATTGGGATTATAAATTCAAAATAAAGATAATAAAAGGCATTCTCTGTCTTCTAGGCATTTTCATTTTGGCTTAAGAAGAAAGGATGCTTTTAGTCTGTTCATTCTGTAGGAGTTCTTTGGATATCTACTTTTTGTATGCCAGGCAGAGATCAGGATATAAATTATGAATAATAATTTCTCCTCTGACTTGAAGGAATCAGAAATCCAGAAAGGTAGAGAAGTAACTATGTTGATTATTATTATGATGAAAGCAGTAAATTGAAGGGATGCACAGATCTATGGGATTACATAGCGATAAAGAATTACTTTTGTTGAACAGAATAAGGAAAAGTATGATCGGTGATGTTACATGGGCATTAGTCTTGATGCAAACAGTATTTTTATTAGCATAAAAAGTTGAAAAGGACATTTAGCTCATGCCAAAACACCCATCTAAAACGTGAAAATATGTGAACTAAGGGAATATGAAAATTGTGACGTGGCTGTAATGTTGGGTACATGCAGAAATGTTGGGATATAAAATTGTAAAAGAGGATTTGAAGCCACATGAAAACAGCTAATTTAGCAGGGGATTCAGCTCAGTGGTTCCGCTGCTTGCCTTGCAAGTGCAAGGTCCTGAATTTGATCCCCAGTACCAAAATTATAAAAAAAAAGTTATTTTAGTCTACAAGTAATGGGAAAAATTAACTAGGGAGTGACATAATCAGATGATCTTTATTGCTATCTCCTCATTACAAGTCATCAATATTATTTGCATAACTCCTTCTATTTTGCACCAGCACTGGCTGGGCTAAAGTTTTCCTCACATCTGAATCTCCTATTGACCTCCTGTTGTGTTTAATGCAACATATAAATTTCTTGTTCCAACTTACACAGAACCCAAGATATTTTGACTTCTGATAGCCTTTCCACTATCAATGTTAGCCTGGTTCCAGTAAGCTCTAGCCACAGTAGAGAAAATCCCGAGATAGGAGGATCTGTAGAAAGATAATTTTAGTAATTTAAATCAAAATTAATGTATGGCTAAATGAGAGTCATTTCATTGGGGATAGAAGGAATATATATACCTTGAAAAAATATAACATTTTTTTGAAGGAGAGAAGAGAAAATATGAAAAATGAGTTTCATGAAAGCTGTTCAAACCTATAATACTAGAAAATGGTGAATTACTAAAATTAGGGAAATGGGCACAAACATAATTTGGTACAGGTACATTATATCATTTGGGTAGCTCATATTTCTTCTATAATTTTCCTTCGTTGCCCTCAGCCTTGATCATAAGAAGTTTAGACGAATTTTAGGTCAAATTTAAAATTTGACCCCATCTTCTTGGTTAATTTTGATTGGAGTAGAGATCAGCATCCAGTATTTCTGGCAGTAGCCTTGGAGGTCAGTCTATTTGTGTCTAGTACCAAGCATGAAATTAAGAGCCTTGTGCATCTTTAATATGCTTTGTGGATTAAGAATGCTGCTATAAAGTTTTCTTTCTAGAAACAAGTGTGCAAAAGAAATGAAAAGAAACAGACACGAGAAAGAGGGACGAGATCACATCCACCACTGATTTTTTTAAACTTTTCCAATGAGTGTGTGTGTGTGCGTGCGTGTGTGTGTGTGTGTGTGTGTGTGTGTGTGTGTTTGTACCAGGGATCGAACTCGGGTCCTTGCACTTGTAAGGCAGGCGGCAGATCCATTGAGTTTTGTTTTTATTAGTTAAGCCACGATTTGGGTCCCAAGGTAGGTACCATCATGTACCCAGGTTCCCCTTTACCACCAGGGAGAAGGACAGAGGGCAGAGAAATAGATGGACCCAGTTCAGATCTTTTCAGGAAATGTGATTCAGGCCAGTGGTTTTCCTAGATTGAGAACCAAGATATGGGGCAAAGGGACTTGTGCACTCACTGGCACCACCCTCACACACAGCTGTCATCATCTTATACTTTGCTTTCTGATAGTGGTGATAATCCAGGTGTTTCTGCCAGTAGTTCTTGGTCTGGTTCTGATTGGAGAAGTGGCTGTCAAAAGGGGCGGGCTTGTAGCTCTTAATTTTGTCTTTGATGTATTCTGCTGTGGTGCTGACTTACAGCGATGCCCCTGAAGCAGCAAACAGCTTGTCGTCTTTATGCTCAACCTACCTGTAACTGGTCTTTTCATATATCTAGGTAGCCAAAAGCAGTTGAGCTCATGTCTTAGTTACTTTTCTCATTGCTGAGACAAAATACTCAACACCTACAGTTAAAGGAGAAAAGATTTATTTAGCTCACAGTTCCTAGAGGTTTCAGTACATAATTGGATGGTTCCCAAGCAGAATGGCTTGGCAGAGAGAGAGAGAGGGCATCTCAGTGGAGAAACAGCTGATGGCAAGCAGAAGACAGCAAAAGCAGGCGAGGCATGACCACAGATTTTTCTATCCTTTATGTCTTGTGCAAGCTACTGAAAGTGGAAAGCACTCACACCCTTAATCCTAATGCCTTTGATCAAGCATAGCACCATGATTCAGTTCCAGCCACCTCTGGAAAAAGCCCAACCCATGACTGTATAAGGCTCTGGGGAGGACATCTAGGCACAAGCCATAGTAGCTTGCATGTGTGAAATTTGAGGTTCCAGTAGGATTCTTAGCTGGAAATATCTATAACCTTATTTAGAATTGTAGACCTTGGACTCAGAAGAGAACTCTATCCTTGGTCATTCCAATTCTAATCACTGTTGTCATTCAATCAGTTTATATTGGCTAGGCCCTTTTCCAATTACTTTTATATTTATTCATACCAAATTGTAGTGATTCTCTGAATTATTCAGGGTACTAAGGTGTGTGCTGTAGATGTGCTTGTTGGGGCTACGACTGGAACTAGAGCTGGGGGACAAGGCTTGGAAATGAAGGGTTTGATTATGATTCACTGAAACCATCAAAGTTAGGGGCCAAAGTATGGCGCACTGAAGATAAAAGTGCTCACCTGTGAGCCAGAAAAAGCAAGAACAAAGGTGAAGTTTAAGGGATTGAGATGGAAAATAGGGAGGGATAGAATCAGAACTGGAAAGAAAGCAGATCAAAGCAGACGCATTTTTGTGTGTCTTTGCTTTTATGCTCTGGCGAGTGCATGGAGTGTGAGTGATATTTTTAGGTAAAGGAGGAGGTTGCTCTTGATAATGGGATCCTTTTGCATTACATTTTTTAAACAGTTTTTCTCAGCTTTCAGGAAAGTGATAGGACTGTATATTTTTATCTTACTACTTACTGATCTTGCATATATTCAAAGAATTTGTCCATGTATTCTCTTGAGATTTATAACACATTTTGTGTAAAATAATATTTCTACTCCCTTTCCAAGTTGTGTTGCTAAGGATCTAACAAATTATATTCCATTATTTATTCCTAATTGTTTGGGAAATTTCTGTCTCTGTTTGTGAGAGGGCGATTAAGTTCTTTTGATGTTTGGGCAACTGTATCAAAGCCAGAGTAGCTCCAGTTATTGAATCAAAAGGAGTCAATAAGCCAGATGAAGTGTGAACTTCCAGGCCAAGATAAAGAGCATGTTATTTTTTTTTCTAGGAGGGAGATGGTAATAATAGTATAATCTACATGTTTTTAAATGTTGATTATTCTTTTTCATATACTGAATTGGGCGATGTTCCATTTTTTCTTTTTTCTATAGCATTTATATATAGGAATGATGTTTTCTGATCCTAGCAAAAAAGGTATTTTTTATTTTATTATGTTATAACTCACAACATTTCCATTTTAAATAAATTTTTAATTGTAGGGTTACAGAAATATTGTGAAGAAAGTATAGAGTTTTTCTATATCTATCCACCCAGTTCTCCTACTATTAACATATTACATTAATAAGGTATATTTGTCATAAATAACCAATATTAGTTCCTTAATGTTAACTAAAGCCCATACTAATTCGCATTTTCTTAGCTTTTGACTAATGTGCTTTTCTTGGGTATCACATCTGGGATATCACATTAAACTTAGTTGTGATGTTTCCCTAGGCTTCTTTCGGCTGGACAGCTCAGATTCTCTCTCTCTCTCTCTCTCTCTCTCTCTCTTGGTACCAGGGATCATACTGGGACCTTGTGCTTGTGAGGTAGAATCTCTTTGTTTAGAAAAGTGATTTTCACCTGGTCAGAGCGTTTTCGGTTTTCATTCTTCTAGTAGGGTATATATGTGTGTACATATTTTCATATATATGTGTATAATACATTTAGTTCATGTAATTTAGATATTTAAGGTTTGTTGTAATTTTATAGGATATTTAACATGTAATACAGATTTTTAATATTTGTTAAATTTTTCATAACATCCTAAGATATAGTCAATACCATAAAACTATTCTGAGTCGTACCAAGTATGATATGGTTTGTAAAGGGTAATATTTTTAGTGCAAATTCTATATTTAACTTTGTTGTTTTTATCATACTAATATTTATAAAATATTTTTATTATTTCTTATGCAACTGTATAAGTACTAACATTCCATTAATGGCATGTTAAAATCTTCCTAGATACTTTAATTTATATCTGTTCTTTCTTGCATTTCTCATACTGTTTTATGTCTCTTTATATATTTTTATATTTTCTAATTTATTTTTAATAATGATTCCCAATCAATTTATATCTTTTCATTATGGAATTGTAATTTTCTGTATTTTGGGTTCTTTCTTGCTTTTGTTCATCCTCTATCTGACACTAAATTTGACATCTTTCTTTTCCCTTTACTCCACATAATGAATTCTACAGTACTTAGCATATAGTTGAACCTCAAATGTTTGGAGACTGAGTGAGAAAGAACATGTATTTTATATTTATTTATAAAAAGAATAAGCAGGATAGAAAAATGGAAAGTTAATGCAAAGAAAACAATGGCAGTTTTTCATGAGAGTGCCTGATATTTGAAGTACATGTGAAATATGTAGATGCTTTCTTACTAAGTTTCCGAGCCTCTTAAACTTCCCTATACCTTACTGTATTTACTCCTTGAATTGAAGAATGTGAATATCTTTGTACTGCACTGATATCCACCATTATAAGAAAGAAATAAAAAGACAGTAATGTTTAATAATAGTGGTTCTTTTTCAGAATTTTAATTTCCTCACAATTTTTTTCAAATTAATTGCTCTTAAATAAAAATACATATGATGCATAGTATTATGCATAGCACTGAACTTGCAATGTGAATGTTTTGTTTATTTGTTTTGTAGTGCAGGTTAGCCTTAACTTCACTGTGTAGCCCAAGCTGGCCTTGAACTCTAGATCGAACAGTCACGCCTCCTATGTGCCGGGAGTAACAGGAGTGCACTGTTACACATATCTGGGATATGAATTTGGTAACTGGGAGATGTTCTGTTTTTGTGTAAGAATTATAGATATGTATAAGAAAAACTTAAAGTTCTATAATTATATTTTCCTTGTAGATGTATTTCATATTCTCAAATATATTGCAGCAAAATTGTGTTAATGAGTTTGTTAAGACTGCTTCAAGAACACAAACATAAGTTCTTTGGAAATAAAATACCTGTGAGATAGCGTATAAACTTATTGTTTTCTTATATTAGAAGAAAGTATAAAATAATTCGAAGTTGTGAACATATCCACATGGGTGCAGCGACTTGGTCAAAGTTTCACTTACAGAAATGAGTAAAAGGATAGTTATATACATATGATATTTAGAGAAAAGCTAACTGGAGAGACTGCAAATATATCCTTAAAGTTAAACAAATCGATATATTTTATTTTTTTATTTATTTAAACTACCACTTTAAAAGAAACTGAGCTTCAAATAAACTTTCACTTGATTTAACAGATGTTTATCCACGATGAGCTTTTCCTTAGAATAAAAGTGAGAAAAAAACAAAACAAAACAAAAAAACAACCCTGCCCTAACAAAAAACTTAAAATCTTATACCTATTCCATTTAATAGTTAGCTTCTCTAATGCAACTATCTATATTTAAAGCATATATAAACACTTCTCTAGTAGCCATCTTGAACAGTAAGAAAAGCTGTGGAAATGTACAGTAAGTGAAGTAATATTATTAACTTAGTGGTCAGGCACTTATACAGCTTTAAATATGTCACTAATTCTTTACTAAAAAGTTTAGTAGTTTTTGAACTTATTATTACAGAAACACTTATTGAGCATTTACAATGTAGTAAGCATAAATTTAAACACCAGCATTCACATTAGGCACCTGATAAGTGTCAGGGCCACAGTTCAGATCCTTGTCTCATTCCTAAAGCTTGTATGTATATATGTATGTATGTATGTATGTATGTATGTATGTATGTATGTATTTATTGCAAGATTCTTTGTAGGACCCTTGTCAATGCACTTCATAATTAGATCATTTTGTAAAGGTAGGCAGGGCCACCAGATTTGAAAAGAAAGGTCAGGGGCTTGTCAGGTTCATTTTTATTAAGATTGTCCGAGAGCCAACTGTGGTGGTGGATACCAGTAATCCCATCACTCTAGGAGGCTGAGACAAAGGGATTGCAAATTCAAACCCATCCTGGACAATTTAGTACCTTAGCAAGACTCTTTTCCAAAAAAACATTTTTTAAAAAAGTGCTGGGAATATATTTTACTGTCAAGGCCATAGGTTCAGGTTCCAGTACTGAAAAAAAATTGTCCAAGCCTTACTCTTTGTGTTATGCAGACCATATTATATGCAGTGCTGTTATTATATACCATATTATATGGAATTGAAGTTTTTGAACTTTACTTTAGTATTTCACACTTAGCTTTCTCCAAATGCCTTTATATTGAAAGAACAAATTTAGACTATTTGTTTATTATTTTTTGTGTAAAGTTATTCTCTGGGAATCAGTTTTTGCTTTATCTCCATGTCTTAGACTATAATTTCATAATTTCTTCTTAGAATTCTATTTTTATAGCTTTGCTCAAACAGGATTTGAGACATAGCTTTCTTCCTTTTCTTCCATATTTCACTGTGTGATACAGGTTTTGTAATTATTATGCCCATTTTGTCTAAGAACATATTCCAGAGACTAATCTACAACCCAGAACTTTTAATGTATTTTTATTTGTGTGTCTCAACATATACTCAGATACTTCAGACATATAAAATTCACTTAACAAAAGTGATACTCATCAGCTGTTGGTCCAGTTCAGACATTTGAATGTTAACTTTCATTTCTTTTTCATATTTTTAATGATTGGCAATGTTCTATTTTCTGGGTTCTTTAAGATTTCTTTTATCTTGCTTTTATCTTTGTCCCTTCCACTTCTGCATTAGTGAATCACCAGTTTTATTTAGCAGGACTCCTCTCATGAGCTCCCTGCCTCCTCCTTGGTGAGACCTTTCCCAGGTCCTAGAATGAATGGAATGTGGGCATTGAACATGTTTCTGACACAGTGCCCATCAAAATTAATGGCTTTCAGTTCCTTTGCATGTTTATAGTCCGTTTCAAGGCTGGAAGTGCTTTAAGGATAGAAGGATTTATTAGCTTTTCAATCACTGCATGGTGCCTAGCATATAGGAAATGTAATAGTTTGAAGGAGAGAAAGTAAGAGTCAAGAGTGTATTTTAAAAATGTTTTTGTAGGGCTGGGGATTTAGCTCAGTGGTTCTAACTTCCAAGCATAAGGACCGGAGTTCAATCCCTGGTACCCCACCACCAAAACTAAATAAATAAAAATGTTTTTGTAAATAGGTAAGTTTATTAGTCTGGGTCCTCTAAGGAAACTGTGTGTGTGTGTGTGTGTGTGTGTGTGTGTGTGTGTGTGTGTTTATGAGGAAGGGATCAACTTTATATAGAAAATTTGTTCATAAAAAAGAATGAAATCTTGTCATTTTTGACTAAAGGACGTTACATTAAATGAGATAAGCCAGGCCTAGAAAGACAACTGTATATTCATTTGTATGTGGAAGTTGAAAAGATCAATATTATAGTAGCAGAGAGTAGAATAGTGGTCACTAGTGGTTAAGAAGGATGGCAAGGGAATAGAGAGAGGTTGGATAACTGGGGTGTTAAAATACAGTTCAAAGAGGAACAAATACTGGTGTTTATCACAGAAGAGTGAATGCAGCTTACAACCACTTATTATATAAATCAAAATAGTTTTAAGAGAGTATTTGGAATATTTCCAGACTGAAGTAATGATAAATATTTCTGGAGATGAAATGTTAATTACCTTGTTAGGTATTATATTTTGTATTCATGTATCACACTCTCCCGTGGTACTTTAAAATCTGTGCAAGCTGGGGATTTGGCTCAGTGATTCGGCCATCCGCCTCACAAGCGCGAGGACCCAAGTTTGATCCCTGGTACCAAAAAAAAAAAAAAAAAAAAAAAAAAGAAAACTCAATTGTTATGTATCAATTAAAACCCCAAATAAAAAGCATTGGCTCACGTAATTATGGAGACTGAGGTTCAGGGGAGCTGAATGCGTAGTCCCAGACTAAGTCTAAGAGCCTACAAACCAGGAGAACCAGTGATACAAGTTCCGTTTCAGTCTGATTTCCCAGCTCAAAGGTGAAAAGAGAAGGGAGAAGAGGAGAGGGAGGGGAGAGAAGGGCAGAGGAGGAGGGAGAGAAGGTGAGAGAATGGAGAGAGGGTGAGGAAAGAGGAGAGAAGAGTAAGAGGAAAGGAGAGAGAGATTCTTTCACATTCCGCGTTTATTTTATTCAGACCTTCAGTGTGTTAGGTCTCCAATATTGTAGGTCAATCTACTCTTCTCATTCCATAAATTTAAATATTATTCCCTTCCAGAAACATCCTCAGGGATGGATCCAGCCATGTGCACATTCAAATATCTGGAAATTTCATAGTCAAATTGCCATGTAAATTTAACTATTACACTGAGATAAAAACAAAGTATAATTGAAAATGTCCATTTATAATATAATTTCCTTGTGCTTAGAACATTTGGTAATGTGCTATTTGCTTAACACCACTTGAGATTTTATTTACTATTTTGTGTAGATACACAACTGACTTTTTAGAATAAACATTCACTAAAATATTGGGCTGAAAAGAAATATAATAAAAAATATCGATAAACTTGTCTTTCTATTCTAATTTTATCCTCAGGAAAGATTGTACCTATGCGAGGTTGATTTTTAATGGATTCATTAAGATTAGTAATGTTAAACTTATTTTCTCCCAGGCAGTCTTTTAGGCACCCACTATGCATTGAATGGTTTAATCCTTACAACAACTGAATGAATCTATTATTATTATTTCTAATTTACAGTTTAGAAATTAAACCATAGTAAGGGTCAGTATTTTATTCAGTCACACAGCTGATAAATGAAGGAACCAAGATTCAAACTTGGTCCTGATTCATGATTCAGAAATATTTATTGCTTTTCCTCATGTATTTCAGGTATTCCTCTTCACATAGAGAGTATAGCAATGAATAAGTCAAAGTCCCTGCTGCATAGGATCTACAGTACATTAGGTGGATAGAACGTCTGTCATCTTATGTTTGGTAAAGCAGAGTCAGTGGGAACAGAGTACTTGGTTTGAGGGAGAATGAATGCTGTTTGCCATTCTGTATAAAGTAATCAGTAATCAGTAAAATTAATTTTGGTACATTTAATGTATGCAATATTGTGACATTCATTGTTGGAAATTTGTGCCTTTACATAGTCAGTCTTGGTTCTTATTTTTTTTCCTCATTCCCCTGTCTTCCTTACAACCCTTCCTTCCCTCCCTCCCTATCTACAAAGATTTTGTTTCCATTTTCCATTATTTTTCACTTTTTCATATTAATTCCATTCCATTCCATTCTTTCCTTTCCCCTGCCCCTCCCATTTCAAAGGAAGTAAGAACATCAGTTACTTATATATTGGGAAAAACATTTCAGCAAATAGCAAGTGTAGATTCCCTTAAAGGAGAGCATAATTCACCTTCTTAAAGAACACTGAGAAGGCCAATGAATAAGAGAAAGTGAAGCAGTAGGAAATGAAGCCAGAGAGATAGCAGAGTCAAACCCTGAAAGAATTTCTAAACTATTGCAAGCACTTTTAATTTTTCAACTTAGTAAAATGAAAGCTATTTTTAGGAATTTGGCAAATAGGACGTGGGACATTTTACTTCTGGTTAAGCACAATCCTGTTGACTGCTCTTTGAGAATGGACAGGAGGAGGCAAAGGCCAATCCAGAAAGACCATCCAGGTATTGCAGTAACAGACTGGAGATGATGCTGGCTGGCATCTTCATGATGATGTGAGTGCTGTGAGTGCTGTGGGTGGCCTTTCAAGAAGCTGAATTCTTGATATATTTTTATAATAGACAACCAGGATTTGCTTCAGGGTTATATGCCTATTTTTCACACTGTAGTGTATTTCGTGGATACTTTGCAGTTGTTTAATGTCTCTGTACACAGCAGGAGCAGATGGTTAGGGTTTGATCAATTATGTCAATTATCCAGCTACAAAAAAACAGTACTTGTATGATTAATCCAACTCTTAAAACAGTGAGCTCGGGAAACAGCAATTGGATGGGCTGGTACCAGAGAAGTATACTGGGTTATGAATGCTAGAACTACATAAGAGGTAAAAAGAGATTAAAAAGTAGCAATAAAAAATGACATTGGCAATATGCTTATTCTGAAATTTCTTTTTTTGGTACCGGGAATTGAACTCGGGTCCTTGCGCTTGCAAGGCAGACCACCGAACCACTGAGCTAAATCCCCAGCCTGAAATTTCAAAACATCATAAAAGGTGCTATCAGTAATTTCACTTCTTATAATTGATCATTTTATTGCCATAATATTTTAAAACATTATTGAACTTATAGAGTATGACAACATTTATTTGATTTATCAAATGATTTAAAAAGATATCTTTTTAATTTATTTGATTTATCAAATGATTTAAAAAGATATCTTTTTCCAGTAGGTTGAATGTGAAAAACCTTTCTTAAAAACAATTACAAGCATTAAGTAGCACAGAAGCTGAAGAACATCTAGAGTATTTCATTTATATAATCATGATACTATACAGTGCTTTGACTGTGATGAAGATTAAAGTTCCATAATAGGCTTAGAAAACATGGATAAGCTATTAATATTTTAGCCTCTCCATTTCCTGTGGGAATGTGGATTGCAGTTGTAGAGAAGAATATTCTCGTCTTATTTACTATAGAATTCATATATTGTAGAAGAGTATGTTAGAGGTCCCAGTTGGGTTTTTTCTGAATTTATTATCTTACAAAGTCAAATACAGATGCATCTTTCATAAAAGGAATGAGCTTATTTTAAAATAATATCTGAAATGCTTCGATCAACTTATTACATTTTGATGACCATTTCAACAGTTGAGCAGTAGTAGAACAGCTGAAAGAATACAAATGAGATATAAAAGTTATTGATGAAAGACAAGAGAATTCAAAATTCAAAGATACTTAACAAATATTATAAAAGAAATATTATTCCAAGATATATTAAAGTTGTTTAAATTGGCTGATAAAATAGGCTATCAAAAGTTCTCCTTTGGGCTAGTTATGTTCAGTAAAATAGTTATCGGAATAAAAACTTCTCTAAAATAATTCTATTTAAATTTTATTTTTATTCATGCATATTTGTAGTGCATAACAATTGCATTCATCATGAGGACTTGGTACATGGGCGTAACATATCTTAATTCTTGTCATGCTTCCCCTTTTCTCTCTCCATTGTTCTCCCCCTTCCCATTTGCAAAATATCTCTTTTCATATTATCTGTCATTTATTTATTTTGCTCTTCGATTTGTTTATGTTTTGAGTTTCTAGGAGAAGCCCTCTAATATTTAAGCCTATGGACCTGATTTATTCACTTAACATTATGGTCTCAAGATACATCCATTTTCCTATAAATAACTCAACTGTATTCTTCTTTATAGCAAAGTAGTACTCCACTGGGTATAAATACCACATTTTCTTTATGTATTTGTCTGTTCATAATCATGTAGGCTGTCTTCCAAGATTTTATTACCATGAGTTATGCTGTTATAAACATGTTAGGCATGTAACAGTGTAATAAGATGTTTTTATAGCCAGGAAGTGAACAGCAGGATTGAATGAAATTTTTATGTGTAGTTGTTTGAAAACTTTGCATATTTCAACAGTGTTTGTAAAGGAATTCTTCATAGCATTATTTACTACATGAAGGGATTCTTTTTTTTTTTCAGCTTTGAGTTTATTGGTACATTTTAGGGATGCAGTACAATTACATTCATTGTTGGGATCTTGTACCTCTACATGATGTGAAGGGATTCTTTACCAATAATAAAAGATATAGTCAGAATGTTATTATCACTAGAGAAGTTTATTTGATTCTGAGGTATCTAATTTACTGTCATAATATTTTAAAACATTACCAAACTTATGCCTATGACAATTGTTATTTGACTTATAAGTTGATATTAAAATTAATTTCTAGGCTGAATATGAGGAACTTTTCTTCTTAAAGAGATTCCAAACATGAAGAAATAGGCTGGGGCTGGGGTTTAGCTCAGTGGTTCTGCCACCTGCCTCACAAGCTCAAGGTCCTGAGTTCGATACCTGGTACCAAAAAAAAAAAAAGCCTGAAGAACATCTAGAGAGTTTTATTTATATAAACATAATGATTTATGATCCTTGATTTATACATTTTGTTAGCCTTTGTCTAAAGAGTATCAGAGAAACAGCTTTTGTTTTCTCATTCTTCATTATTTCTCATTCATAAAACAAACTTTCAACAGGGAAAGCAAGGTAGATGTCTCTAAATATTGGGAGAGGAGGACTAGCAGGCAGAAAATGGGTTGCGTCATTTAAGCAGAGGTAGTGGTAATGGCTGGAAATCTGACAATGAGTAAAGGACAAAGCTTAAGATGCAAAATTGTAAAATAACAGACTTGCTAATAATAGGCTTCCTAGTAATAATCTTAAGTCAACAAATTCTAAATAACCGTTTATAATGTCTGTACTTCAGAAACATTTTTTTCTTTGAATGCATATCTTCTATAATGACTTTGAAGCTCCTCCCATCAAAAGTTTGTTTCTCCATTCTTTTTTATCTAGAACAGATGGCTTTTGAATTAACTTGATGAACAGCATATGCCAAAAGTGGTATCAGGTTAAAAATATAGTAATGTGTACCAAATGAAAAATATAAACAACTTTCAAAAGAAAAATATAAACAACTTTCCTGATTTTTTTTATTGATAGATTCTAGTAAGGTAACTGGGGGAAAGTTTTCTTGGTGGCTTTAAACTTCCTAAAAGGGTCAAAGAAGTTGTAATCTCATAAGTTATCCTTTGATGACTCACTAAGAACAAAATATTAGGCCTTAAAGACTATTGTGTTGACCTAATTTTGCTAGCAATGCTTTTTTGTTGTTTATACAATATGGAAACAAATACTTGTTTTTCTTTAATATAATAAAAACACAAAGCACTCTGAATAACAAAGGATCTTTTGCTTTTTAGTTTTCAGACATTTTTATTCTTTAAAAAAATTTTCTATTTCTTTTTCATTTAGTTTATTGGTACTTTTTAGGTATACAGTACAGTTACATTAGTCATTGGGTTCTTGTACCTTTACATGACAGATCTTGGTTCTGATTTTTTCGCCATACCCTTGCCCTCCCTTCACCCCCTCCACCCTCCCCTATTTACAAAGACTTCTTTTATTTTTTCCTTTCCTCATATTTTTTCTTTTCCCTTATTTCCTTTCCTCTACTTTCCTTTCCATTCCCCTACACCATTAACCTTTCCTTCAGTTTTCAGACTCAACTAAACATACAAGCACATGCACGCATGCGTGTGTACACACACACACACACACACACACACCCTTCATATTTTAGCTTTCTTCTTTCTAATTTAAAATGAGATTGTTTATCCTTTGAAGAAAGAACAGGATTTATACCAGTGTCTATATTAGTCATTGGAGCCATACAGGTAAGTATGTGTAATGGTGTTTTAAAAGATTTTCCCAGGCAATTAGCTGAATGCATGAAGGAAAAATTTAAAGACTAGGTAGAAGAGCTGCATATTTTTGACAATAAAACAATAGGAGATGGTTTTCACTTTGTACAAGAAACAAGAAGGTGAATGCTATATATGAACATTGTCTCCTTAACTAGTAGGAATTGGTGCATAATCTTTGAGAAACTGTTAGAGTAAATAATTTTCCTTTTGATTGAACTGTAATTGTTGCTGTATGTTATTAGGTAAATTTTGACGCACTTCCAATAAATGGAATATTAATGAATTAATGTTTATAAGTCTCTCTGAGCTTATAAGATAAAAGGTGTTATATAAGTAGAAAATAGCATTATTGTGGTAGTTTCCATGACAACAGAACTTTCTCACCTGACAGGAACTCAAAGTAAGTCAGGTGAGAGAAAGTTGCTTTACTTTTGTTACTCTCTACTTTAAAACATCTTAAAGTATTACTTTAATATTGCATAGATATTTTATTTTCATTTACTCATTTTTTCATATAGCTTTCTCCACTTTTATTCCTGATATATTTCATAGGGTTTTCATTATCGGATGAAAACATTCATCTCTAAACTACTAGGATATTGATACTTTCAAAGGATTAGTCTACTTCATTGCTAAGTCCTTTGATTGAATCTCGCTTCTACTAAATACAAGGCAGCTTATTTGTCCCTTAAGCAGTTCTGTTATCTGTAAAATACAAACGTAATAAATCCTGTCTCAAAAGATCATTGTGAGAATTGCTTGTGATCATACATGCCAAGTGGTCAGTGTAGTATACTGTGCATCATAAACACTCAAGAATTACAAGTTCTTTTATAATACATTAATTTCCACCCTTATAAAATTTTATAATAAATGTATTCATGGCAGATATATCTAATAGAACTGATGTTGTGATAGAAATGTTCAATATCTACATTTTTCAGTATGGTAACCATTAGATACCTATAGTTATTGAGCACTTGAACTCTGGCTAGTTTAATTAAATAACTGAATTTTATTTAATTATTTAAAAATAAATTTTATTGGTACACTTTAGATATACATAATGATCACATTCATCATAGGGAATTTATTTCAGTACATAAAATATCTTGATTAATAATATAATAATGCTACTTATAATATATATTTTCCCCAACACCCTCCCTTCCCTTTAACCTCTCCTCATTTACAAAAACTATTTCCATTTTTCTTTTTTTTTTTCAGCTTTAATTGAGTTTATTGGTACATTTTAGGGATACAGTACAGTTACATTCATTGTTGGGATCTTGTGCCTCTACATGACAGGTCTTGATTCTCATTTTTTCCCCCTTACCTCTGCCCTCCCTTCACCCCTCCTCCCCTCCCCATCTGCAAACACTTTATTTTCATCTTTTCATTCTCTCACATTTTTTTCCCCATTTGCCCATCCGTTGGAAACTGGATAAAGAAGATGTGGTTTTTCTAGAAAATGGAATATTACTCAGCCATAAAGAACGAGAAAATAGATACATTCATCCATTTTTCCTTTCTATTCTTTTTTCTTGAAGTTTTACTTAATTTTCATAAATTTAAATTTGAAGAGCCACCTGTGACTTGAGACTGCCATTATCGAATAATAGAAAGGTGAGATAAATATTTATTATTAAATATTCTTTGCCCTTGAGAAGTTGTTTTATCAGCCCCTCTGAGACTTTTGCTCCATTAGTCTTTCCCTCATCATCAGTTTCTTTGTCTCAATTTCAAGTCTACGCTATTGTTCATTCTTTCCTTCCTTACTGAAATCTCAAATGATTCGCTATGGGATGCGAGTACTATTTTAACTTCTGTTTTTTCTTCAATGCAGATGTACCTCAGTTCACAAACTTAGTTTGGTCTATAATTTTGGAAAAGATGGTCAGGTTTGTGTTTGTGTGAGAAAGATGTCCATGGTCACATTTGTCATCTTACACCATTCAAACAAAATCAAAATTTTGCCAGATGCTTCTCTTTATCAATCAGATTGTTTGCAGACAAAAAGCATTTGTGAAGTGAGGTACCACTGTACCTTGCAATCTGGACCATCGTATGCATTTTATCATTATAGGTCACCCATTACTTTGTGGCTTCTGTTTATTTGTGATTGCTTTCCCGATCTTTAAAATACTTGTCATAATTTCTCAGTCCCATCTTGAGATCTTTTTCCTTTGGCTCCTTTTATGTTCCTTGCTATTACACCATCCTGCATTGTCTCTTGATTTTTTGTTAACTTTTGTGACTCCTTTAAAATGCCTCTATTTCTTTCTTTTTCCAACACTGTGTGCTGTTTTATTATTAACGCCTGGTGAACTCTTTTAGAGGCGTCTAATTGGGTTTCTATTCTGTTCCCTCATGCTTCCCCACCCATTTTTCCCCTTTTAAGTGGATCTCGTAAAGTTAGTCTGCAGTTATTGGAGTGTTTTATACAAAAATACCTAATATTTATTTACTTTAAAATACAGAGCACGCCTTTAAAAACGTCAAATGGATTCTAAATCCATTTAGTCTTCTAATTCACTCCTTTTCACTCTGTAACCCAGGAAGTTTTAAAGTGAATTTAGATACTGTAGGGGGTCTTTGAGACCTTTTCAAGGTGGTTACAGGTCAAAACTTTTTCATAATTACATTTAGGTGTTATTTACCATCCTAGTTTTTTCACTCATTCTCAAGAATATATAGGAGTTGCCCAAAAGGGTAAATGATTTCAATGATGTCATTGTTTGGATGGCAGATGAAATATGTACTTGTCTGTTCTTGAAATTTTCATCCCTATAAATAGAAAGGTTTTGGATTGTAGATTCTTCGTTGTTTTTAAAGTATTAATGTTACTTGGCAGTAAAAGCCTTAAGAACTTTTGCTGTAATATAATGTGACTGTCTCATTGAAGTTTTTCTACAAATATGCTCATATTTGGCTACTTACCACCTATTTAAACATAACATACATGTTTATGTTCAGTCAGCTGCTAACTCTGTCATTAAGAATTTCCTTGTCTTTTCCTTCATCTACAATAAGGTAGGACTATTCTTATTTTTGTACACTGTCTATAGAATGTTATCTGCATTGTTTTAAGAGAATTATATTTATAGCTTTAGCCTTTTGGGAGATTATTAGTTTCCCTTAATTCTTTGAACCAGGAACCATAATTTTTAAACGTTGTGTATCCACTGAACCTCACCTGTTTGGCATTCAGAAGCTACTTGTTTCATGGATAAAATTATTCAATTGTTCATCTACTTGTCTATTCAATGAACATTTGGTGTCCACTGTGAATGTTTGTTGTAAGCTTGAGAAGCTTAATGTAGGTGATAAAGATGTAAACAAATTAGTGTCATAATAATTTTATAACACACTGTAACTTATCTGAATAGAGTTTATTGAAAGAAAAATGATCAAATCTGTCTAATGAAATGGAACATAGAAAATGCTTTAGAGAGGAGGTTGTGCTCTAAATGAAATTTTTTAATGCCCTAAATCAGTTTTATTGCTATGAACTTCCTAGAGCATGCACTTAGTACAGTTATTGAGGTTAACACATTTCCTTCACAATCCTTAAGAAATACCAGCTTTCACTTAGGAGTATATCCTCAATATACTCCTAAGTGAAATAAATAAGTCACACATGCATAAATACCGAATAGTTTCTCTGGTGTGAAAAAATACAATGGTACATAAGATCCTAATGATATGATTGACCATGTGAAATAGGAAGAAAAGGGTTAAAGGTATAGGGAAGTGGGAAGTGTAGGGGAAAGATAATAAGGGAAAAAAAATAAACATGAGAAAATGAAAAAATGGAAATAAAGTCTTTGTAAATAGGGAAGGGAAGAGGGGGTGAAGGGAGGGCAGAGATAAGAGGAAAAATGAGAACCAAGACCTGTCATGTAAAGGTACAAGATCCCAATAATGGATGTAACTGTACTGTATACCTAAAATGTACCAGTAACTCAATGAGAAAACAAAATACCAGCTTTCTAGATTCTAAGGAAGGCATCATTTCTGCTCTTTCTCATTTACTATATTTCTAACAAAAAGGCTATGAGAGACATTTTGCCAATTTTGTCAAATTTAAAGACTATCTTGGATTGTGTCCAGCTGCTATTGTGCATTAAATTCTAAATGTTAAAATAGCTAATGTTAGAGGTTTGCTCCTGCACAAACATGTACATTATTTTTAAAGCATATACACAATGTAAAATTTATCATTTTAACTATTTGAAGTGTGTAGTGCAGTGTCATTAAGAATATTCACATTGTTGTGCAATCATCATCACCATCCATTTTGAGAATGTTGTGGAACAATCAACATTATCCATCCTCAGAAATTTTTTATCTTGCAAAGTTGAAACTCTATTAAACAATTAAGTTCCAAGTTCCTCTTTTCTAAAACCCCTAATAACCAATAGTCTACATTGTGTGTCTGTGACTTTCATTGCTCTTTTGATTTCATACATATGGGCTCATACAGTGTGTGTCCTTTTGTGACAGGCTTATTTTATTTATTTTTATTTTTTAAACCAGCATAATATCTCCATGTTTCATCCATGTTGTGGCACATCAGTATTTTTCTTTTCTGTTTTGAGGCTAAATAATAGTATATTTTATAATTTTATGTACCCCTCATTTTGTTTATGTATTCACTTTGATGGACATGAACAGGTAAATTTATATTAGATTTTTCTATGTATGGACTGTATTAAAATTATAATAATCATAGTATTGTACTGATAGACTACTCAATAGGGCATGAACTTAAAATAATTATGTAGTTAACAGATATTTATATGATTGAATTTCTTCACATGTAGGGTAATATTAGGGCACATTTATTTGACCAAAAGTTAGACAAACATGAATTCAGATTAAAAATTCAAGTTGGATACAAATATGCTCAAATTTTGAAATCTACTAAGGAAGTATCTGTGCCACTTCTGTGTTGATCTTATTACTTCATCAAAGTTACAGTATCTTTCTGAATATGGTGTCCTAAGAAGCAGCATAGTGGCTGAAAAAAGGCCAGATTTTTTGTTGTTGTTGTTGAAGTTGTAATCCAGTTGTTATTTCCAAAATTCTGTTTTCTTCAATTTTTATTTTTATTTATGTTTGCAGTTGAAAATGATTACATTCTCAAGAATTAGTACATGTACATTACATAGCTTAATTTTTAAATCCTCTTCCCATCCCCCTCCATCTTAGTCTCCTTCCCTATTGCAAAAATCTTCCTATTCTGTATCATCTATATTTTATTTGCTCTTTTTTTATACTGGGGATCCAATTTAGGACTTCACACTTGCCAGGCAGGCACTGGGCCACTGAGCTATACCCCAGCCTTTATTTTGCTCTTTATTTATATTTTGGGTTTCTCATATAAGAGAAATAATGCAGTATTAAACTTGTGTGCCTGATTTATTTCACTTAACATCACAGTCTTGTGATCCATTAATTTTACTACTAATGACTCAAGTTCATACTCCTTTATGACAAAGTATGATGCCATTTTGTATGACTACCACATTTTCTTTATCCATTCATCTATTCAGGAACATACAAGCTGCTTTTAAGATTCAGCTGTTATGAACAGTGCTGTATGCATGTATGCTCTTTGCTGTGTGTTGTATGCATGTATGAGTGCAATGTCTTTAAGTCTTTAAGGAAGATGCCTAGAAGGAGAATGGCTGGGTGGAATGAATTTTATACTTTTAGATTTCTGAGGAATCTTCATACCGATTTCCATAATATTTGAACTAGTTTACATTCCCCCTCACCATCATAGAAGGGTTCCTTTTTTTCCAAAGTATTTGTTATCATTTGCTTTCTTGATGATAACCATTCTTTCTGGAGTAAGATGAAATCTTAATGTTTTAATTTGTATTTCCCTAATACCAGAGACTTCTGGTATCCCTAGACTGGTATTGCTTTAGTTTTGCTAGTGTTCAGTTCTGCTCACATTGATGTTTGGCAAAGTCTGCATTCCAACAGGTGGAAATGAAGAAAACAAATTTCAGAACCTCACATCATGCATAAAATACAACTTTTATATTAGTAGGTTACTCATTTTGGGTACTCTTGATTTTGTACCACCATTATTATTTTTAACGAAACAGTCAGCAGCACAACACCCAGCAAATATGTGTGCATATATGTATGGGAGTGTGTGTCTGCATGTGTGTGCGTGTGTGTGCACATGTGTGTGTGTGTTTATTCTTTCTACTGTTTGCTTTTGAATTCCAACCATTACAGATAAGTAGAACTAAAGTCTCATTGGCGTGAAAAGGTGAGAAATTAAATTGCTTTTACTGAGAAATTATTTTATAGAATCTGTGTTTTAAAGGAGGTATAATCAACAATCAAATCGAATTAATATCCAAATCACTATATAAAAACAATAGGCCACTGTGCTTATCATTCCTTAAGAACTACCAGTAAATAGTGCTTTATTTTTTTGAGGCCAGTTAATATTCACTCCAAAAATATTTGCTTGTTTTTGTTTTAAAAAGTCATACCATTTGCAACTGGATATTCAATTGAGGTAAATAAAAATAGGGCACATACCTTGGGTAAAGTTGCTGAGAAGGGACTTTAATAAAATGTTTCATATGGCTTAGAGCTTAGCATAAAGTTGGTGTTAGAGCAGTTCACCATATACTTGTACATCACTTCTTGGCCTTTTGGCTAAGATCAAGTGTATATGCTTGTTCATAAATGTAAATTGTTTAGAAGATATTTACATTGTCAAAAATTTTAATAAATATAGAAAGAAAATTATTTGTAATTAAATATCTGTAAAAAGGAAAGTGCTTTGTACTTGAAATGAAAATTAAAGATACTGATTGGAAACATAAAAGTGATAGGTAGCTCTTTTCCTTGGTAGTAAATACTATTCTTGAGTTAAATAGTTTATATTTGACGTAGAAATAACATGATCCTTGTTGTGCTTGTTTTAAATTTTACTTTGATAATATTAAATTACTTTGCTAATAATACGAATCACTGAGATGAGTTAATGCAATTCATCTTAATGCATTTTTAAATCCTTTTGGTCTTTATATTGCTTGTCACTATTAATAGTACATGTGCTTTAGAATTACATTCTTTTCTCCTCCCCAGTATTGAGATAAATTTAAGATTATTCATAAAAGATTACCTCATTTTTATCTAGAGCTATTGTTTCCCAAATAATTACATTTTGTTCAGACTTTCACTCATTTATTCACTCTTCAAATAAATATATAAAGAGCTTAAACTGTGACAACATTTTTTCTTAATTTTCTTTGTTTGTTCTTTGAGTGACTTAAACAATTTGCCCAGTATCTTAGGTTCTGAGGTTAATAAATACTCTTGTGTTCAAATACTTTTAATACTTGTCCTAGAGTTGGCAACAAACACTTAAACTTAATTCAACTTGACTGTCAAATAACACTATACCATTTTAAAGGTAGTGTGAATACCTTATAAAAAATCTAAATTCCTCATTGTCCTTTGTATAATTATTATTAATTTCATCTCTATACATGCATATGGATGTGTATATATGTATATAAGCATACATAATTAATATTTGTTACTATTACTAGTTAAAACATTTGTTACTATTACTATTTGTTTCTATTACTGTTCTTGTCTTTTTGACCAATTAAGTATTAAAAAAATAAATGTCTATTTTATTAGTTTATTTTCTCCTCCATCTTTATTCTTCATTCTTCTTTGCTCTCTAGATATGAGCGTCTATCCTATATATACTACTGTCCTTCTGTCTGAAAACTTTTAAAGGGAACCTACTGGCAACGAATTCACTCAGTATTTGTTTGTCTGAGAAGGACGTTATCACTTTCCTATTGAAGGATAGTGTCACGGGGTACATAACTCTGGATTGTGGCAGGGTATGTTTTTTTCCCTCTCTTAATAGTTTGAATGTTTCACTCCATTTATTTTCTTGAATGATTTCTGAAAAGAAGTTGGCTGTCCTTTTTTATTAATTTTATTTTGTATATTTAAGGTATATAGTATAATGATATTCAACATTGGAAATTTGCACCTTTACATAATCCATCTTGCTTCTTATTTTTCCCCATTCCCCTACCCTCCCTTTAACCTTTCCCTCCCTTGCTCCCTATCTATAAAGACTTTGTTTCCTTTTTTCATTTTCTCCTATGCATTCCATTCCCTTCATCCTTTTCTCCTACCCCTCCCACTTTCCTTTCCCCTTTGCACCTTTTCTTCCTATTTCACATTATGTACTATACCTTTTACACTTATTTACACTTTCAGTTTCTCACACTAGAGAAACTACTTGGTATTTACACGTGTGTCCTATTTATTTCACTTAAGAGTATCGCCTCAATGTGTCTCCATTTAGCTATAAATATCTCAAGCATCACCTTGATCCCCAAAGCAAATATCAACCAAAAAAGAGAACTGTAGGCCAGTCTCATTAATGAACATAGATGCGAAAATCCTTAATAAGATACTGGCAAATAGAATGCAGAAGATCATCAAGAAGATCATACAACCTGACCAAATGGGATTCATCCCAGGGATGCAGGGGTGGTTCAACATATGCAAACCAGTAAATGCAATACACTATATTAATAGAGCCAAGGACAAAAACTATATGGTCATCTCAATAGATGCAGAAAAATCGTTGAACAAATCCAACATGCATTTATAATAAAAACCCTCCAAAAATTGGAATAGATGGTTTCTACCTCAATAATCTGATAAAAAACATCTATGAAAAACCAACAGCCAATATCATATTAAATGGTCAAAAACTAAAATCCTTCACACTAAAATGAGGAACATGTCCTTTTTAGTTTCTCTATGGATGGCCGACTTTTTCCTCTGACTTTTCTCTGAATATGTTCTTCTCTGTTCACTAGTTATAAGAATGTTAAGCCTAGGTATAGTTTTGGAGAGATTCATCCTGGTGTTCTCAACTTTCTGGGTCTGTTTGCGAGTCTGACAATATTTTCTGGACTCTCTCAGTCCCTGTCGTTTCAAATATTCTGTTATTTCTATCTTTATTGTCCTTATTTGTATTGTCTTTTGTATCACCATTACTTGAATTTTTGTAGATACTTTGTTGTTTTATTTCAGCCTTTGTTTTTGTTTTCAGTGGGGGGTTTATACTGAGATTCTCTCACGGTCAGAGATACTTTGCTTATCTGTGTCCAGCTATAAGATAAAAGTACCAAAGACATGCCTTATTTCTACTAGTGTTACAATTCTTTTGAGCTCTGATGCTTCTTTCCACGTGTTTCTTCCGATTTTCATGGCTTTGCTCATCTCTTCTTACATACTAATTGATGTATAAAAGGCCTTATTAATCATATTATTTTAAACTCCTAGTTTAATAAATATGATATTCCTGACATTTCTAATTAATTATAAAAGCAGTTTGAAATTCATGATGTCCAAGGCCAATTTTCAAGTTGTATTTTGAGTTTTGGAAAGAGTAGTTATTTTGTAAAATTTCTGACACTAATCATACAATCACAATCTCATATTTTCTATCGAAATATGCTGGTGTTATTATAAAAAAGTTTTGTCACAAAATTGCAATAAGCAAAGGGTGTTCCTTATTCTTAAATAAATTACATTGTGATAGATGCTGAAAGAATTGGTATCGTATTAGGGCTATAAAATTCCCAAAGAAAAGATTTACAGATGGAACAGCTTTACAAGAAGTAGATAGAACATGAAAATCATCTATGGCTATCAGACTGTCGAGATATTTGTAGTTTCCTTCAATGAGTGGGAAATCCTGAAACACACAGTGTCTTACATTTTTCTTATATGGTTAGAAGAATTCGCCTAAAGATGGAGTTCTGACTCTCTGTCTCTTGTGTTTTTTCTGGTTTGATAACAAGTATTAAGAAAGAATGGACGTGACACTGGAACTTGATGGCAAGGTCATCTTTGTCCTTGTTAATATTGTACCCTTGCTTCTCTTAAGCCATGTGTACACAGGCTTGAGAATTCCATCATTTTGTTGAAAATAAAACCTTCTTGTCACAAAAATAAAAGAAGGGAATGAGACAATATATACCCAGTGACACATTGTTAGAATCAAAAAGGTGGCTCTAGTAAAGTTGATATATTAGTCAAAACTTGGTCAACATTCATTGAAAGGAAGATGAACATACCTGTTTTTTACACAAAGAAAAAGCAAAACAAAAAAAACAACAAAAAGGAAGAACAGAGGTAAGAAGAATGAGTGAGAGATTAAAAGAATAGAGATATATGAAGCATTTCTAAAAATCTCATATATTTTACATTTTGGATGTCTTAATAGAAAGGAGAAATCAAATGAAAAGTAGACTTACATATTGTTCTTTATATTCCAATTTTATTTAAACTTGTTTTACTAATTCTAGTAGTAGCAGTGTTGAAATTTTCTTTTTTCTTTTTCTCTAGTTTAATGTTATCACATTTACAGTAAAAAATAACAGAAAAACTCAAGTGTTTTTGAAGGAATTTTGTTTCATAGGCTTACTGGTATAGTTTTGGAGCACCCACTGAGCTCATGCCTCTATAGAATGAATTAGTTAACTTTAGCTTGTGTTTGAACTTAGGAGTTTGTTTTGTATCTGTCCCTTGTGGGTATAGAAGGTTTTTACCTTTGGGTCAGAAGTTCTAGTTTAATTTCTTCATTAAATTGTTTTTCACTCTAGTTCTTAATATTTTATTCTATTAGTGACTATGCTAAGATTACTGTTTGAGTTTTTTCTTTTGATCAACTAACCGTAAAAATGAAGCAGTATTTATGTTGCTTTAGAAATTTGTTATTTGGCTTGTTAATCATGGATCCTAACCTAGTTATGGATCGTAGGACTTTAATAGTTAATATATAAATGATTAATATAATTATAACAACATAACATGAAACTTTTAAAAGTTACATCGTGTTCTGTGAAAATTAAGATGCATCTACTGGATGAGCTTTTAAATTTTAAATTCATTCAACATTTTTTATTTCAAATAGTTTCTAAAAAAATGGAGAAAAGTTAAAGTCGTCTTTAATTATGAGAATATATGAATTATTCTCTTCTGCCTTAAAAGAAATCCAGAAAATACTAACTTTTGCTTTGTGTGGGCTGTGCTTTTTTCCACCTGCCTCATAAGTAAGTAATACATTTTTATATGGAAAACTGCTACTATATGTAGTTGGTGTCAGCATGTACTTCCTTGCTCACAGGGCATCACAACTTAATGTAGAGTCTCTCCTCTTCCTTGAGGAATACCATTGACTCCAAAGCGTACTTACTTCCTACTTACCCTGTCCTTAAGCACAGTCAACAGGGGAAGGTTTGTTTGTGTGTGTGTGTGTTTTCTTTTTTATCTATGTCTCCAGCAGACACAAATTTAACATATGGCAGGTGTTCAGCAACTGAAATGATTGAAGGGGGTGAAGACTTTCATGCTATTTGGAATTAGATTGTAAAGAAGTTTTTATCTATTTTGTTGACTTATGCTAATGTACTTTACACATTTTCACCAATTTTTTTTTAACTCCAAGTTAAATTCAAAAAGGCAGAATCCTGTAAATAACTGTCCTAGCAGGATCATTTTCTCCATGACTGACTGCCTATTTACTTTCTATGTTATCAGTATTATTAGCCCACTTATTGATTTAGTTTTTATTTCTACAGTCTCTGACATTATCTGCCAATGAGATGTTTAGATATTTAAAAATTTGCAACTTAAAGCTAGAAACATTTCGATAAATACAAGAAAGTACTAATTTTCCTATCCTTGAATAAATGTTGTACTGTATCAATAATATTAGCAAACTTAATATTCATTGTAACCTCAGTTGTTTTCAAGGTGTGCTTTTAGTTCAGGTCAGTTTCTATGGTTGTATCTATTTTAGTGCCTTGAAGAATGATGTGCTCTTCTTTCTTCTGTCCAGGTAGTATTAAAAAGGGGTGGTCAGTCAAACATGAATAAGGCTGTAGAAAAGTGCTTATCTGGGCCAGGGATTTACCTTAGTGGTGTTGCATCTACTTTGCAAGTGCAAGTTCCTGAGTTCATTTCAATTCCTGATACTGAGAAAAAAAAAGATGATTATGCTTACCTGATTCATCTAATATGTATAAGACATAATGACTTTATGTCCTCATTGGTAATTTAAAGTATTTCTTGACAACTCTGAAGAACATCATTTTACCTCATTATACTGCAAAAGTGAAAGAAGAATAATTGGAGAACCAAATTCATAGAAATAATTTCAACTATGTTAGCTATAATTAGTCAACTATGGTTACAAATTTGCATATGCTTCAAAGCTTTGTAACATATGCTGTCATTGCAGTAGTATGTTAATGTAATCCAGTTTAGCACATTCAAAATGGGGCCATGATTTTTATGTCTCACTACCTGGTGGCTTGATCCACCGGTTATACATGTGTGACTGTCCCAGTGTATAGCATTTTATTAATTTTATTAGTAAAAATTCCAATAACAGTAATTAGAACCATTTGTACTACAGGGTTACAAGCCCCCTAATGGGACACTCATGAGAAAGGGATCATGTAGGACAGTTATTTGCAGTTTCAAGCTGGTGGAATATTGTTAAACGTTTGAAGCTATATATTCTCTTTTATTAAAGTATAGCTTAAATCAGACTTTTCCAAACATTCAGAATTATGTTCTATACTTGAATAAACACCAAAATGTATAAACTAATGTTTTTGACATTCCAAATTAAAAATATTATTGTACCGTGCTAAATAAAGGCAGTAGAAAGAGCAATCCTGTGTCTCCAGGCCTTGCCTCTTTTGAAAAATCACTGAATTAAAATTTGGACTGGGATTACCTAAGGCTGATAACTTTGTATTTACTCAGACCTGTGTATTTGACCTGATATTTCATTTTAAGTTCCCATGCCTGTTCAGTGATATATTTATTATTCTGCAGACTGTTATATTACTTCAAGAAATATTGATTGAATGCCTACTGTGTGCCAGGCAGTAGTCTAAATTCATGGAATTTATAAATTAAGCTTATACTTTGCCCTTGTGGAGTTCACATTGTTTAGTCAGATTTGAACATCAATGGTAATTAGCACTCTTTATCTCAATGGACATTCCCCAGCCGTTAGCCTTCTTGGGTCCCATTTTTTTTTTAAGTTTTAACTATTTACTCTCTTGTTTTTTGTAACATGTACAATTGTGTCTTCTGATCCCTTCATGAATTTTCGAAGGAATAAGTAAATATTTCTCAAAATGATTATTTTTTTATCTTAGTAGAATGTATCATCATTGTCCAATAGCTATTTTTAAACCTGTGTACTTGTTGCCTTCCCTGAAGATTGGTTATTTATATTCTGTTCTTTGAAATATTGGTTATACTATCTGCCTTCTTAGCCAATGGGCAATCATTCTCTTATTTAGATATTTTTATTTATAGCATTTTTGAGATAATACCAAAAGAATTACACTGCACAATATAAATATGACATTTAAAGTATTAGTATATCTTTTAAACTTTTGAACATAAATTACACAGAATATCCTAACAGAATTTTATATTTGCTGCAAGTTTTTAACATATTCTTCCAAATGTCATATTCATATGACACCTTTTATTCTGTTTTACAGTAGAATCCCAAAGATATTTGTTTTACTCTTAAGCTTTATATGATACAGTTTTTTCTTCTGTTTTAAACAAATTGTAACGTTTAATTTGGGGCATGTGTGTTCATTTTGTTCATTAGAAGACAGGAAGATAAAAAAAAGAAGTTCAAAGTAACATCTCAGAATACCAAATATTTTTCATATCAATGAGCTGCTAGTTAAAAATGGAATCCACCTAGTATTTTTTCACTTCTTCTAATGCAGTTACATAAAAAGATAAAACCCTTTGGGAATATCTGAATGACACTGTTCTATTTTACCATAGCCAAGTCTAAATAAATTTGTAATCTAGTCTAAAATTTAGAAGAACTTAGAAAAGAAAGTGTTCCTTCCATATGGGAAGTCTTCTTTGAAGGTCTTGGCTTCTGTTGGATGTTGCACCAGAATTATGCACACATCTTTTACTTCACTAAAAATGTGGTCCCTTCCATAGTTCTTGTGACATTGCAGTATACCAGAACAAGGTTATGGCTTATTGCAGAGTCTTGGACATGCCTGTCATAAAGTTTGTAGCAAGTAAATGTGTGTGAATGTGCATGTATGAGCAAACTCTTGTTACATGCTATGGCTTTGATTTTTCTGCTTCAGTTTATTTCTTTTTAAATGCCAAAAGGTTTTATAATATTAGTTTTTCTCTACAATAAGTGATCATTTGATTCTGATCATTATGATCATTGTAAAGAGTTATCTGTGAGATATTTTCTTTCATTTTTAATTGGTAAATAATAATTGTGAAAACTTATGGAGTGAGATGTGCTCTTTTGACCTATATATACATTATGGAAAAGTTCATTTAAGGTAATTAACATAGTCATCAGTTTACCAAGCTTTTTTGGTGAGAACATTAAAACTCTATCCTTTTTGAAATTTCCCCCCCCACACACATATATAATATTACTAGCTTTAGTCAACATGCAGTGCAAGAGATCACTTACATTTGCAGTCTAACTTAACTTTTGCATCCCCTTGTCAAGATCTTTCATTTTTCCCTTATATTTTCTTCTCTGTTGTCTTTGATAAATACCTTTCAATCTTTTGTTTCTGTGAGATCAAGTTTTTGAGATTTACCTGTAAGAGACATCTGTATTTGTCCTTCTGTTCCTAACTTATTTAATTTATAATGTCTTTCATTTTTAGGTTGTCACAAATGAAATAATTTTCTTCTTTTTTGATGCTATATAATATTCAATTGTTTGTATGTAGCACATTTTCCCTTTCTGCTCATCTATTGCTGAAGACTCAGGTTTACTTTATATCTTGACTATTGTGAATATTGATGAAATGAACATAGGAGTGCAGGTTCTTTGTTGACATTTTGATTTCATTTCTGTCTAGTCTCTTTCCTCTTCAGTGAGACGCAATACCTAACACCTGCAATTTAAAAGGAGAGATTTATTTTGGCTCACATTATCTGTATGTACCTCGTTGAATGGCTCTATAGCAGAAATGTGTGGTAGAAAGGTATGGTTGAAGAAATCTGCTCAAATCATGCTAGCCTGGGATCAGAGAGCAAAGGGAGGAGCTGGGGATCTGACCCTCCCATTATGCTTGGCTTACAACAGTCTAGGGCTACTCTTGTGAGCATCTTTTAACCTTTGTAAACTCCTCCTGTGCACAACTTCCAAAGGTTTCTGAACCACATCTCAGGTAGTCACAGCAAAAGGCTTAGTAAAGATAAAATCTGTCTTAGTCACTTTCCTTATTGCTGGGACAGAATCCTCAATATTCACAACTTAAAGGAGGAAAGGCTTATTTTGACTCACAATTTTAGAATGTATTGTCATCTAGCTCCAAGGCAGAAATGGCATGGTGGAAAGGCCTAGTGGAGGAAAGCTACTCAAGTCATGGAGTCTAGGAAGTAGATAGTGAAGGGAGGAGCTGGGGAAATAGACATATTCTTCCAGGCCATGCTCCATTCCCATTGGCCCACCTTTTCTAAGCAAGGTCCACCTCCAAACAGCATATGAGCCATGAACTTGTTAGTGGACCAATGAGTAAAGAGCTTCCATGATCCAGTCGCCTTCCAAACACATGAAACTTTGGGGGAACCTTCATATTCAGTCCACAACAAATTCCTCAAGATTTATGCACAGGTGTGAGACTGCTGGATCATATCGCAATTCTCTTTTCAGTTTTTTTTTTTGAGGAATTTCCATACTATTTTCAGAAATGGCCTCACTAATTTACTTTGCCACTGCAAGCTACATGTTTAGTTTTGTTTCTTTTCTTAGTTATAAATTGCTAAAATACTGTATATCTATTTCAATAAGATCTGTGTATTGCTGTGGTAGTTGTTCATTATTATTAAAATTTGCTTTTTTATTTTTGACTTGTAATAAAAACATACAGATAAATTTTAAAAATCAAATGAAATCGAGTGGAACTTACAATGAAAAGTACCAGTCCTTTGCTTTGGCAACTTAGTGTATTTACAGAGAGACTGTGAGTTTGGGGTACTAGCATTTACGTTTCTATATAATACGCTTACTGACATTTCTGGAGTTATCAATTTGAACATTACTTTTGAATAATGAAAATTAGAAACTTCTGGCAGAGAATATTATGTTAAAAAAGTGAAGCGAATGCTAAAATAGTAGGGATCTGCAGAGCATGCTTTGAGCTCAAGTAGCATGTTAAATCTTTCAAATTGTTCATGAATAAGTATATCATTTATGTTTTCATTTGCAAAAACAAAATAGTTCTCATCTTTTCAAATTCTTGCATAGTCCAGCATTCAAATTTATGCTATTCCCATGATATAGAGTGGCAGTTCACTGGTTGTTTAATTGGTGTTTTCCCGATTTTTAGTGATTTATACCTTTGCTGTCTCTTTTTCTTTTAATGTTGCTTTTTTGCAGTGCTGAGTATAGAACCCAGGATCATGGATAATAATTTTTTTTTTTTTGTACTGGGGATTGAACTCAAGACCTTACACTTTTGAGACAGGCAGTGGCACCACTGAGCTTAATCCCCAGTCTTCCTTAAATAATTTTGAACTATACTGGCTTTGTCTTCTAAAAACTTCCTATTCATGTGTTTTGCTCATTTTCTTTTACTTTTTCTGAGTGTAATGATAATTCCTTGTTGGTTTTAGGTCCTTTTCAGTTTACCTATAATATTTACTTTGGAATTACTAGACATTTTTTTCTAAGGAGGTTTGTAATTTTTTTTTAAATATCTAGAATTTATAGATTTATTTAACAGAAATTGAAATATATGAATATAGGAAATGGTAAATAATCTGATACTAGAAAATAATTTAGATTTATATTTTAACAAGAAAGTTTTTTCATTTGGTAACATATAGAAGGAAGAAATTAATTATGAAAAACAGATTAACAAAATGAAAAGGACCTATTTATTTTCAAAGCTTTGTTAAAAAATGTGCAAATGGAAACAATAAAATACTAATATATAAACAGAAGTTTAAATTATATTAATACTTATAAGTAGGAGTTACTGTAATAGCTCTAATGAGTTGAAATTTTGTCTGGATCAAAATCCATTTAATATAGATGCACTACTAAGTCTTGTACAGGACTTGGGCTTTCAGTATGCATATTTTTGCCTAAGTCATCCAGCATAACGAAGAAACTAGAAAAACACTGATTGAATAGGAAGTAGAACTGGGAAAAAAAAATTCAAATAAGCATGGAAGTAATAAGTGCTACATTGTAATTTAAGGAGAAAATTATTACTACTAACTTGTTAATTGTGGAAAGGCCTACAAAGCTAATTAAGCATATGTTGAAGAAGCAATTGAAAACAGTCACATATTCTGTTGGGAACTTTGAGACACAAATAATTTTATTCTGTGAATTAAATAATCAAAAAATTTAAACCTTCCAAATCCATGTAAAAGTAGGAAATGAAATTTGTATCTTTTTAAATTATATCACGTGATGTCTCTGTAGTCCTTATTGTGCTGCAAACAATAACTTTAAAATTCAAAATTATAATGTACCAAAATAATTTTAATACACGTTTGAAAATTTACAGTGTGATGAATATGTTAAAATTATTATTTGAACATGAATGTTTTATTACATCAGTGCATGAATTGTTAGATAAATTCAAAGTTAATTTTTCAAAGTAGTAACTATTATTTTTCTGAATTAATAGGTATATTCTAATGTGATGCTGGGATTGAATTTGCCTAGAACTCTATTTCAAGATTGACTCTAAAGTCTTTTGGGCGATCTGGAAGAAATACGTAAGTGTTCTTTTGGTAGTGATTATCTTAAGATCACTGTGCCTATTTTCGTTTTTGTAATGTTTACTTTACACCTTAACATTCTAGTTAATTAGATAATTAATTAGGTTAATTAAAAAATCTTTCTGGGAACTACAGAACAAGTGATTGTGTGGCAGAAGGGATGTTTATTAGTGTTTCTGTTGTTGGGCTGCCCATTTTGTTCCTTGCTCTTCACTGTTTTACTATGAAACTTGGCCTTGTTTTTTTTTAAAAGTGGCATGAGTGTGTCAGAAATACTGATTTTGAGATACTGAAAGGAAATGATGAAGGAAAACACTTGTTACCATTAAGATGGTCTCTTATAAATTGTACTTTAAATATTACTTTTAAAAACCTCAGTTGATATTGAGGTTTTTGGAGATTTCAGAAATATTGAGAGAATAATGAAAAAAAAAGAAACACTAGCAATGATTTTCTCCCAAAGTTTGATTTTTCTTATAAACATTTTGTGACTCAGTAAATCATCTATTAAAAAACTATTTGTTTTCTTTTTGAAGTTACACATCTTTAATATACTGGTTTTCCTTAATATTTACAATGCATTCACCAAGGTAATCAGGCTCCAGGAGCTTCACTTTCTGTTAAAATTGTTTCAGCCATTGTAAAGCTTCCTCAAAACAGAAGCCCCATTGATGCTCTGAAAGATTCTTGTGACAGTGCCTTAATTATAGTCACAACTTTGTCAGTTGTTTTAGTTATACATTTACTTTTGTTACCACTTTATCATTATATTTGATGCACAAATAAAATGATTCCACACTTATCTAGCACTTAAGATTTTCAAAGCAGGTTTGCAACTTTTGTCTTCATTTTTCTCTTTGGCCTTATGATGTATGTAAGGTTGAGATTATCAATCTTTGTTTGGTAAGTGGAGAAATTAAAAGACAAGGAATAAAGTGATTTGAGAAAACTAGTAGCGCTTATTGTAATTTTATAATTCAAAATAAACAAGTGTTATTAGAACATGTATTTTCTAACACTCAGATTTTTGAGTGGGAAGAAGAAATTAGTATGCTTAATGTACATTAGGGTTGTATTGATACACTCCATCTTTGTGAAACCTTTTGATAATAAATTTCTCATTATTTGAATTGTGGGATGTTTATTTTTATAAGAGCAGAGAGAGTTTTTATTTGTACTAAGTAGGAAATACTACCTAACAATGGACGTCGTGGAACCTTGAGATAAATTATTTTTAAAAGATATGGAATCTTCTTCCCAGGAGAGAACTTAATTGCATTTGAAGTTAGTTCTCAAAACTGCTTCTGGAACTTGCTAATTAGAGTTTCACTAGTTATGTGCTTACGGTGGCAAGCTTTTTCTAAAAATTCTTAGATGAACACTAACCACATATTGGTGTAAATAATGCATATGCATAATGCCAAAGGTTCCTCTTAATGGGAAAGTGCATTCTGAAAAAGCATTTATTCTTGGAAATTTATAAAATTATTAACTCTTTATCTGAAGAAATTATGATAAGAGTGAAATGATGGTGGGTCAGTTTCGAGGGCCCAGCTGATGTGCTATTACATCCTTGCAGTCATCTGTTAGTTTTCTTATTAACCTAGATTAATTTCATTAAATCTTTACATTTCAGCTTTCAAATTTTAACGAAGGACCAATATACCTGTTTTTTTGGCTCAGTGTTAAATTTAGTAGTTGGTATATAGCTATTTTAAAAAAACATCATCTTCTCTTTCAACATATTTATTACCTTCCCTCCAAAAAAGAAAAAAAATTCCTAGAAGGGAATACTTGGTTGTATCTTTCTATTTTCAAACAGTTGTTTAGTTTCATTCCCCTTTTTATCTTTCCAAAAGAGTAACATTCCCTTTTAAATGCTTCTAAAATGGAAAGCAAATAATTGCTTTCATACAGTTGATAAGGAAGAGCATTTGCATTTGTGGTACATGGGTAAATGAGGAATTGTGTGAAAGCCTGTGTGTGTGTGTGTATTAAGTATATTTTCTTGTCGATGTTGTTAGTTTGAAGTTCCTTTGCAAAAGAATCAAATCAAAATAGTATTTTGGTTTTAGTTATTTCAGTGGAGTACATAAATTTATTCACATATTTATAGAAAATATAAATTTTTGTCTTTCTAATTTTGTTGAAAAGTAAATCGACTATGCAGGAAGATAATTTGTCTGAGGGGGGGCTACATCAGTAATTCAAATACATAATGCACTGACATTTCTTGGTAGAAAGAAGCAAAGTGTGTAAGACTGCAAATCTAGGCACCATAGAGTGTAGCTGTTGAGAACACAGTAAGGAAGTCACATTGTCTAAGTTTAAATGCTGGTTCTAAAACAAACCCATCACATATAAAACCTTGTATGAGTCACATACGTTCTTCAATCCTCAATTTCTTAACATAGTACAATAGAAATGACAATAAGAATTTTAGAGATGAACACTTAATATAAGAATACATATAAAGAAATAGTCAAAAATAAAATATGCCAGTTGCTATTTTGTTTCTTATTATATTAGTTTCTAAGAGAGAATGTATTATTCAGGCCACATGGAAACCACTTTGCATATATTCTAATCTCGGTTCAACCACTGGTTTTACAAGAAATGCTACATTGAGTCAATTTTGTGTCTCAGTACTGCCAACTATAAAAATGTAAGAACAATAAAAATTTATTTCTCACAGTAATGAAGGCTGGAAGCACAAGATTAGGGTGAGAACCAGCATCTGTCTATTCCTGGTAAGGACTATCTTTCAGAGTCCAGACTGCCAAATTTTGTGTTTATTCATGTCAGAGAAAAACTAGAATACCTCTTGGTTCTTAGGAAAACACTAAACTCTTTTGTGAATATGCCATTCTTAGGGCCTAATTACCTTCTAAAAGCCCCCTACTACCATTATTGTAGGATTTTAACATACACATTTTGAGGTAATACAAACGTTGCATTTATTTTATTATTATTTTTTTTTTTACAGAAAATAACTTTATTCCAAGGGCCAGAGAGTATTTAAAATTATTTACATATTAAATCATGTGGTGGGGCCAAGCCCCAGCTCAGCTGCGAACAGCCCCTTCTGTACAGCTGCCAAGGGCCCGAGGTGTCACCATGTGTGGGCTCCACACCCTTTGTCCTGTGGTTATGTTGCCTCTGGGGAGGCCACCTTGGCCCCAGCAGGGTGATGCCTCTCAGGCCTGAAAGGTTCTCTGTCATGGGCCTGGCTCTGGGCCTGGCCGAGCAGGAGCCACCAGGGGCTGGAGGAGGGAGGGAGAACAGATCACAAGTGGGCAGAGTCCGATTTGAAGGCAGGCATGTGGCCGCTCCTAGCTCTACACATCCAGGGAGTAGCGGCCCTTGGACATGAGCTTCCTGACTTGTTCTCTGTGTGTTGGATAGAATGTGCATCCATTTTCTATTATTGTGTGACAAGTTACCACACAGAAGCTAAAAACAACATACATTTATTGTCTCAGTTTCTTCTAATCAGAAATTCAGACATGCCTTAGTTCAGGGTCTTAAAAAACTTCAGTATAAATGTCTGCCAGACTGCATTTTCATTTCTCCTTTAGCTTCCTCTTCCAGCAACACTGGTTCTCACTAAATTCAGTTCATTATAGTTGCTGGACTGGGATCCTTCTAAAGGTCACATACAGTTCCCATTCATGGGCATTTTCCACACATAGTTCACAGCATAGCAGCTTGTTTCTTTAAAGCTTTAACTTCTTTAAAGTTTCTAGCAGGAGAAACTGCTACATGCTAGCAAGATGGTGTAAAACATGCACATATATCTGTAGAGATAAATATGTACCTTAAGTAATCATTGGCTGACATTCCCATTACCTTTGCCATATTGTTTTTTAGAAACAAGTCACAGATCTTGCCCTCGCTTTAAGGGAGAGAATTACACAAGGTATGAATATGAGGGCAGCCAAAGGTCTAATACAAGACGTTAAGCTTTGCAGCTGAAATCTCATGTAACCTGTTATTTTAAATGTTTATAATTGTATTTAATAAAACAGAAGTATTGTCACTGATTGTAAAATTTTATTCTCAGATAGTTATTCTTACAATATAACTCCCAACCAACTATTCCTCTTGGCTAAAATCCATCATTTCAAGATGGCTGAATCTACCATACTAAACACAACCTAGCCTGGTACTGTGCTCTCCAGCATCTGGCAAAGTGCAAATGTCTTATCTTTGCTCCCCATTAATCTCATATATATGCCCTGACAAGTGCCTTACACTTGCGCATACATTTATTTAAATTTATTTCTCTCCCATTATATTGTTCTTGTTTCTTCCTTTGTCCTTTTTAACTAGCCAAAGATTTTCCTGCATCATACCCCATCACATTATATCCAATCTGATGTTACAGTGAATTGATAATTTGCCTCATTTCCTTGCTACTAGGAGAGATGGGGGTGGGTACATTCATCCATGTGTTACATGCAGCCAGTATATAAAAGTATTTTCAGAAGCATTCTCTGCATGTACAAAATATATTTTCTATTTATAACAGTGCTTTAGATTTGAAACGTGCATCTTCGTAGACATAGGACTTAGGACTAAGGCTGAACCATCCAGCTAAACTATTCCTGGGTTCTGACTGATTCTTTTTTTTTTTTTTTTTTTTTTTGGTGGTACTAGGGATCGAACTCAGGTCCTTGCACTTGTGAGGCAGGCCATCGAACCGCTGAGCTAAATCCCCGGCCCGACTGATTCTTAATAATTGTGAAATATTTACTGTTTTTGTTCTAAAATCCTGACTTTTGGGGTAATTTGGTCATAAAGCAATTGATAACTAATATATTATAAAATGTCCTAGAACTAAAATATTTTCATGAGTTACAGCATTGTCGTTTCCTTTGGAGAGAATGCAGAATATGTGGTCTTGCAAGCAAATGTAATGGGAGAGCAAGCACGTATATTTATAAAATAGTGAATGAAGTGAGAATAAAATTGGAAATGTTTAAATTTCTTCTGAAATAGTGATTTTTAATACAGAAAGGCCACTTTTAATGTCTTGGCCGTGGATCATATGAGAATCAAGACTTGCCATGTAGAGGTACATGATCCCAACAATGAATGTAACTGTACTGTATCCCTAAAATGTACCAATAAACTCAATAAAATTAAAAAAATATATTGAAGAATTATTCTTACTTAGGGCTGGGTAGGCTGAAATGCTGGTCTGGAACATATTCATTTGTGAAAGAGCTGTGCTGAATAGTTAAAACAGTGTTACTTTTCCAGAATCCAGCCTTGCAGAATCTGTTCCACTAGTTTTCTTGTGCACCTTCATTGTCTTTTGTGAAGTAAATAATAGACTTACAGAGAAGTAACTTGAAGTGTACAATATATGCCTATTTGGGGTACAATATTTTGAAGTGCAGAGCTTATTAAAAAAATAATACATATGGTCTCTGAAAAAATAAATTCATAATCATGTGTAATCAAGTAACAGCACAAGTTTTTTTCATAAAGCCGCATTAAACTGTCATTTCACATTTCATTCCTGTTTCTGTGATGATACTTTATGGGCATATACACATTTCATTATAAAAAATGCAAAGAAAGTAGAAACTTATTCATACAAAGAATAGAGTTTACATTTATAATTTGGATTTGTGGCTTGGAGCTATCTGCTAGTAAAAATTTTGATACCATTATACAAAATAGCAAAATATGGATTTTAACTGGCCTGCTTTTCAATTCAACTGAACATTAAGTACCTTTTTAATGGTCTTATTTGCTGGGAAGAACACCATTACAATAATCTGCCTTTTACAGCCCATATCAAATATGAACCAGCATCACTTATTACAAAGTTTGTGCTTTGGGAGACATTTTCACGGCATCTAACAGTTCTACCCGACATTTCTTGGAATTAGTCTATAATGATATCATTTTCCAAAATGAGTTGTTGCTCAAACTTACTGATTGTTTTGTGGTTAAATTCTAATCCAGAAGCTATATTTAAAATGTCATACAAATTTGTAAGGAAAGGTCCAGTGAAAATACTGCCACATTAGTAATTGTATGAAAATATTATAGAAGAGATGCCATTCAGCTTGGATGTTTTTAGTCCCCCTGTTACTCATATGATATCCAAGGGATGACTATAAAAACTCATTTTTAACTGTTGGCCATTCAAGTTTTACTGTTGTCTGCTGGAGGACAGAAGGCTATTGCTGTAGGTGTCAAGTAAAATAAAGTTAAGGCCCTGAGGCCTCCTTTTAGCTGCCAGCCTTTTTAAGGAGCTCTCCATGTGTTGAACTCGGCACCTGGTATTGTATAAGCAGTGCGTGTAGGAGCATGGGGAGAGCTTTCTCTCTTTGTTTTGCAGCTTGATTAAGCCCTGCTCACATTTTCACTACTGCTCTGCCTTATTCCATCTTTCTAGCTGCAGCTCACAGCACAGTAGGTCTAATATAGATTGATGCCTTTGCCTCAAATCTGATTGAAACTTGTGTCTCAAGAGTTACTAATGTTCATTGAACCATTTTATTGAAGATAAAGTAAACAAAATAGCCATATGAGAATTCTCTGAAATCAAATGGAATAGTTTGGCAGGTTTGAGCTCATGAAGAAGGCTAAGAAGTGAAACACCCTCACTTTTATCATCAGTATATCAAGGGGTGAATATTTCCATTAATATTTGACCAAAATATTCATTTCTGCCAGTGCAATTAACTATTAAATGTAATTCTCCATTGTCACATTATTTTTGGTGTTAAACAATAAAAGCAAGATGAATAAATACTTTTGCAAGAGAGAGACATGATAAATACTTTTAAGACTGCAATATGCTGAAGAATTTTTTTCTTTTTCCTTTTATGTCAGCTAAGTGCACGGGTTATTAGTTTAGAGAGTTTAATAAGCAACACAAATAAATGACTTTGCCAAAGTGGACTCTAGAATCCTAAGGTTGGAAAAACAATAAACTTTAGCTTATTAGAAGATGCTTCTAATCCAGATCATGTGTTCATACCAGAAAAATCATTTCTTTTTTTGTTTGTTTTTTTGAAAATGACCTATGAAATTTGCTTTTCATAGGAGAAGATAGAACTATTAGGCTTCTTTGAAGAATAGTTGTATATAATTATACATATATGTGTATATGTAAATACAACAGTCTGCCCATATATAAGACATATATTATCATCTGTAACAATTTGGTTTACCGAGAAATTACAGAGACCCTAACATTTTAAGTAGATACGATACCTTAGTGACATATCTCCACAAGTTTAATTTGTAAATTAGAAAGATCTAAGAACTTGCATGGAGATATTTTTCAATATGTGATGAAGAGAAATGAAGATATCTTTTATTATTTGCTTGGGTCAAATTAAAAGTAAATACAAAGGACGATTTAA
This sequence comes from Fukomys damarensis, assembly GCF_012274545.1. Lineage (NCBI taxonomy): Eukaryota > Metazoa > Chordata > Mammalia > Rodentia > Bathyergidae > Fukomys > Fukomys damarensis. Next base: position 51,530,726 of record NW_022900916.1, on the reverse strand, counting down.
TAAAAAGTTTTGTTAGAAAATTTCTGATCCTTGCTAACTGAAGCCAGTGTTTCACTTCAATCTTATAAAGAATCTATGAGATCAATGCTTTCTCCTAGAACTTTCCTTCTGTCTTTTCCAAATTCAGGGTAATTTGTTGATAACCTTTTCAAACATGTACAGTTATTTTTCAAAATATGGCTAATGTGTTTCATTTATTTTATCTCATGTTATGATTTATGTTTACATTTTAATTATACACACTAAATGTGATTTTGTTATCTCAAAGTACCCAATAGTCAACCATTTCTCACAACTTTGAAATAATTTATCCCAATGATTTTAGCTGATTCTGAAGTCAGATTTATACAAAGTGCATATTACCTTCTCCTATGAACAGTCAGTGAACCATTTTAAGGAAAACTTTGGCCCTGCTCTGTCCTTTTAAGTACGGTTATCGATTAAATGCTGCAATAGTTCTTGAGCATTAGTGGATATTATTTCCATGGGATTCATGCTGAGGATTGAGGGTGTCTTCAATAGCACGTGAGTTTGGATTAGAGAACACATGCTCTTCATGTTCTCTTGAAAGTAAAGTTGAAATAAAAGTTTCTTTGTAGTTCAGCATACATAAGGGATTTGAAAGTGTAATTATTTGTTGAAGTATTATTTTCATATTCATAGTGTTTGTCTACCTTTGTATTTGTAATTATTTTTATTGTATTTTGTACCTGTTTCTTTCTTACTGAGTGGTAGGATACATTCAAGTCCATTCCTCTTTCTAGACATGCATCTTACTTAATATGAACTCTAGCCATTTAGTGCCTTTGAGATTTTAGTTTTGGTACGAAGTTGCCCTCAGGAAATCATCTGTTAAAAAGAGTTTTCATTAAGTGAGAATATCACAGTGAGATTCTGACAAAGATTCCTTCCCTTAGCAGTATTTTCTAGACTTCTAACAACAGATCAAACTAGACATGGGAGAACTGGTAGTATAAGAGCTGCACAAAGGGGCCAGATCCTATTCTCACTTTGACTGTTACCTTTTCTTTATCCATCTCTTATTCCCTGTCTTTATAATTAATTTTCCTTTCCAAGATAATTTCTTATAGTCTCTTTGCATTGTCAGTTTCAGATAGTGTGCGTGTGTGTGTGTGTGTGTGTGTGTGTGTGTGTTTGCATGGTTCTTTGTTCTGTCAGACACCATCCTGGGCTCCAAATACTAATACTAATACTACTGCTAATAATAATAACAACAGCAGCAACAATATTAATAGTATAAATAGGCCTGGCAATTAATTTATTACTAGATACTCTTCTAAGTGATCTATAAGCATAAACTCATTTAATACTCACAACCTATGAATTAACTTCTTATAAAGCAGACACTATTGTTATCTCTGCTTACAGATGAGGGAGTGGGACTGGAAATTTTAAGTAACTTGCCACCATTATATAATTAATGTGTGACCAAAAGAAGACTTCTACTGTTATTCAGTGATTGGCTGTGCAGGAGTACTGAATGGTTTGTCTTCCACTTGTGACCCAAAATATAGTACGTATTTAAGTGCAAAGAGGATTATGCTGCTATTTAACACTCTGTACATGAAATATTGTACTGTAAGCTAGCATACTCTGAATGAGTTACTTCTGAAATATGGAATTTAATGATAAATTACTCTGAAATAGAAACAGACTATTATTTTAATAATGAGATAATTATAACAAAGATGCACTATAATTATAACTAAACATGCAATTATAAAATATGAACAATTTTTGTAGCTAAATAACTACATCCAGGTTGTTTTGGATGGTGAAGGGAGTGCTATTAGTAATTGCCCAGACCACAGGTAAACATTGGGACTGATTTGATTTAGGATACAAAGTCATACTTCTTGAAATGGAAACTGTTGGTTGTCTTTTCCAAATCTCTTCTCTTTTTTCTTCTGCTAGTAGAACCTGACTGTTGTTGAAAAGTACTTCATTACTATAAATAGCATGTGGTTAATGGAAACTAACCCTATTCCAAGCTCCAAGGTGTGGAGTCAGACTAGATAAAACCAATTATGATAACTCTGTTTATTTCCCAGTAAGTGGCTTATTTGTATTTTATTATTGTTAGTAAATATTTAAAATATTAAATGATGAATAACCTCACTAATCTTTTATAAATGAATTAAATTAGTACTTCATTAGCATATGTAACCTGAAGGCCTTTGTACTTTATGAATAACTGTGATAGTTTATTTTCTATTTAATCAGTTGCAGTTTTCTTAATATATAGTTATTTTTTTAAAAAGTTAGCTAGATGGCCCATTGCTTAGCAGTTTTGGTATTACACATATGATATACCTTTGCTTATATTTTGTTTAGAATTTTAACACTTTTAAAGACAACGTTGTAGAACATGTGGGTCAAGAATCTTTATAAAGTTGATTTTTTTCCCCCCTAGGAAAGTTTTTCCTTGCCATGTGTACCTTTGAAAAATACTTAAATGTTTATCAAATGGCATATTCTTGAAAATTGTCCTTTATAAAACCTTAAGGATTCCTTTCTATTATGTAAGATAATTTAGAATTAATTCTTGGGCCAGCTAGGACAAGTGCTTCTTAACCTCATGAGAAACAAACTTATATTTTCAGTGACTGTTATGTGACTTTCCCCTTAGTAGTATGAAAGTAAATTCTTCGATATATGTTCTGAGATATGTAATTTCAAAATTAAATAATTAATCGTAAGTGATTGGCATGGGTAAATTACCATGTGAAATAGTCATACAGTTGCTCTACTTGCAGAATAACTCTACATAAAACTGCTAAAACCAAAGTGATACATTAACCAGTGCAATTTTTAGTGATATTTTTCAATAGCATTAGTGCTATTGGATTTCACAGTGTTCAAAACTGGACAAGATCAGAGCAAGTATTACTTTGATATATGGTGTCATGGTACTCTTAGCACATTCATTGTGTGGAAAAATCATGGAAAACACTTTAGATTTTATAAATAAGATAAAGTTAGCTATAGTCACAAAGGTTTTTATTTTATTTTTTTTTAACTTTCATAACTCTTTGGAAAAAGTCTTCCAAGTTGCAGAATCATTCTTTGTTATTATAGGATGACTAGCAAACATAATTTCTGTACACATACGTTAATATTGCCTCACATTATTACAAACTAAAACTTTCCAACAAATTTCTGAAACTGTTCTTAAAATGCAAGAGCCTCTGATTTTTTTTTATTGTGAGACTTGTAATATCCTTGACTTTACACTATCTGTCAACTAAGAGAATTCTACTTATCTCTCTGAATTTCAGACCTGTGACTTATCAATATAGTAAGATTTAATGATTTTTCACTAGAATGCCATTATCACTTTTAAGCCTAACATTTGTAATTCTGGAAACCAAAATCTCTTAACTCATCAGGAATTCATTAAGAATGTTTGTCCAGAAGGACTAAATTTCCAATATGATTTTATTGCATGTCAAGAGCTGATCAATATCTCGAAGAGTAAGTATTTACCATAACATACAGTACATGGCAATTGTATAACTTCTTCATCACTTCTACTTAATTTTTGATCGATTTATGGCAGGTAATTAAAACGGTAGAGATATCAGTCATAACTGTACAGCAATACTTGAGAAGGTGATCATTAGTGATCAGTGTGAACAAAGTCAGAAGAAAATCTCTGAGGATTAGGATTATCAGAAGTGAGCCTATTATTGAAGTTTAATTTTATCATAATTATTTAATAATAATTATTGACTGTTGTATTGGATTTAGTTCTAAATCTGGATTACAAAAACTAAATGCTCTTTCTCCATGTTACAGCAGGAGACAGTAGAGCATGCATTTGTAAATTGAAAATATGAGTCTCTCAGAGAAATTACCGCATACATCTTTATAGTCATGGTGTATGAAATATAAAAATATATTGGGCAGGAGTATGGGGGAAAAATAAGAACCAGGACATATCATGTAAAGGTACAAGATCCCAATGATAAATGTAACTGTATTGTTTACTTTAAATATACCAATAAACTTAATGGGGAAAACAGTTGGAAGAAAAACATTTTGAATATTTTAGTCATAGAAAAATGATTTTTGGAGAGATAAATATGTTTAATCTGATTTAAATGTTGCAGAATGTATCCATGTATCAATACTTCACATGGTACCCCATAAATAAGCATAACTTTTTTTTTTATGTTATCAGTTAGGAAATAAATTTAAGAAAGAATCCCACCCCAAACATTTGATTTTACACTTACATAGATGTTTAATTGCTCATTTATTAAATGCAAATTTAAATGGAAATTTTTATATGTCAAGATTCTGCTCAATTTAAAAAGTCAACTCATTTAACCTTCATTTAATTTTGAGAGAAGATACTATCATTTATCCAATTCTATGATGAAGAAATAGATACATAATTAACCATTAGTAAAAGGAGATTAGTTAAATTAAGGCTGAGGCAATCTGATTCCAAAATCTCTAACTTTAACCTATGAATTTTTGTGTTGGCCACTCAAATTTTCCTCAATCATAAGTCTAACCCTCATGTAATTCTTCCTGTTGAGTAAAGGCAGAACTGTTCCTTACTCTTGTTGTCACAGTGTGGCAAGGGTGATGATATAGTCTTTTCTGGAAATGTGTTATATTATGTGAGACCACATCTTAGCTAATTGGATAAGAGAGTATTGTAGATTTGAACAGGCCAACACCATGTTTTGAGAGGGCTGACTGAACAACCTCTCAGGACAGAGATAGCCTTCAGTAGAGAGGCCGGAAGAAATGACATTCTCAGTCCTACAAATTCAAGAATAAATTCTTCTAAGAATCATGTGAGCTTGGATGAGGACCACAAATTTCTTTTTTCTTTTTTTTTTTAATTTTATTGAGTTTATTGGTACATTTTAGGGATACAGTACAGTTACATTCATTGTTGGGATCATGTACCTTTACATGGCAAGTCTTGATTCTCATTTTTTCCCCTTACCTCTGCCCTCCCTTCACCCCCTCCTCCCCTCCCCATCTACAAACACTTTATTTTCATCTTTTCATTCTCTCACATTTTTTTCTTTTCCCTTTTTGTTCTTCCCCTACGTATCACACCTTCCCTACACCTTTAGCTCCTTTCCTCCCATTTCTAAATGTCAGTAATCTTATTAGAATCTTATGCATTGTTGCAGAATATTCACACCAGGGAAACTATTTGGTATTTACACATGTGGGACTTATTTATTTCACTTAGGAGTATATCTTCAATATGTATCCATTTTCCTATGAATGAATCTATTCTCTCGCTCTTTATGGCTGAGTAATATTCCATTTTATAGAAAAACCACAACTTCTTTATCCAGTTTCCAACGGATGGGCAAATAGGTTGTTTCCAAGATTTAGCTATTACAAACTGTGCCGCTATAAACATGGGTGCACATACTTCTCTGTGATATGATTCTTTTAGTTCTCTTGGAAAGATACCCAACAGAGGGATGGCTGGGTCAAATGGAACCTCCAGTCCAAGCTCTTTGAGGTATCTCCATATTGATTTCCATAGTGGTTGCACTAGTCTGCACTCCCACCAACAATGGAGGAGGGTTCCTTTCTCCCCACAACCCCGCCAACATTTGTTATTGTGTGATTTCTTGATAGCAGCCATTCTTTGTGGGGTGAGGTGGAATCTCAGTGTTGTTTTCATCTGCATCTCTCGAATGACCAGTGATGTGGAACATTTTTTCATATATTTTCTTGCTGCTTTCACTTCTTTGTATGAGAAATGTCTGTTCATTTCGGATGCCCATTTTTGGATCGGGTCTTTATATTTGGGGGGACTGATTGTTTTGAGTTCTTTATATATCCTTGATAATAGTCCTTTGTCTGAGGTACAGCTGGTAAAAATTTTTTCCCACATTGTAGATTGTCTCTTAGTTCTGCTAATGGTTTCTTTTGAAGTACAGAAGCTTTTTAGTAAGATGAGATCCCAGTTGTTGATTCTTTCTGCTAGTTCCCGTGCTACTGAGGATTTGTTCATAAAGTCTTTTCCTATACCAATGTCTTCCAGAGTTCTGCCTAACTTACTTTCCAGCAAGTTTAATGTTTCTGTTTTAATATTTAGATCTTTAATCCATTTGGATTTTAATTTAGTGCATGGCGAAAGATAAGGGTCTAATTTTAATCTGTGGCAGGTTGATATCCAGTTTTTCCAACACCATTTATTAAAGAGGCTATCTTTCCTCCACTGAGGATGGTGAGCTCCTTTGTCAAAGATGAGGTAGCTGAGTACATCTGCATTTGTTTTTGTGTCTTCCAGTCTGTTCCACTGATCCTCAGGCCTATTTCTTTGCCAGTACCATGCTGTTTTTATCACAGTGGCTTTGTAGTATAGCTTCAAATTGGGAATTGTTACACCTGGTGCCATGTGACTGTTGCCTATAATGGCTTTTGCTATTCTAGGTCTCTTGTGGTTCCAAATGAATTTTTGGATTCTTTTTTCTAGTTCTGTGAAATATAGTGTTGGAATTTCAATTGGCATTGCATTGAATGTATATAGCAGTTTTGGTAGTATGGCCATTTTCACAAATTTCATAAAGAACACAGCGCAGTTCAAGTCTACTTAACAGGCTTAGGAGATCCCAAGCAGAGGAACTAAGCTGTGTCGGAACATCTAGATCACAGAAGTGGTGCAAAAATAAACATATGTTGCTTTACAGTGCTGAATTTGTGGTAATTTGCACCTGTAGGTAACATACATTTGGGAATAGTTGAAATAAAAGTCTTTGGTACTTATCATTAAACAAGTAATTGTCAGATAATATGGAACTAGATTTTGTAAAGAGTAGGAAGAGTTTTCACTGTGCATGACTGCAAAATCCTGTACCTAGAAAAAAGTACGGTTGAAGACAATGCTATGCCTGATTGGGAAGATTATAAGACATGTTTCAGAAATAGGAAATATTTATTAAGGAATATTTTGGTGTTTAAAAGGAAATTTCACCTAAGTAAATCTGAAAGCCATTGAGAGGTGTTAGTGGATGTCTTGTTGGACCACAGCTCTGGAGCAGAGACTCTCTTACGTAGAGACGTTCATTCTGCATGCGCCATAGAAACCACTGTACTCACCCCTTTTTCTTGTAAAACACTTCTGCCTTTGTTTCGTAATTAATCTTTTTATAAACCTATGTTTGCCTCTTATGTTTACTTGGACCGCTTACTCTTGTAAATACAGTATTGTATGCTGTAAGAATCAGAAAGTAGTGTCTTTGTCAATTTTTTTAAAACAGCATCTTGTGAAGTTGCTGAATTGTCCAGGCTGTTCTGAAACTTGCTCCCCTTCAACCTCTGAGATTTCTGGGATTACAGGGAAGCTTGAACATGCCTGGATTACATTTTGTGATAATTTTCTTTTTATCTCAACTTTCTGACAAGTTTATTTCCTTATTCTTTAGCTGTTGTTCAGTTGAAAATTTAATGATCTGTGTGATAATTTTCAAAATAAGGTAATACTGGGCCGGGGATTTAGCTCAGCGGTTTGGTGGCCTGCCTTGCAAGCGTAAGGACCCTAGTTCAATCCCCAGTAGCAAAAAAACCAAACAAACAAAAAAGCTAATATTAAAGTACACTGTATATATAGAACTGGATGATGAAAGCTGATGATTTTTCGTGTATTTATTCACTTGTTATTTCACATTTTATGGTTGTAGGCATCATAAGTAAATATCAAATAAATGCCCTTATAAAACTCTCCATTTAATAATTTTAGGGGTTATAATTAAAATAAATGCATTAAACATTTAACAGGACTTTGAATAAATTGTAAGTAGGTACCATATATTGTAGTTTGTATAACAATAGATATGTGAGTTTAATTTAAATATTTAAAATTTCTTGCTGTATGATTGTTTGATCATTATATTGTAATACATTTATGGCTATTGAAAGTACCATTAGCAAATAAAATGGTAAACACTCTAGCTTCTAAAGCCCTTTAACTATTGTAGCTTTCTAATTTTTACATTTTAAATTCTTTAGAGTTAATTGGAGAATGGTAAGCTTGTAGGGGAAGGTTCAATGCTATATTGCAAAATGAATAAACTGTATAAATTATCTTACATGTTTTTATATTGTAAAAATAAAATTTATAATTGAAAATCTTATATATTGGGGTACAAAGGGCTTCTCTAACTGTGTTCTTTTAGTTACAGTTTACTAATAGTAATTATTATTTACCACCCATTTTTTTTGCACTCTCAAAAGTGGTTTCAAATGTTTGTATAGAAAATTTAAAAGCAAAACACATAAGATTAGAAAGCAAGCACTTAATGCATGTTGAAAATGCATTTCATATACAGTCTAATGGCAAGCTAGCTGTCTCATGTTTTGTATTTAAACATTTTAATATAATTTTTACAATGCTCTTTTATTCTGGATATTTTAAAGATTTAATTTCATTAGTATTAAAATGAAAAAATACAATATGCTTGACCTCATTTGACTTTTTTGACATTCAGTCATTTAAAAGGTTTGTAAGATGTTTAATTACCAAATGGTCTGATCATTATTCATCCCATCATCTGATATATAACATCAACTGGATTGCCTCCCTGGAGTGCACTGTGCTTCACAGATCAATAGATTTACCAAGACCTGTAGGAGAGCTTTAAACATTCATTGGAAAGGAAAATATATCCCTCTTTCAAGTGGCTTATATAGTCATTTCATCAGCTTCATAATTATTTTATTTACTTAAGTGAATAAATCTTATAATAATAGGGTTAGACTATTACAGCCTTTTAATTAAATTAAATTATACTGTTAATCAGATTTATTTTACTCAAATGCTCTGAAAACTCAACAGCAGAGAAATATAGGGATAGCTTTCTTGAATAAATTCAGCTTTTTAAAAAAAATTCAGCTTTGGAGATCCATCTTGAATTACTTTTATTTAAAATATAATTCAATATTCTGTACACTCCTGTGAAATTATTCTTATAAAAATATTGTTTCATATTTCATCCAATCCTTATTCATTTGTGAGGAAATTGTAAAATAAAAGATTTGGAACTAGAAAGGGAATTTCTTCCTTTCCTCCAACCCCTTGGCTGCTTACCAGCTGTGTGACCAAATCTCAGTGAAATGCAGTTAACAATTTAAAAACAAATTTTTGCTGAATGTTTGCTCTGTGCCATGACTTCTAATCGCTTTATGAATATTAATTGATTTCATATCTCACCAACTTGTGATGTGTAGGTATTGCTATTCTCATTTTTACAGTTGAATTATGTGACTTGCATAGATCACCTGGCTCATATGTGGAAGAATCAGACATGGACTCCTGCATGTGTCTTGTCCACTTGAACATACTTCCCCTTATGAAGAAGGAGAAAGTAATAGGAAAACAACTAGAACTTTTTTCTAACACTATATCTAAACTTGTGCCTTCATAAAAAATAATTTAATCTAACTTTTAGCTCTAATGCTTAAAATGTGATTATTTGGAGAACAGAATTAAGATGAGATGCTTATTTGATTAACCAAAGTTTCAACACTTGCTTTTGTTTTTACTGTATTAGCAATCTAGTATCTCTACTTTTACTATTTCATTAATTCTAGTAAAAGACATGAAATGCTTAGATGAGAGACAAAGGGCTGTGTTAGTCACAACACAGCAAGCAAGGTGAGCATGAGCACACTGGCACAGGATCATCTGTCCTCGTGTGCTACTGGACAACAGACCATGGCCCAGGTGGATGTGATGCACACCGTGGTATACATTGCAGCTGAGAAACACCAAACTAGTGAAATCCACCGCTTTCATAGAAAAAAAACAAGCCCATTCATTCTTTGCTCAAAAGAAACACTGTAACTTCATACTGGTACTATATATCTAGCAAGAAATACAGATGATCCATGACCTCATGGATGGTGACTTTTCAACCCTTGAATCCTGTACTGTGTTCATTTCTTACAGTGTCTTAACAGATTACTATAAGCTTAGTGATTTAGGATGACACAGTTTCTTTTGAAAGTTTTGAAAGTTCCAAGTATGGATTTTTGGGGCCTACAACCCAAGGTATCAGCAGAGTAAATTCCTTTCTGGAGCCACTAAGAAAGAATGTATTTTCCAGCTTCTTTTCAAATTTTCTGGGGTCTCTCTGCATCTCTTGGCTTGTTAGTGTCTTTGTCTTCAAGGCAATCAATGACTGATTGAGTTTTTCTGTGACTTTGGCCTCTTACACTTTTCTTTTTCACATTGAAGGACCTCTGTGACTTCAGTGCTGTCCCTGGAAAATATGGGATAATCTCCCTATTTTAAAGTCAGCTGATTAGTAACCATAATTTCATCTGTAACTTTAATTCTGCTTTGTAATTTAAAGTAATATTTCCCCCATGAAGACATAGATTTCTTTGGGATGCCATATCATGCTCACTACTTATGCTGTCTTGATTTTTGGTGAATTTTCCTGAATTGACTACCTTGTTGGGTACTCTGCTTAATCTGACAAAGGTTGGGATCAAGCATTCAATTTGTTTGATGAAAACATTTAAGTAAAGCCACTATTAATAGAATTCCAAGGATTAGAGCAGCCTGTAAGTATTCACCTTATTTTGCCTCCTTCAACTCCCAACAACAACAGGGTCCTGAATTCAGGACCAATTTTGAAAGAGGGAAGGGGGGCTGGAAGAGACAAGTGGGTCTTGTTTTAGTTAGCGAAGACATAGTTTAAGCACAATTAATTATCCATTATGTCCCAAACAAGAGAGTTCAGACTGACATGTTAATCTTTGGTGTCATTACCAATACTTAAAGAGGGAAATAACCAAAAAGAAACCTCCAATGTATAAATCTTGTGGCCCCTCTACCTTTACATTTTAACATGTAATACAAAGGAACATATCACATCTCTTTGAAGTTTGTCATTATACTTTATTTGGATCACTTTTACATTAGTTTAGCTAAGTCGCATTAGTTTGCCAGTCAATAGCTGTAGCAGTTGAATCGCTGCAGCTTTGACTACCATATATCACATAACCTAGTGACAACTGTGTATCAGGAAAAAGATACACACTTGTATTGGGTAGATTTTTTAAACAAATCGAATTCATCTGTATGTATAAATTTACATACATACTGATTGTAGGGGTGAGTAGAGGACGTTTATGAATTGCCAGTGAAGGCGCCACGAAGAACAGAATAGCTCAGGCCTGATCACATTAGCTTTTTAGGTCGTGTATCATGTAGATGGAGGTGACAGAGTGAGCTGCAGGTTGTAGTGCCAACTGTAGTAACTGCTTCACTAAAATAAACAATTTGATTATTTACCTGGGCTTCAGCTCTAAGACTGTGCTGTTGGAGAATTTCCCTCCTGCCTCCACCTCTCAGGATGTGAGGTGCTCAGGTGCTCTTGCTTCAAGTCAGGGTTGTCGATCTCACTCCACAGTGCTTTAATTGCAGTAGCTTTAAAAACATCTTTCTTTTTTTTTAAATTTAATTTTATTGAGTTTATTGGTACATTTTAGGGATACAGTACAGTTACATTCATTGTGGGGATCATGTACCTTTACATGGCAAGTCTTGATTCTCATTTTTTCCCCTTACCTCTGCCCTCCCTTCACCCCCTCCTCCCCTCCCCATCTACAAACACTTTATTTTCATCTTTTCATTCTCTCACATTTTTTTCTTTTCCCTTTTTGTTCTTCCCCTACGTATCACACCTTCCCTACACCTTTAGCTCCTTTCTTCCCATTTCTAAATGTCAGTAATCTTATTAGAATCTTATGCATTGTTGCAGAATATTCACACCAGGGAAACTATTTGGTATTTACACATGTGGGACTTATTTATTTCACTTAGGAGTATATCTTCAATATGTATCCATTTTCCTATGAATGAATCTAACTGGATAAAGAAGTTGTGGTTTTTCTATAAAATGGAATATTACTCAGCCATAAAGAGCGAGAGAATAAAAACATCTTTTGATTTTACCTAGACCTCCAGATCTTTCCTCCGGAAAAGCAAGATGTGAATGTAGGAAGAAAATTTTATAAAATGGAATCCCAGTATAACTCCCACATTGGCCTTCGTGGGCCCCAACAGAGGATCAGTGAACAATACAACCAACCAAGAGGCTGTTATGCAATACTTGTGACCTACCATTGTGTTAGTTCAACTGGAGTACACAGGTGACAGAACTAAGTTCCAATTCCCTACTTGGCTTCATAGGTAGTTTGCTAACTAGCGGGTATACTATTTTGACTGAGGGCTACTGTTACAGCAAAGTAAAATACATTAAACTTATAAACAGAGTAAATTGTCAGTGTATGATCTTATATTTCAAAATAAGATTGTGTCACTCTCACTTATCTAAAAGATGGTCAAAAGGTTATTGTTTTCTAGAGAAACTTTCCTTCAAGTTCAAATTGCTCTACTGAGATGTTCAGATCAAAAATTAATGAGGATTACAGAGTCAGGCATCTTCTGAATCATTTTCTGGGAAAACAGTGCTGTTCTCTATAATCCAGATACTTTTGGAAGGTAGAGGCATGGTCTTTTGTCAAGTACCTGGATTTTCAGTAAAAGGTACAATATTAGCAGACTAGTAAGTGATCCATAAAGCTAAAATATGATACAATTCAGTTTCAAGAGCTGTGATAATGTGGTCATAATTTTTTGTTTAGAAAAAAATAAGTGTGACCATGAGCTGAAAAATTCTCAACCACAATGAAGCCCAACAATGGAAGACCTAGGAGGAGGTCAGAAGTCCAGTACCATCAGTTTTGCATGGACAAGTGTAGTCAGTGTTATTCAGAGACAATTTTCTAAGGTTCTCTCTTGTTTCTTTCATTTTGGAACTTTAAAAACAGTTTAGTTAGTTCTTGAATGTATCAAAGCCCTCCATATCTTACTAGTCATCTAGATACACGATGACCAAACCTCAAACAGAATTAGCAGGTCAGAGAATCACAAGGGATCTTCCATGTGTCAGGTGCTAAGTGAGTGTAGTAGCAGATTTTAGCTGAAGTTACTTTTTTTAGAAGTAGATGTACAGTGGTTGTCAGGTCAGTGATACAGTCTTTCTGGTCTTTTTGGTGGCAGTCACTAGTTCTTAATTAAATTTATAGTTTCTCTTTTTTTTCATCAGATTCCTATATTTTTAATACTGGATACCCTAGGAGAAGCCTGCAAAGTAGACTGGAGGAAGTATAGAGGGTGAACCATATTCCCTCTGCCATCTATGTTTGTATGACCATCTCTGAATGGAAGAATTTCCTCTGACATTTAAAAGGGAGAAAGTACAAATATAAATTATACCTCAGAAGTGAAAGCCACAAAAATACTTCTAAATTTTGTCCAAAGGGCCCCAATTGAAACTTTTTAAATTCTGGGAGACTGTTTCTCTGTGTGAATGAAAACTAAGGCCTCTGACAGGTGGCTGAATTGGGGGCCCTACTGACATCTGTGAGAGACCACGGTATATCCTAGCTTGAAGCAAAGAGGATGTGGGGCAGTGGGTGTAGTAGCTTTCCATTTCTGAGACAAAGTACCTGACATTCAACGTAAGGGAGAAGAGTTTGTTTGGGGTCATAGTTTCAGAAGTTTCAGTCCATGGTCAGCTGGTATGAAAGCACAAACATCATGGTAAAGCGAATAGTGGCGGAAAGCAACCCACATCTTCACAGCGTGTATGGACTCTTAATACATAGCGGTGAAGCTGAGAAGTCGGCATATGCATCTAACACATTTTTGATCATTTCAATCTCATTCCTCCTTCCCTTTCTTTTCCCCTCCCCTAATACCTTTCCCCATCTCTACCTTCTAGCTTTCTGTCATATTTTCTTTATTTTATTCATTCATTTACTTAATTTTTAAATGTTTTGGCCTTTCATATAAGAAAATATCTGTGATGTTTAATTTCTTAGTCTGATTTATTTCAATAAACATGAAAGCTCCATCCATTTTCCTAAGAAATAATTTCATTCTACTTTATGGTTGATTAATTTTGCATTAGGTTGTGTGTCTGTGTATGTGTGCATGCTTGTATAAGTATGTGATGTTTATATATGTGAATTATATGATATATGTGTATATAACTCACTTTCTCTTTATTCATTTGTCTGTTGATAGGCATCTAGGTTGTTTTCTCAGTTTAGCTATGGTAAATTTTGCCACCACATAAATCAGTGTGCATGTATCCTTATTTTATGGTGTCTTCACTCACTTTTTTGGCTACTCAACCAAATGAAATCTAATGATTTCAATTCATCAACATTTCCATATTAAATAGGGAGCTTCTGGCTGGCAAACAGTATTTTAGTTTTGATAATTCCATGATTCAGTAGCCTTTTGGCTAGGATTAACTGACCTGCTCTACTGTTGTTAAGAAAAAAGCCTCTTCCTCTGGTTTCCTTTTGAACAATTAACAACAATGAAGGCATCATTTAAGCAGCTTGTTTTAGTTCTGCCTCTTATTGCTCAGTATCTCCATATTAACTAACTTTCATTCATTAATTCTTATTCACTCCTTACCCTGCTCTTGAGTAACAGCATTTACAAATAGATCACAGGGAGTCTTCGTTTCTTCACAGCTGACTCACACAGCCTCTTTCCTTCTTCCAGCAAGTCATGTTTCAGCTTCTTGTTCTTATCAAAATTCTCAGTTTTAGAATTTGTTTTTACTCTGCTAGAATCAAAAAATTCAATGATTGTTGCATGAATACTCGCAGGACACACAAGATGTCTGGGTCAGAGACAAAGGACTGAACTACATACACCAAAGCAGGCAGCATAAGCATTGGCATTTTGTATGGTTTCTCTTCACCCCAAGGTTTACAGAGTTGATATAAGACAGCCCAGATAGATACAACACTTGCAACAAGTTTGCAGTGATCTTGGGAAATTCACCATTTTATAGCAAGTAGCAAACTTGCCTGCTGTTTGTCTTGGAGAGTGATGTAACCTCATTCCTTAGTGTTGCACACTACACACTCAACCCTGACAAATGGCCTGGTACAAAGCACAAGAGGACCTTGTATTTCTGATTCACCCAGTAAGATGTGTTTCAAACTTGAAAGACTCACAGATGATCCATCAAAAATCTCTATAGAGGTATATGTTCTACTTTTGCATCTTGTCTTCCAGAATGATCTCCAGCCCATTATTTAGTGGAATAATTCAGATACTTTAAGCAGATACCCTTATGGTAATCCCATACAGTGTGCAGAGCCTCTTTAATTGCATAATTTGGTGACCTGAAGTGTGAGATTACATTCTGACCAATGACTCAAAACTAAAACATACTGAAAGGCTATGAATATAGGTTAGTAGAAGAAGGAATTACTTGTCTCAGGGATCACAATTTCCATATGACTTTTAGGACATTAATCTTAAAATATTCTCCACTAGAACATCTTTCTGGAGATAACAAGCCTATAAAATAAAGTTTTGGGTAAATATTACACAGAATATAATGCCACGTTTTCACCAAAGTAGTTAATGTACCATAGGCAAATCTTGGAAAAATATTGGCATTACTTGAAATTACATATTTTTGAGTAAAGTTAATAGTGCTTCAAAAGAGGAAATGGGATCCAACACATTATATATTATATTTAGTATAATTATAACCCACCACTTTACTTTTAAATTGAACATATTTTTCAAAAAGTGAAAGTTGTCCTCCATTAATGGTTCCTAAAATGAATTTAATAGATTACAATCAGCATTTTAAAAAAGGTGAATAGAATAAATAGAACAGAATAATAAAAAGTAGAATTGAATAGAATAGAATAAAAGACCAGAATAAAATAGAAAATATAGCTATCTGCTATGGATGGATATTGTGTGAAACTTTATTTCTATGTGTTTGTGTTTTGAAGAGCAATATAACTTTTTTTCTATAAAATGTCATCATAGTAGTTAAAAGACATTAGCATAATTCATGTAATGGGATTATATTTTATATAATCTTTCAAAATGTATTTCCACTGACAAATATAACTAAATATCTTTCCAAGGAAGTTTTCCTCTGTGCTGCTCTGCCTCGCTGTCTTTGGCTAAGGACGATGTCACAGATATCACCTCTCAGCTCTTTGTGTTGAATAGCACTGGGGCTACATAAACCACAGACCTGGAGTGCTCAGAGCCATCCGAGCAGTTGCCACTGAGCGATTTTCACATATGAGAACAATTGGATGAGAATACGTGATGTGGTGTTATAAAGGTAGATGTACTCATCATTTTGAAAAAGAGCTGTGAATATTTGACTAAGTGGAAGTTTAAGACTGGGAATTATATCCTATTCATTTTTGTGTCCCTGATACCTAGCCTACTGTGGTTTCATAGAAACTACTTACTAAACACTTATTGGGTAATACTGAACAGGTGACAACATTGCAAATTTGGAAAGCAGCTGTGTTGGTACATAATAAGGAATATCTTTGTTATTAGGAAAATGTTGTATTATTCATGTACTGACTGGCTCATCATTATCAACAGTTATATGTTTTGTGAGGTCTTACTTCGGGGTCTTACTAAGCATTAACTATTAGGAAAATTGATAAAGCAGTGCTATTTTTTGTATCCCATGTTATGATTTTATACATAACTACTTGTTTAGGGATCCCCATGCCTTACTGCTTAGTTCTGAAAAATAAGTAGCCTCAAAACAACAAGCTACAACATTGAGCATCCGAACATTTGCCCCCAAAGCCCGATATTGTCCTTGTCAGCAGGATGTGTAGGCTTTGCCTTCCTCACATGAAGATGCCAATACAGATGGTAATGGCTGTCTCTGGGTTGGCTTTTTGCCTAACTCTGCCAGGCTTCATGGTTTAAAGCTCCCCAGTGGGAGTTTTATCAGAAATTACCTGGGAGTTTAATCTAGAACAGGAATAAACTAGTGTTCTTTGAGCAAATAAAGTGACTTGGGCTTGGGTGTTAGGTTCATTTGTTTTAATATTCAAGAACATGCATTTTACACAAACAGAACCTGAACAGCAAAGAGTTTTAGTATTGCCAAAGCCCACACAACTTGTAAGAAGAAGTTTGGTTCATATTTGTTCATTTATCTTCATTTTCATTAATGTATGTTTGCAGGACATCCTAATTACATTCCCCATGGGGCGTTTGTACTAGTACATAACACCATAACACATTGCAAATCTTTTTTAATTTCATTTCCTTCCTCTTCCTTTTACCTTTTTGCTCCTCTTTTGCAAAGGTTCCATTTCCCTATTTCCTATTACCTATCTTTTATTATACTCTTTATTTGTATTTGAAGATTCTAATATAAGAGAAATCATGTGATAGTTAAGCTTATGTGTCCGGTTTATTTCACTTAACATTATAGTCTTAAGATATATTCATTTTTCTACAGATGACTCAAACTTAGCCTTTTTGTGGCACTGTAGCACTCCACTGTGTATAAATAACACTATCCATTCATCTGTTTTGTTTTCTCATTGAGTTTATGGGTACATTTTAGGTCTACAGTACAGTTACATTCATAATTGGGATCTTGCACCTTTACATGACAGGTCTTGGTTCTCATTTTTTCCCCTTGTCCCTGCCCTCCCTTCACCCCCCCTCCCTATTTACAAACACTTTATTTCCATTTTGTCATTTTCTCCTATTTTTTTCTTTTTCCTTATTACCTTTCCCCTACTCTTCCCACTTTCACTACACCTTTAGCCCTTTTCTTCCTATTTGACATCATCGATTATCTCATTAGGATCTTATGTACTATTATAGTTTTTCACACCAGAGAAACTATTCGGTATTTACACCTGTGTGACTTATTTATTTCACTTAGGAGTTTATCCTCAATGTGTATCCATTTTCCTATGTATCCATTCATCTGTTGATGGACATATAGGTTGACTCCAAGATTTGGCTCTTATGAAAAAGAAAATCCTGCAACTATGAATATGTCTTAGTGGTCTACTTCCATACCACCCTGAATATGCTTGATCTTGTCTGATCTCGAAAGCTAAGCAGAATCGGGCCTTGTTAGTACTTGGATGGGAATATGTTTTAATGGTACTGTACTTGCTATGTAACATGCTGAAAGCCCTAGGATTGATCCCCCTGCAACACACACACACACACACACACACACACACACACACACGAAAAAAGTATGCTTTAACTGAAAACGCTGAATCTGTGAAGAGTAAATCCTTTCTGAGGGAAACTCAAAGGGAGTTTCCATTGAGCACACTCAGATTATGATGTTTGCATCAGCGAGTCAACACAGAATCTTACGTGTGTTTCCATTTTGAAATAACCCATTTAATGTTTATTTTTGATCAATTAACATTGACTTAATAGTCAATACTGTCATAGCTCATGCTAGAACAAACTTCTCTAACAAATGTACATTTTCTCTGGACAGTACATCACAATCTTTTTATACTTAGAAACACAAATCAGCGCTACACTACTATATTGGGAGCGTTTTTAAATAGCAAAAATAACCAAGAATATGCACAAATATGAAACTAGCCTGCAAAAAGGATGTTTATTTACAATATGAGACTTGAAAAAAGAAGGTAGTTTTATTCTTTGCATTTTCAGCAATGATTGTACATGTCAGGCAACTTAAAAAAATTGGCTGCTTTGTTTATGTCTGAGAATGATTGTAAAGTGCTGTGGGTATTGACTTTTCAGTAGAGAGAAGTTTAATAAATGAAGACTCTGCAAATAATGAAGATCATTTGATTATGCATGAGGAGATATATTCACACACTTACATATATAGTCACTGAAAATGGCTTATTGAAATTCAGTCTCTCCCATCCCCAACATTATGCTTTTGCTCAACTACTTTATTAAGCACATTTACTAAGTATATACATATAACAGGGACCTTTGCAAGCACCACAGATATGAGGAACTTCCTTGATTTATAATGTGGACACAGTCTGTTCTGCCCATCAAAAGTTGAAGCTCTTCTTGTAAATCAAAATTGTATTTAATTCACCTGAACTACTAAACATAGTTTATAAACATGCAACACTATTAAATATGTTTATTTACCCATGTGCCTGGGAACAGTGCTGTGTAGCATTGCATGATGGCATCATACTGTGTACAACTTGTCCAAGAAAAGATCAAAATTCAAAATGTGTTTTTTATAGAATGAGTATCAGTTTCTCAACATTATAAAGTAAAAACATTATAACCATAAGTAGGGATCATCAATGACAAAATCCCTACCTTCATTGAAAATACAGTATTTTTTTTAAAGTGAATGTTATTCCAGGTAATGTTAAGCACCATAAATAAAAATAAAGAAATTAATAGAAGTTGATATTGAACGAGAGCTATTATTATAAATTGGATGAGAAAGGCCTAATTAAAATGGTGGCCTTATAGAGACTGGAAGCACATAAAGCAGCAAGTCATGTAGATAATAGGAGGGAGGAATATTTCTAAGAGAGGAAACTGTGAGCACAAAAACTCCAGAAATGGTTAAACCCTCAAGATCAGAAAAGGGCTTTAGGAGGTTTTGCCCAAAAGATATCAAGGCTATTTTAGTTTTAGAGTAACATGGACACAGTGATACAAAAAACTTCTTTTTTCAAAGTATTTCAATTTTTACAAACAATTATTTTCTCCCTAAAGAAATAAATCGCCCAGTGAAAGACGTAAGAAAGGTCTATTACTATTAGTAAATGACCAAGGCACTTGATATCAGTTTAGAGCACTTTCCTGGGACAGAGGGGAACTGCTCCAGATTCTCCTGCTTCTTCTCACTGTTGGTATTAGGATAAAGGCAGTTTCTGCTTGAAGTTCAGTTTGACTTTTCTTTGGGGGAATGCAATTTGGAATTTTCACCTGCCTCTGAAGACTTCTTGTTTGAATTAATCATCTAGACGGTCATCTTCCCAAGGCATCTTGGCTTGCTGGTGAGTTTTCTCCTCTTTTCCTAATTCTTCTGGTTGTTGGAATATGTTTTCTGTTAAGATATAGTCATTAGAGAGGGCTGTAGTTCACCTTATCTTGTTATGATAGTAAATGTTTTCAGATTTAAGGAGGAAATTAAAACCAACAACTGAGACTTTGAGTCTTAAGAGTAACTTAAGAAAGAAAGGGTGTAAATGTCACACTGACAGTTAAACTTTGGAGGATATTTAACCTATACATTATTTTTCTCATAAAAATGTTTAGTAAATGCTCAATGACCACCTAAATGAATGGAGGAAATGAAACAAATTAAAAATATATTGGTAGATTTGGCTCTGGGTTGGGTCCATTAAATGATATGAATATTCAGTCACTTCTTACTATTTCCACATCTGCCATCCCTTCCCAAGCCACCATCATCTCCTCTATAATCCTGACTAGACTTTTGTCAGTGTCTGGTTAACTCTATATGTGTTCCTTTATCCTCAAGTCTGTTTTTAGCACACTTAAAAGCTACTTTTAAAACCTGAATTAGACCACAT
This sequence comes from Fukomys damarensis, assembly GCF_012274545.1. Classification (NCBI taxonomy): domain Eukaryota; kingdom Metazoa; phylum Chordata; class Mammalia; order Rodentia; family Bathyergidae; genus Fukomys; species Fukomys damarensis. Next base: position 51,510,290 of record NW_022900916.1, on the reverse strand, counting down.
CACTCTGTCATTTAAAACTCTCCATCTCTCACCTCCCGTTATCCTAGACGCTTTTGCTGTTTCTCTCCTTTTTCTTTCTTTCTTTTTTAGTGTATGCTGATTATACAAAGCGATGGGCTTTATTTATTGTAGCATTTTTCACATGTATCTATAAAATACCTTGATCATACCTGCAGTCACCATTATCCTCCTTACCATTATTCTGTCCTCTTTCTCTTCTCTAACAATCTCCCCCTTTACTTTCATTCTTGCTCGCTCTCCCCAGATTTATCATAGGAGAAAAAACATGGTGTTTATCTGGTCTGGCTTGTTGCACTTAACATGGAGATCTTTGGTTCTATCCACTTCCCTGCAAATGACATGATTTTGTTTTCTTTTATGGCATAATATTAAATTTGTTACAGTGATACACAAGACCACATACAATCTGTCTTTGTATTTGTCCCCCCTTTGTCACTCCGCCACATTACATTACCACGCTGCCCTTTTTGCTGTTTCTCAACACATTGTGGTTGTTCCCACCAGGTGACCTTTGCAGCTGCTGTTCTTCTTTATATCTTCTCTTTATGGGTGCAGCCTTTAAAACACTGTGTGAAATCTACCTCTTCTTCAAAATGTTCCACAATTACAGTCAGGTAGAATCTGTCCCTAACACCTCTCTGTTCTTACGGCATTTTATATATACTGCTGCTATTCTTGAACTAATTTTTAAACCACCAAATTGTGTGTGTGCGCGTGTGTGTGTGTGTGTGTGTGTGTGTGTTTGTGTTTCTGTTTCCTTGCTCCCATTTCACTGTGTTATGACTTCCTAGTTCATTTTATATACTGGCAATACATTCAGTACTGATTCACAGGGGCCTAAAATATTCCCATTGCTCAACCATTCCATCTTCTGTAGCAGAAAGAACTTATGCTTTCTCAAAATATTTAAAAACCATTCTCACTGTCTCTAAAAACTCAGTTGTACCACAGACCTGCCTTGGTAGCTGCTTGTTGCACCTTATAGTCTGCATTCTCAGGTTACCCAAAGTGGTCTCGTCAGACTCACACAAATCATGGGATTCCTTTTAACACAAAGTCACCATTTGTCCAGCCCTCCCCTGAGAAAGTGGTACATTGCTAGCTTCTGGAAAGCTCAGAGACTAGGAGAGGAAGTAGCCTGGGGAGGAGGGTAAAATGGAAAGCCTATCCTCACCAATAATTCGTTCCTACATCCTAAAAGTTGCTGTGTTCCTAGGGCAATATTTACTTTATTAAATGTAAGATTACATTCTAAGATAAAGTATTAAGTTCTATTATTTCACCACTGTTTGAATTTCTCCAGACAAGAAAAAACTGTCTGTTTTATATTTGTGTGACAAAAGGTATAGTGTGATGTCCTCCTTTCTTTAAAGGGCAAAGATGACATGTACACAAAAATTATAATTTAGCATTTTGTCTTATTATTTTTGTTTATATTATTTCATTTTAAAATTTGCAAAAAATTTTCAAAATAGATATTTTAGAAATTTTGGATGTGATAAAAAATTAAGGATTAGACAGGTTAAATAACATTTATAGAGAGTAATGTAGAAAGCCAAGCTAGCCTACAGATTTCACTATCCCCAATTTGCAGTGCACAGTTAATACCGTATTTTCATTATTTGGTTGACAGATAAATGTAATAATTTCATAGAAATTTCATTTTTAAAGATATTCCAAGACAAGAAAACTATGGTCTATGAATACAGACACATAAATATTCAGATAGTTTTAGCAAAACAAATTCAGTAATATAACACATGATCATGCTCAAGTGGGATTAATCTATGGGATGCGAATTATCTTTTTCTTTCCTTTTGGAAATTTAAGATTGAACTCAAGGCCTCTTGCATGCTAGGCAATTACTCTACCATTGAGCTACCTCCCCAACCCTTTTTATTTTTTATTTTTTAAAATTAGTTTAGTAAATTTTAGGTATACAATATAATGACATTCATTATTGGAGATTTGTACCTTTGCATGATGTAACTTGATTGTTTTTTTTCCTCATGAGTTTATTGGTACATTCTAGATATGCAGTACAGTTACATTCATTATTGAGATCTTGTACCTTTATATGACAGGTCTTGGTTTTCATTTTTCCCCTTGTCCCTGCCCTCCCTTCACCCCCTCCTCCCCTCCCCCTTTATAAACACTTCATATCCATTTTTTCATTTTCTCATATTTTTTTTCTTTTCCCTTATTTCCTTTCCCCTACCCTTCCCACTTCCCCTTTAGCCCCTTTCTTCCTATCTCACATTGTCAATTATACCATTAGGATCTTATGTACTATTTTAGATTTGATACTTGGATAAAACTTTCTAACACTCAGGGTTTCTTCTTTAATACAGGGATATTTAGAAGAGTGCTTTATTTCAAAATATTTGGAAATTTTCCAAATATTTTTTGTTAATGATTTTGATTTTAGTTGTGTTGTTTCATTGAAACTGTTTGTGGTAATTTCCAGGTTGTTATTTGTTTTTTGCCTTGTTTTTGTTTTTTCTGATGCCGAGGATTGAACCTGGGGCCTAGCACATGATTGGCGAATATCCTACAACTAAGCTATATCCTCAGCCCTATTTCAAGTCTATAAAAAAAAAGAAATTTCATTTTTTAAAAATTGATAATTTTCTGCTATTATGTAAAATAACAGTGAAGCAATATAATCTTAATTTTAACTGTATTAAATGCATATCTTTATTTTTTAAAATTATATAGATAAGGAAATTGACAAAAAATAGGTCAAATAAATGATAAAAATCTACACATTTTAATTGTTATCTCCTGTATTGGAAGTCACCTTTTCCTAAGGCTGTAGCTAGCATTACAAGGAATGTAGTCACTTTGTCTTACACAAATTTAGTATTTATATATTTTAGTGTTCAATGATTAAAAATAATGCTTAATATAAATTAAATCTGTCATGTATTATATTATATTTTATGTATTGATTTGTGTGTTCTTGGAAGATTATTTTGTTGTATGACAGATATAGCTATAAGTATTTGTGAGGCAGATTCGATGTGTCTACTCATTTAATTTTATATGCAATCCAAATAAGTTTTTATTGTCATCAATATCAGTGAACTTGTATGTAGTGAAAAGCTTAAGTTCTTAGACATATCTAATTGAACCTTTTTATTTAGTTAATTGCACATTTTACCAATTAAAATTAACTTTTTCATACATTAGTTCATATAATGTTTTACTTGCACATATCAAAGCATATTTGTGTATTGATTTTTTGGATATATTCTACTATCTATGGGTGTACTCACTCTGAGTGTAAACAGATAAAAGCCTTTCTTCATGGAGTTATAATCCATTACCTATTTTTATTTTACAATAAATATTTTCAAAATGGAATAGTTCCTGTTACCAGAGATTAAATTATAACTTATTTCCTACAGGCTAAAATCAGAATAACAGTACATTGCCTTTGTGATGCCTTTAAACATTGTGAAAGTATCTTTCTTATTGGTTTTATGCATGGAAAAATCCATTCATTTTATGTACAAGTACTAAAGAAATTAATTTTATATCTATTATTTAAGTGCAAAAGGGAAAAAGAGGACACAGAATAGATTTATATACGACATATATGTATCCAGTGGAACAAGAGGTTGCTGAAAGGTGTTCTCCTTACAAGGAAAAGGTGACATTGAAAAAGGAGATACAGAGCCAGGGATTTAGCTCAGTGGTTCCACCACTTGCCTTGTGAGTGCAGGGTTCCGAGTTCGGTATCCCTGATACCAAAAGAAAAGGAAAAAAAGAAAAAAGAGAGAGAGAGAGAGAGACACACAGTACCTCCCAATTTTCTGGTTTATTCAGTTCCTCATTTTTTTAGAAGAAATAATTCTGTTGCTTTTGACCATTCAGAAAGAATTTCATTTCAACTTTCTTTAAAATTGGTTTTATTTAAACTATATGAAATACTATCAAAGCACTTACAATTTTCCTTCTAGTAAAAAGTGCAATCTAGAGTTTGTTACATTTTTGTCACTTTGAGATTTTTATCTATATATTTTTATCTATATTCAGCATTTAATAAGGAAACATAAACAAAGTTCTTTGTCTTTTCTAGATGTAATCTGGAAGTAGTATGTTAGGTTTGGCATTATCATATACTTTTTATTTTAGAACTTTTAAACAGATTATACTTTACACTATCAAAATTCTATCAATCCATACATCTATCAGTATTTTGGAACCAATATTCTATATCACCATATGTTTGATTTTTCTAAGTCAGTTACTGTAATTTTGGCCTCATCAGTCTTTACACATAGATTCTGTTGCTGGAAGTTTCTTTTGAGAAGAAGTTCTCTTCTTGGGGCTGGAGAGTTAACTCAGTGGTACTGAGGCCAGCACATGGTCCCGAGTTCAATCGCTAGTACAAAAAATAAAAATAAAATTCTCTTCTTTAATTCAGCATCATAACTCCTAATTTTTCCACTGCTTTTTTCTTCTATAATTTCATAATATTCTTTTGAAATCTTTCTTCCCCTTCCTTCCTTGATTACATCCTAGTACAGATACTGTGTTCTGGTCCCTTTGAACTAACCTATTTATTTCTCTGTGGCCCCTGAACATTTCAAATTTAGTCTACTTTTTCAGGAAAATTTATAGTTGCTTTTTGTACAGCCTCCCTCTTCTATGCATTTGCTAGATTACTGATTGTTTGTATTAATGATTCTTTTACCCCCTCACCCTCTTGCACAATTTTCCATTCTTTTTTTTTGTGTGTGTGTCTAGTTGCATATGAGATGTCCCTGTTTTCATCATGTTTCCTATTCCTAAATTATTCTTCTTGGCCACTGTTGTCTATGAATGGAGTTTAATGACTGGTCATCACTGAAGAAATGAAACCACATTCTCAGTATTTTATCTTTATATCAGCATATTTGCTTTGGAAACTTAATAAGATTTTTTTAAAAATCTGACCTTTGTTTATTGGTATTAGTAATCATTTTGTCATAGATTATAAAATCAACAAGCAACAAGAAATTTTCACATTTTACATTAAACTTCTAGTACTAACATTATGCATATATTTAATTTAAATATAAATAATTTTAATAACAGTATGTATAATACTCGATAAATGTTTTCAGCTTAATATATGGCGGTTCTACAAATTAAGAGAGGATCAAAATACTGGATAATAGAGAGGCTAAATGATCCTCATTCTTAATTTTGATATTGATACAAACTCTGGAACATATTTATAACACTAATATATGAAATTTCATAATTATTTTACTTCATTGCAGCCTCCGATATATTTTTTTTAAAAATGGATCTAATGCTTTTTCTGTCAAGATGTACAAAATGTAAGCAAAAAGGACATTTTGTCTTGGGTTATATAATGAGTTTCATAAATTCTAAGAGATTTTAAATTAAAACACTAATAATTACATTTTTATATTTTAAAGCAATTTTCTCAAAATATTAAGATTTTCTGTAAATATTATATGTCCTATTTCTTCTGCATATTCTATGATTTCTGAAAACTTTTAGTCAACATTAAAGCATCAAAATAAATCATCAAAATCATGAGCAAAGAAAATAATGAAGTTAGGTTAGGAATATCTCTTAGAAATATTTTCCATTTAGGCTTGCTCAGTCTTAGAATGTGCCACAGGATCTTTCTGTAGTCTATATAGCAAGTAAAGTAAAGGAGGTAATAGAATTATAAGATGAATATTGCCTATAATATTTTAAAATAATAACTAAAAGAAATCATAGTTTTTCTGTGTACCTAGGTCCGTGAATTTTGTCTTCTTCCTTATAAAAGAAGATACTGTTTAATAAAGTAGGTGAGCAGTAATCACAGATAGTCATTACTTATATCAGTCTACATTTGCCAAGCAGGTAACTCAACTCTGACATTCAATAAAAACATTTAAGTTTCTAACACATTGTCTTCACGGTTAGAGTTAGTTCAGTCATGGTTTGGCCAGATTAAGATATAAGATTCACAGTATCTGGGCTCAGTAGCTGATGTGCTGAATGTCATTAAGGCAATCCTCCATAAATATTATTTCTTTCAACTAGAATTTTGATAAGGATTAGATGGCAAAGAGTACAAAGTTTATACTCTTTGACAAGAATGTGAGGTTCAGAAATCTTACTTAGCTTAGAAGGATTATCTAGGAATAATATGAAGGTGGGGTTTCTGAAAATCAAGGTGGCTACAGCAGAATGTTGTCTGAACAGATGGCTCTTAGTGTCCACTAGTCACGAGAAGAGGTTCAGAAAGGATATAGGGAAAGAGCACAAATCTTTTGCAAAATCATTTCAGGAGTCACTGATAATTAGGAATTTAAGACCTTAAAGTTTATTTTTATAAAATATTCATTGACTTTTATTGGGTGTTTGATAGTTTGTATGGGACATAGGGGATTTACTTTCATTGCTAGGGATTTGTGAGGCCAAACATTAGTTTTCCAATTCCTTTTTTAGAAAATTTTACTAGTTCATGTTGGCAGTACATAATGATTAATCATACTCCTCCTGATGAGTTGGTACATGTACATAACATATCTTAATTATTTTATAACCCCTTCTCCAGCATCCTACCCTCTTCCTTCATTTCTTGGTCCCCTTCCCATTCACAAATAGTCTATCTCTCTGTTTCCTATTATCTCTCTTTTTTCTTGCTCTTTAGTTTATTTGTACTTTGGGTTTCTCATAGAAGACACTACAATATGTAAAGTTGTGTCTGATTTACTTCACTTAACTTTACAGACTCAAAGTGCATCTGTCGTCCTATAAATGACTCAGATTTACTCTTTATAACAGAATAGTGTCCTGTTGTGCGTACACATCACATTTTCTTTGTCCATTCATCCCCAATGGACATATAGGCTACTTCCAATGTTTTGTTATTATGATTGTGCTGCCATAGACATTGGTATGCATATATCACTGCATGGGTGTGCACGTATCCTGGTGATATGATGTCTTTAATTCTTTGGGGAAGATACCTAGAAGGGGAATACCTAAGTCAAATGGCATTTCTAATTTTTGTTTTTAAGTAATCATTATATTGATTTTCATAGTGGCTTTGGTAGTTTAAATTCCTACCAAAAATGTACAGGGATTTATTTTCCCCCACAGCCTTGCCAAAGTTTCTTCTTATGGATTTCTTGATGATAGTCATTTCTGGAGTATGATGGAATATTAATGTTGTTTGTAAAATTTTCATTTCTCTAACAGCCAGCGATATTGAACATTTTTTCATTATTTATTGCCCATTTGAACCTCTGAAAAGTGTATTCATTTTAGTTTCAACAGATAAATAGTAAAGCCAAAGTAAAGATGAGTATATAATACAGTGCATTTTATAGAATTTTTTGCCAGATAAAGATACCCTACATTTGTTTTGGGGCCTAGCCATAATTTACTTAGAAAAATATTCAGAGTAATATTCTTAATCACCTGCCATAACCACAAATTAAGTTGAGGAAAATAAAAATGTTGGGCTTTTAAGAAATGTACCTTCCTAATAAACAGTTATGATATATGTCTCTATGGAATCTAAATATGTTAGAAATAATATGTTTAGCAATTCTTCCTAATCTGTATTGGAAATATTTCAGATAACCCTCGTTCCTCAGCGGCATTCATAAGCTTGAGTTATTCTCTCTTGTACTTCATTGCTTTTCTACTGCTCTTTCTTCCTTTGGATCAGAACCCGGAGATTCATTTCCCTTTAGGAAGCCTTTGTGTCCACCTGATAAAGGATTCCATTACATAGTATACTGTCTCTTCACATCATGTCATAGCTTGAATTGACTGTGTAATTATTAAGTTTGGTACATGCTTTATGAAGCTTGTGTCCATTCTTCTTTAGTTAGATATTTAGCAGTAGCTCATTCATGTTTATTCAGATACTTACTGAATAAATGTATCAATGAATACATTGAAAAAATGAAGTAGAACAAAATTTTTCATCTTGTGTCCCAGTTGGTAGCATTTAATAAATATCTTGTAATAAATGATGTACCCATTAGATCTATTGCACAAAAAATACTAAATATTTCCTGATTTAATGGTATACCACATATTAAAATAAATCATTTTGTTAATGTTTTATTTTCACCATATTATGATTGTATTTAGGGTGATGCAATAACCATAATAATCCTTGTACATGGGGGTAAAAATTTAAGACACTTCAAGTAATTAGAACAAAACTTTTAACTCACAACAAGCAAATAAACTATAAATTCTTTAATCCATGCCTTACAGTCTATCACTGTTATACTGAAATAGACACCGTTTACCTCTTATTAGTCCTTGTTCTTTTATTTTAAACTTTCTACACTAGAGTGGCAAAAATAGCCTTATATTAAGGAGAATATCAATTTGTAAACCCCTTGAAATAATGTTTAGACTAATCACAGTATACTCTCTGGGTTCATCTAGTTAATGGTGAGTGCCTCTACACATCAGTGATTCTGTGGAATTTTCCCTTCTGGCCATTATGTCAATAACCAAGAAAGAGTTAAGAAAAGATCAAGTTATCTCTGTGTGTACACCTTTAGAGAAGAAGGAACTCTTTATTAACAGGCTGTTTTGAAAGCATGAACTTCCACGTGATTTAAATGTTCTTACTGAACAAGTACGTTACATTTTTGATCTACCAAAAAATGAACTGAGTATCACTGAAATGGTATTTGCTTTTAATTATTTGGAAAAATAAATAACTTGTAGCACTTTACGCCCTGTGATGATGGAGAAATATAAACAGTATCATAGTTAGACAATAAAATAAAGAGTTTTCTGAGAAACAATATTTCATAGCATGGGCCTTTGGCTTTATAGAAAAGTACAATAGTGACTGATTCTATGGCTTTCATTATGCTAGTTTAATGTTGAATCATATTGTTTGTGGTAGTGAGCACTGAATTCAGAACTGTGGCCCTGAGCTATATTCCCAGCCTTTATTTTATTTTGAGACCAGGTCTACCTAAGTGGCTGAGTTGCCCTGGGTTTTCCTTGAGCTTGTAACCCTACTGCTTCAACTTCCAAGAATGGTGGCTTGATTTTAATTTTAAAAAATTATTTTAGGATTCTAGTTTTTTTTTTACCTACATATACAAATCTGTTACTTTTTTTCAGTTAGCTTAAATCCTCATCACAGTGAAAAGTTCTTGTTATTCTTCAAGCAAATATATGGGTTTTTTCACTAATAAAAGATTAATAATCTGTCTAAATAATTATATTTACATTTTCATATTATTTATTCTAAAATATTTTAAGACTTAAACTTGAATCTATTATGGCTATTTGTTCATCTACTTTGTCTAGCAGCTTATATTCTAGCATTAGAAAGTTTCATTTCTGACCTGTGAGGCACATGTAAACCATTGCAAAGGTTAAGCTTATAATGGAAAGAGTACTTCAGTGCATGGCAGATTTGCATCGTAGTAGAAGAACATACTTTACAGCCCTGAAGAGACTTACATGAATCATACATATAAAGTGAGTGACCTGTAGGCGAACAGACTATCAGAGAACTACGCGTGAGCCTTGAGGAAATTCACTAATATTAGTTATTTGTTCTAATTATATATATATGTTTATATATATATAATTTAATAATCAATAAATCGAATATAATACAATAAATCAATCAATAAATTTACTAATAATTTCTGTTTATATTATTTGGACCCTACTAGATAGTAAACTCACATAGCTGTATAGGCAAGGGTGTATTACTCTTTACAATAATGAAAAAAATAGAAATGATTTGAAAGTTCATCCACAGTGAATAACAATTGGCTGCCATTTTTATAAAAAAGAATATATTTCTATTACATATGCTGTTGATAGAAAAAGCAGGTTATATTTGAAGAAACAAAATTGTGCATGCGTACATGTGTGTCTCTATATATACAGTGATGTTTGTGCATCTGACCAGTGATAATTTTAAGGACAACGGAACATTACAGCTCAAATGCTTTATAGTGCCTATCTCTAGATAAAAAAAAAATGAGATAAATTAGATGTGCAGAGATATTTTCCTTGTACATATTTTTAAAAATAAGAAAAAAATTTAATTTGTATTTGATTTTGAAAAATTTAGAAGTAGAAGTAAGAAAGATCCAAGATATAGGACTAGATTTATTTAACACTGTAATTTAGTATTGGTTGTGTGCCAAAAGAAAAGCCATGCAAGAGGAATACAATTTTTTTATATTAAAAAGACAAATACAATGCACTAAGAGCCAGAAGGTGCTCACAAACTAACAAGCTCCTTGAAATCAGTGTCTTTGTGATTGTGACTTGCAGTGTCTTAATGGAAGCAGATGAATCTCAGAGTTATTTATGTCATTATTTAAGACAGATTAAAGTAATGGCTATTAAGAGGTTTATCTGGTAAATATCTATTTTGTGGAGATTTTAATTATTTTAAGCAATGTAATTGTTTTAAAATGACAACAAGGGATTTAGTACATTGGCGCCTTGCAGGCACAAGGTACTGAGTTCAATTCCTGGTATTGAGTAAATATACAAATAAATAAGACAACACACCAAAGGATTTACATTGAACAAATAAATTAAATTGAAAATATTTACGTTACTTGGCTGGGAATTTAGCTCAGTGGCATCGTGCCTGCCTCACAAGCACAAGGTCATTAGTTCTATCCCCTGTACCAAAAACAAAAACAAAACCAAAAAGTATATTTAAGTTATCTTCTAATTTTAGAAATTACTTCTATGTACGCTATGCTGGCCTTTTGAAATCCTTTGCAATCCTTTAAATTTAAGGAATAGCCTTTAGTTCAGCCCATCTTCTTTCTATATCTAAGATAGATGAGATGAATTACAGAAATCTATCAAGAATTTCAAAATCCCTTCCATATTTGTTGTTGCATATAAAAATGACTTTTTATCCTTTCATCTTAGGAAGTCATGCGGTAGCACTAATAAAGAAAGGAAATAAAAATATGGGAAAATGAAAAACCAAAAACAACCTTTCTGTGACTAGGTAGGGGTTGAAAGGTAGAAGAGAGGGAAGGGAAATGGGGTAGAAGCAAGAACCAAGATATACCATGTATGGGTACAAATTCCCAGTAATGAATCTGGTCATAATGTATACCTAAAATGTACCAATCACTTAATGAGTAAGTGAATAAATTAAGTCTATGATGAATTTTATTATATCTTAATTACATTTTCATCAATATTGAAAACATGGAGTATATACCTGGGCAACATGTGTTATGATAAAATTTTACAATAAATGGGATAAGGAGATGTCAATAATTTGTAAACTTTAAAAATATGCATTTACATTTTAATTTAGCTTTAAAATACATAAAAACATTGAAACTACGTAAACCTATGATAGAGTCCTGTTACAATCTGTTTTTCAATTCCCTTCACAAAAGTCTCAGAAGCTTGACAGAAATAAAGATTAAGTAGGAAAAGTATCACAGCAGTTAAAACATATAAGAGATCTCTCAATATTTTTATAGTTCTTTGGAATAAATTAAGGGTATGTTTGCAATAATAGCTAAGATTAAACATTAAGATAAAGTGTGATATATAAAATTCAATAATCTTGGCAACTGTACCATGAATTGGTCATTGGATTGAGTGTGGAAGAATATGTGTCATATTTCACTCAGGCTAGAAAGGCTTTTCATTTTCTCCAAGGAATAACAATACTTTTATAAAATGTCAAATATTCTTAACTAGAGTAATTGAATCAAGTCCTTTTCTGACATTTTCTGCAGTCACATCTCATATGTGGAACAAATGACAAACCTGTACTAACTAACATAAAGTCATACCCATCTACTAAATTACTAGCATTGATTACCTCTATTTGACCCACCAATTCATTTACTTTCTGTGCCTCTGTGTTTGTGCATTTAAATTTATGGAGGATGGTGATGGGTTTAGGAAGAATTGACTTTGTAGTGGTTTAACGAACTGAATATGGACAAGTGCAACTTTCATTGTTAAGTAATTTATTAGACAATTATTTATTAAAATATAGTGCCTTCACTTAAATATTGTTTATCGTGAAATGGATTTATAATTATGCTAGAAACTGGTTATGTAGACAATCTGTAGGAAATTGCTGCTTTAGAAGAACTCTTATCCACTATTTTTCAGCCTTGAGGATTTTTTTATTATTTATAGTTACAATTGTATATTTGACTTGATACCTAGCTTTTCATCTGTCAGTGTATTATGGAATATCTAAGGCTGTTTAGAAATTAATGCCTTAGAATTCAGCATTTTTCACATTTTTGTCTTTTATAAGCAATGCTTTCTGTTTTCCTTCTCCTAATTCCAAGTTATGTTACTCTAGAAGAAAGGAAATCTGAGACTCAATTACAACAGCAAGAGTGGATGTAGATTGGGATGAAGTTTGCCCAATTTATAATTATCAATGCTGCTTCTTCGAGTTTTGTGGCTTGTGAAACATCAGTCAGGACAAAGTTTGAAAAAGCTGGTGAGCTTGGCTCTTATACCACTAAAAATGCAGAAATATCAATGGTAAATATTATCTTAGAAGGAAAACATGTTAGATTATTTTAAAATGTCAAGTCTTCTGTCTATTGCTTCTCTGAAAGAACTATAAAAAAGCCAGGATCAGTGAAAATTGGAAAAACTGAAGAATGTGTAGATCGGTTTCAAAAGGCAAAAATATTGTAGGTTCCTTTACCAAAAGATACATAAAGTATTAGAACAACCCCCCAAATCCACTCTTTTCCTAGAAGACGGAAATATTCACTTGAAGAGTTTGTCACCAATTTGTAATTTCCACTTAGTTTAGTTTAAAATTAGGAATTTTTGAGCTCAAAGAGCTTAATAAATTACATCTACTTTTACCTTTTCCTACTGCTGAAATTTTCCTCACTTAACTTTCTAGTGACTGTAATTAAGTTCTCCTCAGGCTCCTGTGATTAGAGGTTCTTTTCACCATTCAAAAACACAAGTTGCTGTACTTATGCTTGTATGAACAAAAGTTCTCCAAGCATTTCTTCCTTCTTTCCTTAAATCCATTTTTGTGTGAAATTTTTAGTATTGCGCTGTAGTATGTTACAAAAGATATGCATAAAATTAGATTTAGGGTAATTACTTAAGCAATACTTTCTTTAAAACCATCAATATTTTTTAACTCTCACATTGTAATTTATTATGGTTCTATAGTTTTCTCACTTTGTGGTAAAATTTTAGAATAAAATACCTTGGAATGTGTGTGCAACACAAAGAAATATGCTGTAAGACTTACGCTTATAAATCCTTAGAATTGATTCTAAAAATTGAGTCCTTGATCTGATTCTAGAATTGAGTTCTTAAAATTGATAATAATTAATTCACTGTTGATGTTTGAACCCTGGGTAAACAGTGTCCATAAGTGTGTGACTCTGAAAAGTAGATTCCTCTCCTTAAAATATAAATTATATTTATTTATTTGGAGTAAAACTAAAAAAAAGAAAGTAAAACTAAGAAAAGAAGTAGTTCCTAAATTCACTCCATTCAATTAAAAAAGAAAGGGTTTAAAAAATTAATTGGCCTTAACTGAGTGAATTAAAAGAAATAGAGCAAAGATCAATTGATTCATGGTGCAAACTTTCATATATCTATACATTTTAAAATTTAATATAGTTTCAAAGCTAAATTTGAAGTTTAAAGATAAAATGTACCTCTGACCAAATCTAGTTTGTATTGTTAGTTTCTTAAGTTAGTGGAAAACATGTGTATGTTCCTTTGATTGAGAAAAAAGAAAAACAGAGAGAGATTATGTTCAAATTTAGACACAAATTTCATTCGTTTAGAGTTGATATTTATATTCCAAATTAGTTTTCCTCACCAAAAACTACTGCGTTCCACAATTAAAATAATTATTTTGTTCATTAATGAAGCAAGAGTGTTTCTCTTTAAAGATTGAAAACAAAAGCAAATACAGAAAATTTCTGTGAGCTATAATGGGGATTTGGTAGATTTTCAGTAAAAGGTGCTCCTTTGTTTACATAGATATGCAAATGTAAGTACTAACTTTCATCTTATTGAAGATATAAAAGCCATTTTTAACTTTTTTTACAAAAAAGCATGAACATTGGATATTAATGCAGAATACTGTGTGATGAATTGTATTGCTATTATTTGCTTTTCTGAGAAATCTTATTTGTATGTGACTATATGCTCAGACATTGAGAATATAAGTGAAATACCCTGAAAAGTATCACATGATGGCACTGTTTCCATTTCCACATCCAACATTATGAAATAAATCTATAATAAACTAGTATTAAGAATAGGCAGTAATGCCAGTGTATTTTGTATAATTTATATAAAATAAAAATCTAACTACTATAGTTTTTACTATGGCACCAGAGTAGAGTCATAGATTTTAAAAGTTTGTATATTCATAATGTCTGTAATGTAGATCAGAAAGACATAGTTTATCTAGAATGTTAAAATTTTCATCTGCTGTCAATTTAATTACTTAAATTGCTTTATGAATCATTTTATAATATCATGAGCTATATTTTATATTTCAGTTTTATTTTGGAATAATAATTATTATACATATGAATTACCTACAGTAGATGTGGTTACTGATATAGAAATGTTATTGAAGAATGCAAAGAAAATGTATAAATAAGGCTAACTTGAAGAAAATATTTGGATCAGTGGTTGAGGAGCTCAAGCATAATTTTAAAATGAACAAAATTCAAGTGTAGCCAAACTGAATATTTAAAGAGTTCATTAATCTGAAGAATGTGGATGGTAAATGATGTGTGATTTCAAATACCATAATTTATTATGGTAAACACTCTCTCCTAAACAATAGGCATGACACAAATGATGTTGAGTGATTATCATGTGAAGAATGAAAGTACAATAATTTTCCCTATACAACAGAAAAGGAAAAAATATGTGTGTATGTGTATCCATTATATATAGTGGATTTTAAAAGATAAACCATATTTTATTGTTAATAATGAATTAACAATGGCAGATATTGCTGCATCTTCCCAGTAGCAAGAGTGTGGTGAAAAAGGCTTAAAGCTCTAAGAAGATGAAATGATGCCCCCCTAGTGATCTTACAGAACCTAATGGCCAGAAATTGGAAGTGCAGCAAGTGAGTGCTTTATGAATACGTTAAAATGTTGCCAGTTTATATTCTTTTTGATATAACAAAAAAAAAAAAGACTTGTATTTTTTCTTTAACCACTTAATTTGTGAACTCACCTCAGATAAAGCGTATATCTGAGAAGTATTGTTTTCATTCTTTAAAAAGTAATATGCAAAGTCACCACATGCATTAAAAATTTCAAATATTTATCTTGATAAAATGCCAGAAATTTTTACTATATATGCTAGGCATAAACCTTAAACATGTAATCACAAAGAGACAAATTCCTCACTCAGATACATGGGTGAGAGACACTTCTCTGATACTTTGTCATACTGAATCTTTTTTCACTTTCGTCTCTGAATAGCTGCATTCTTATTATGCAAATAATAAATAAACACATTGTCTAGGTAATCCATAACAAGGTTTTCAGCTCCCTGAGAGATTCAAGGATACATTGTTGTCATATCACTTTTGGGGGGAAAGTAAGAGTTTGTATAATACTTTTCACATATAAAGAAAATGTATTTGTGATAGTGAGGATATTGTTGCAAATTTTATATTGACAAAAGTTCTCATAAATCTGTAGTATAAAGGAGAAAAATATCCATTATAAGGATCTGCTCATTTCCCTTATATGCAAAGTGGGGAGGGCACAGAGAATATTGAAATAAGAGAGTTCTGTGTTCACTGTATTTCACCATGCAAATTACTTGCAATTTCCAAATGCCAGTGTTACTTTTCAGGACAAATTTCACACAAAAGGAATTCAGTGATTATTCATCCAGTTTAATTAATTCAATTAAATAAGTCTGATGCTGTCAGGTGTTCTTTTAATAATTGAATCAACATGCAGATACATAATAAGCATAAAAGCGTTTCTATGGCTGCAGTTAATTTAGATCCAAAAGAATCTGCTATTCCTCTACATTTGATATAGATTATTCTATAATATTTCAGTAATGGGTTGCACAAAGGCTGGCTTTTAATTCTTTGCTTTCTCGAATGTCTTTATATATAATGGTTTAAAACAGAAGGTGTTCAAGAGAGGGTGACCTTTTTCCATTACCATGGTTCCTGTCATTAATGCATTATAATTTTCTTTAGAAGTCTGGAAAAATGTGTATGTGTGCAATACGTAGCAGGTATGAATCAAAGCATGTTAGTGAAAGTTCAGAATTGTTATTACTTTTAAAAAGAAAAGACTCATGGAACACAAATTATTATTCTTAGTATATATTTATTTTTGGTACTGTGAGTGATTAAACTGTTTTTACATGTTATTCTAATCAGGCTTAAATTTTGAGTTTTTATAGTAATTGTCATCTTACTAATACTCTAATGTGTTTTATAACGAAATTTAAACCACAGAAGAAAGCGATTCTCAATTTTGATTTTTGCACAAAGGTAGCCTCATATAATATTAAATTATAAAAGGATATTAATCATATATAAAGAAGAAGGACTAGGGTAAAATGATTTATTTGGAGTTCTCAGCAGTGCTTGATGTCATAATTATTGTAAATATTAATTGCTGTGCTAAAATATAAGCAAGCCGATTTTGTATTAGATGAAAAATGAAAATAGACTGTGTACTGGTAAATAGATAATCATACAAAAGTAATTGGGGTTTTAAAACCCCAATCTATTCTGCCAGCATGAGCTCGTTTGCATGTTAATCACAAGAGTGATTTCCTACTTCACAAGGAAGTCCACACTCTTTCATAACCACTTTTAATTGCATTTAAAATGATTCAGGTTTGTAACATTAGAAATGAAGGCGTATCTGTGTCAAATTAATAAAAAATGTCCCTGAAAATCTTTATAGACTATAAACACTCAAATATTTTAAGGACTTCTATTTTTAATTGGAATATGTAGAGGCCCATTATGTATTTTGAGTGTTATTAATGATAGCATAGCTTTGGTACAATGTGCCAATTTTAAAAGACAGATCACTTAAAATGTAGAGTGTTCTAATACATTTTCAATTATGTGAAAATTTCTTTAATTTTAAATATAGGATCTTGCTCTGAAAGTTAATTTTAAATTTTTATAATAAAATATTAGTTTATAGTAGAAGAATTAACAGTGATATTTTGTACATTGCCTAGTTTTATAAATTCTATGGCAAATAACTCCAGCCTCCAATCTCCCTTAGATGAACACATTCTCAATATTAAATTTTTACTAGTATTAATAAGCTTTTCAATAACAAAATTTAATGCTGAAAGTTATTAACTAGTTTCACCTGTGAATATTTTTAATATTAACTGAAAGCATTTTATTACTGACAGTAAATATTAAAACTACCATTTAAAAACTATTATGGGATAAGAGTACATTAAGTCCAGAAATAATTTTTTTAATTTTTAAAAATCATCAGTTTCATATATTTCCAGGACCAATGTAAATGGTATTTTAGTGTTCACATCATGAAAATTTTCTTTACTTTACTCTGCTGTACAGTATATAATAAGGAAATGTTAGAGTTAAGGCAGAATTATGTGCAAAACTGAAGAAAATGTTGCATTTTTTATAAATTCACCACAAATATAGTCTTATCATTAAGATACAAAAACTAAGTTCCAGGGAAGATGTTCACACACACGAGCACACATATAAACACATCTGTATACAAATTTGATGAAAAGTTTGATGATTGAAGAAAAAGCACAATTTAAAAGAGGGTATATTTGCTTTCATCACCAGGTGTTCTTTCTAATATAAATGGCCGAGATGATGTTTCCATAGCATAGCTTGAGGTGCTCTGGAGATTAAAACTACCAAAACAGATCTGTTAAATTTTTCATGGGAAGGGTCCAAGAGGGATAATAAGCCAATATTTCTTGTCCCGTACTCCAGATGTTTGATGTAATTCTGCATCTCTCTAAACTAAATTGCACCTTTCCCCAAAAAGGTGCAATGTGGAGCATGAGATGAAAGGCAAGAGCTGTTGAAATGTTAATTTTACTATCTGCTGTTGAGGTCTGCTACCTTTTTGTATTTTTTTCTTACTCCCAGTAGCTCGATTCTGTTTTATGAATGTTGAGGTATTCCAGTTGTTTGAAGTATAGAAACTAAGAACATGACTTTGACTTACAAAACAGCGTGTTACATACTTTATGACAATGTGATAGATGGACTTTATTTTAGTAATTTCCTCCTTAGATTTTAATGTATTAAAATGTTAAAAATATTAATGTGATCAGTGGTAATACATAGTGACTATAATTTTTATTCTTTTAATCTTAGGCAAATGATAATATAAAGAAAACAATTAGTAGCAATTACCCTTTTTCATCCATTTGTTCTGTTTTACCTAAAGGCTTGGGTTTGGGGTTTTGTTTTTTCTTTTTCATTTCTTTTCTTTCCTTTTCTTTTCTTTCTTTTTCTTTTTTTGGTTACAAGCCTACAGTGTTCAAGGCAGAACATTCTGGTGCTTTACTTTCTTTGAGAGTAATGAATGCAGTTTGCAAGTTGCAGCCCTTTTGTGATGATAAATCTGAGATGTCTTCTTTTTCGAGCACCAAGTCCTTGTCAGATGTAAGGCAAGTTCTATAGCTCTGTAACTCTCATGTTCCTTTTTCTGAGTTCATAACTATTTGTGGTACAGCTAATTTAAATGTGTGAATATAAAAATATTTCATTTTCTTCATTGTAATACACTGCAATTTAGTATAGTCAGACTGAGATGCTATTGTTTTATCTTAAATTCAAGCTCATTTATACAAACTTACTTTACAAGATAGGAATTCTTACTTTTTATATGTTATATAATAGGTGAACATGATTGAGTTCATAATTCTGCAACAATATGTTTCTGCCTTACATTAAGTCCTTTATTTTTAAGCACGTTTTTCAGAATAACAACAACGATAGCAACAAAGCAGATTCATTGTCTATTTGAATATAAAGAGCACTGATAACTCTGGAGTCGATTGATTGAAAAAAACTTTACATATCCTTCAGTTTTCAAGACTGCTCAATGAAACAATCACTTAATTATAGAGATACTGTGCTTGTAAAACTTTCATTTTATTTGAGTAAGGTCTATAATAAGAAACTATAGGAGGATGATTTGTCCTAATCCCAGAAAGTTGTTTGTTAATAGTAAAAGATTTATTGGTACATTTTAAACATACATAACGATGACACTCATCTTAGGGAATTTGCACCTGTACACAATAGTTCCTGCCTGCCCTTCCCCCGTCACCTTCCCCTTCCTATGTACAAAAGCTTTGTTTCAGTTTTTTTCTTCTATTTTTACATTTTTCATTTTCGTTTCTTCCTTTCCCTCCTCCCTTGTTCTCCTTTCCATTTGGACATTTTCTTTCCATTTCCCAGGATTTATTATACATTTTAGTCCTTGTTTCCACTTTTGGTCTCTCACACCAGAGGAACACTGCAGTATTTAAATATATGTTTCTGATTTATTTCACTTAAGGGTGTGCTCTCTGGGGTAGGCGGAAGTGACGCCAGCACATTCGGACTCCTCTTGTGTAACGCCTTGGCCCCTCCTCCTAGAGTGGGTGCCTTATCCAGGGCAAGCCGGGAAAACAGTGTCTGCCTTGGAGCAGATCGTGAACAGTGTCAGAAGACTCTTGGCTTAAGGGCGAATGACTCAGCAAATAGATCAACAAGAGTAGGGAACTCCTTGTGAACAATATATCCCATCTAGACACTGTGCTTGTGGTACTGATTGTAGAAGAACACTCCTTGGACATCCTTGCTTTTTGTTTGTGAAGTTTTCTTTGCCTAGTGTTACTGACTTGGAAACTTTAATTTCACAAGTTCAGCTTTTCATCAGTACTTGTAATGGGGAACTCATTCGATATGCAAAAGACTCTTTTGCTGGATTTTGCCATCAGCAAACAAATGCACTTGTGCAAAGAAAACAGCCCCTGCGAGGAATTGGCATCCTTAAGCAAGCCATAGACCAGATACAGATTAATACAAACCAGCTGACATCAGTACATGACGATCTCTGCCAGCTTTGTTTGCTGTAAGCCTGCCCCTGCCATACCTTGATGTGGACATAACGGATGTTCATAAAGAGAATGGAGCCTATGATGAAAAACACTTTTTATGTTACTATTATTATTCAGGGGTGATTTATATACTGGGCTGAACGACTTTGAAAGAGCTCTCTACTTTTATGAACAGGCTATAACTACTCCTGCTATGGCAGAGAGTCATATCATGTTGGAAACATATAAAAAGTATATTCTAGTGTCTTTGATATTTCTTAGGAAGTACAACAGCTACCAAAATAAGCATCTCAAATTGTGGGCAGATTCATTAAGCCTCTCAGCTGTGCATACCATGAGTTAGCACAAGTTTACTCAGCCAAAAGCCTCTCAGAACTGCAAAACCTGGTAAACAAGCACAGTGAAACTTTCTTTGTTTTCTTTTTCTTTTCTTTTCTTTCTTTTTTTTTGGGGTGGTGGTGGTGGTACCGGGATTCGAACTTGGGCCCTTGTGCTTGTGAGGTAGTTGGTGGAACCACTGAGTGAAATCGCCGGCCCCAAGCACAGTGCAACTTTCACGTGCAACAACAGCATGGGCCTGGTGAAACGGTGCTTCTCTTCCCTCTGTAAGAACATTCACAGGCTAACAAAGACTTTTTTTTAACACTGTCATTACAAGGTATGGCAAATTGTGTGCAGTTATCTAGGCCTTAGGAGGTGGAAAAGTATGTTCTACACATGATAGAAGAAGAAAAAATTTTTGCAAGTATTAACAGGAAGGATGGTATGATCAGTTTCCATGATAATCCTGAAAAATATAATAACCCAGCCATGCTTCATAACATTGATCAAGAGATGCTTAAGTGCATAGAGCTGGACGAGTGGTTGAAGGCCATAGACCAGGAGATTACAGTAAATCTTCAGTTCCTACGAAGGAGTATGTGTTCACAAGAAGATAGTTCAGGAAACAAGCCCTTCAGTTATTCCTGAAACTAACACCCATCCTGAATTCAGCAGGAGAAATGGTTACCTTGGCCAATGCCAAGCAAGTGAGACGAGGGCAGCAGGGAGCAGCAAGCCTATTCTGCCTGGACATTAAAAAATTCAATTTTAATTTTGTTTTGACATCTTCAGTCCTATGTGCCTTCAGAAAATCACTCTTTCTGCAAAGAAAGGAAAAAAAAATTGCAAACTTTGGAGAAAAAAAGTGTGGTCTCAAGGTTCATCCATATGGCTGTAAATGTCTCAAGATCATCCTTTTTTAAAAAATTGATTAAATCTAATGGTACATTATGATCACATTTATCATTGGGGATTTGTACCTGTCTGTCATATATCTTGGTTCTTGTTTAATCCTCATTCTCCTCCCCTTCCTTCCATGGCTTCACCCCTCCCTATTTACAAAAACTTTATTTTTGTTTTTTCCTTCTATTTCCATATTTTTCCCTTCCCTTCTTTCCTTATCCTCCCCTTCCCTATTTACCCTTCCCCTTTGGACCTTTTCTTCCTATTTCACAGTATGTGTTGCACATTTTGGCCCTCTTTTTGTTGGAGTAGTGTACATTATGTACAAAAGACCATATCTTCTTTATCCATTCATTGGTTGGTGGGCAGTTGGGCTGTTTCCAAGATTTAGCTATTACAAACTGTGCTGCTATAAATATGGGTGTGCATGTATCACTGTGGCATGATGCTTTTAATTCTTTCAGGAAAGTACCAAGGAGGGGAATAGCTAGGTTGAATGGAACCTCTTGTTTTAGGAATCACCACACTGATTGCCACAGTGGTTACACCAGTCTATACTCCCCCCGACAGTGAAGAAGGGTTCCGTATTC
The DNA here is from genome assembly GCF_012274545.1 of Fukomys damarensis. Taxonomy (NCBI): domain Eukaryota; kingdom Metazoa; phylum Chordata; class Mammalia; order Rodentia; family Bathyergidae; genus Fukomys; species Fukomys damarensis. The sequence goes on along the minus strand of NW_022900916.1, from coordinate 51,488,346 downwards.
CCCACATCCCATCTTAGCTTTTGTACTGGTTGATTGCTTGACAACAGCCATTCTTTTCGTATAATTAATTATTTCATTTCAGTTGAAATTGTGAAGATGGTGATATCTATAAGTTGGAGACTAAATAGCTTGAATTATGAGTAACCTTACATTAGTATACTACCTGGAGAAAGTATGAGTCATAGTCAAGTCACTGTATGTATAGAACACACTAAGACGGGCCAGGGATTAGCCCAGTGGCACTGTGCCTGCCTTGCAAGCACAAGGTCCTGAGTTTGATCCCTGGTACAAAAAACAAAACAAAACAACAAAGAACACACTAAGGAAGGAATTGTAGGAAATGATAGTGCTTGTGTGGTGCTGATGAAAAATGTGCCAAAATAGTTGCTAAGTTGATTTTACCTAATTAAATGTTTGTCATTTTTTCCTCTTAATATTGGCCTTCAAATTCAGATATATATATTTTTTATTCAAACAGGCCATCCTCAGTGGCATTTACCACCTCCCTTACAAAATAATTTTCAAACTGCTTCACATACCTTTGTATAAGACAAGATTTGGGAGCTACTATAATAAATGTAGGGTTGAAATTCAATAAACAGCATTTTTTGATATTACTTCTTTAAATTAAATGTACAAAAGTCGATTTTCTCATATTAATATTGCAGCAAAATATTCCCTCCTGGTGTTTTCATTCTTACTGTATGGCAGTACCACCCCAAGAATTAAACTTCTGAACTGTTGTTTTAATGTAAAAAATCAAGGAAACTTAAAAGACTGAAAGTTTTCTTTGCCATTATGTGTTTTGGGTACATCATCTTGTCTCATCAAAAATGTTACTTTTGCGGTGTGGTGGCTCACACCTGTAATCCCAGCACTTGGGACGCTGAGGCAGGAGGATCACTACGAGTTTGAGACCAGCCTGAACTACACAGTGAGTTCCAGGTCATTCTCAACTACATATGAGAAAGTTGAGGAGTACAAATAAGTAAATATTTTCTCTTTCTTGATCAATTGTTCAGTAACAATCTAACTCTGTGGTGGAAGTGATTTATTTTTATTGTATTTCTATCATTTGCCTTATAAATTTGAAATTTTGTTATTAGTTGCACACCAATTTATATATTCTTAGAAAGTTGTCTTTCTGTAATTGTGGTAGTGATTTTACACATTTGTTTCTACCTTCAAAATATTTTCCTGATGCTGCTGCAGTGTCACTAGTTTTCTTTTGGTGATTTGTCTAGTGTAAAGTCTTTGTTTCTCCTTTTACCTTCTCAGTATGTTTCTGTTTTAGATGTGATTTCATAACTAGGATGCTTACTTTCTCTCCTTTTTACTAAATTCAAAATAATGTAGCTGATGAATTCAGTCCTATTACTGACATGTTCCCATGTGTATTCATCACATTATTTGGTGTTCCTGTTTCCCATCACCTCCTCTGTCTCTCAAGGCAGAGTGAGCTGCCCTCCTCTGTACATTCAAGCCATCTATGCTCACTATTAATGCTATTTGCTCATGGGCAGCGTCTCCCTTGTTCTAAGAATGTATTACCCCAGGGACTCAACTCTATTAGTTCTTGAGTTCCTGGAGTATAACATAGTGTGTAACACATAATTCAGACCCAGTATTTATTAAATAAATGAATATGCCTAACAAAGAAACTAAGATAAACCATCCCAGGGATGGAGAACTAGAAAAAGTGTAAGAGGAGAGAGGAGCAAATAGATGAAAAGGATCCCTGTTCTCTTTAACCTCTCCCCACATCTCACCCAATATGTGCAGATGTATCTGGTTAACCATGGTTACCATAGGGAGTATGTCTCAAAAAACAACAAACAAAAAGTTACTTTTAATTATTATCAGACACAAAAATCAAAACTTTTCCTAAAAGTAAGCTAAATGTTGCATATTAAAACCCTGTGTATGTGTGTATGTGTTTGTATGAGTGGTTGAAAAAATTATGTCTTCACTTTTTACTTTAACTTATATGGTAAATTTAAATATTTATTTAGCATTAAATAATCACATTCATTATCCTGAACTACACCATTTTGTTATCGATATTTTTATTATCTTCTTAAAATTAAGGAAGGTCAGAATTCTTAAAGTTCCAGTGTAATCATCAGCACCCAAGATATTTATTAGTAGGCCAAAATCAGACTGATGGTAGCATGTTGATAATATTTCTAAATTCAAGTTCTAACTAAATACAGCATTGTATTTATTTTACAATGGAAGTAAGCTGATCAGGAATAGTATATAACATTTAACTTTTACATATATAGTATATTTGGGAAAAAAACATGAATGACAGAGTAAATTCACATAGATAAATGCATATATAGAGTATAAATAATATAAAATCGATAAATTTCTTCAGAGTAGTCACAAACAGATCCACTAAGATACTCAGGGGAATAATTGCCTCACTATGAACATTAAATATTTTTCAAAATAATTTATTGCTAAAAATACATGCTAGGTGGTGTTGGTGGTCTCTATCAAAGAATTACAGTAGTCATAAATAATCGTCCATGTATCCATCAGCTAAAGCCTATTTCTCTCTCTTTCAGTTTTCTTTATGACAGGAAAAAAAAACTTTACATTCTAATGAGTTTACTAGACAATTTTTTTGGAATATTTTCCTCGCCCTTCCCCTTTTTGGTTTATACTCTGACTGGTTCAGATGCCAGGTAATATTTAATAGTCTGCCCATAAATGTTTCCATGTGTCAGGAGTTTTGACTGCCCAAAGGAATCACTGCCAGAGTCTACTAGATTCTTATGACTAGCTCGGAAGCCAGTTATTCAGAATCTAGGTTCTGTTCTTGTCTGGAACTTACCTTCCTTTATGTTTCATTTTCCAGCTCATTAATGGGTAGTAAGCCCTTTGAGGCTGGATAATCCCTGCCAAAGGCTTTTTCTAAGTAGGAGGCATCACTCCTCATGATACACAAAGTTTTGTGCGATGTTATTGTTATTTGCATAATGATAAAGCGCTATCATGAACTTAGAAACAATAATAGAAAACTTCCATTTTGATAATTCTATTTATATTCTCAAATTAAAATTAATAAATTTTAAATAATTTCAAGAAGCATATTGTTATCCAAGTAATAGAAAATCTTTTAAAGCCTCAAAATTTTCTCCAGTATTAATTCCATATGATATTTAAGTAATAGTATTAAAGTAACAACATAAAATTTTGTTCAATATAGTTTTAGTTCTAAAAACAGACTGCTATATTTTAATTCCTTGAATATATGTCGTGCTAATCATTTCATCTTTTCATGTTTCATCCATACATAACATGTTTACTTAAAAGTTAGATAACTGAAAGTTAGATAAATAAGAATCGTTACAAAGTTTAGTGATATACATTTTTAAGGCTTTCAGTACTTTTCTTAAATTTTCCCACTAGTAGAGCTTGACTGATAGATGACATATTAAAAGTGTATCACTTCACCTCAAAGTGACTTCCTGGCCACTTTGTTACACCTGTCTAAAAGTTATTCTTTCAATTGTCCCGTCTGTTACTAGATTCCCAGGTCACCTCTTATATACCAATATTGAAGATAAACTTGAAAGTTTTTAGTTTCCTTGAGGACTAATTAATGGTTATATGATAATGAATTATACAGTTGTAAAGTTTTGCTAATTTTAACTGTTGATCTTAAAGTGAATTAGTAAATTATTTAAAGGAAAGTTTACTATATTCTTATCTCTATAGAAAAGAAAATGTTTAAAAATCTAAAAGTGCTCATACTGGCAATTAAATTTTGATAATTCAGCTAATGTTAAAGATAACTTCTCAAGCACTTTTTTTTCTGCACTTATTTTTCTTTTATTATTCCCTTACTAAAATGTTGAAATTAGTACATTTTTACAAAATGTCATCGTTGGGAATAAGTGCAACCTGCAGGCTTCATGCTAGGTCTTTGTGCTTCACGGAATAGCACTCCACCATTGTAGCACACTTTATTTTCAGTGATTTTTGAGCACTTACCCAGTCTTTACCTCCTTCTTCTCTACCACACCTGCTATTCATGACCCTGTACCTCTGTTTAGAAAGGCAAAGAAACTTGTTTAAGTAACCCAGTCAGTAAGAGAGATTCCAAGTTCACTGTATTTTACATCTGTCTCTATTGTTGCTCATTTATATGTAATAAAAAAATAAGCTCAGAAGAACCAGGAAATAAAATAAGTAGTTTAACAAAGGGAGCAAAACAGAATGAGACTAATGACATAGTGTTACATTCTTTACTTATTTAGATTTGTTCAATAAATGTTAGTTAAATAGAAAACGAAACTAATAATTTTATTATGACATTTTTTGTATTTATTATCTACCAGATAATTCACCCTCATGAAGATCATCTTGACTAAATGGTGACATGTCATTTGAACTTGTCCTGCACCTTAGGGCCCCTATGCTTGCTTTGCTTTTACCAGATGTCCCTCTCCAAGATATCTGTGTGGGTAATTCCCTTTGCTTTGTTCAGATATTTGTTCAGTGTCACCTTCTTACAGTTATTGCCTGATCATTTAATTTAGAGATGCAGTAGAACTTTTCTTGTTCTGCTGATCCAAATTACTCTTTTCCAAGTTTTATAACTATCACCGTAACTTCTATGTAGTTGACTGCTGTATGTTATTTGCTGTATCTTTACCCCAGTAGGATATAAACATCATGAGGGCAGGGAATGTTCTTGCAAGTTTGTTTTATTTATTTATTTATTTATTTTTGTGGAACTATCCCTCTTCTTTATATACTGAATGGCAAGATTTTGTTTGTTTGGTTTGGTTTGGTTTCTTTCATTGATACAGTCTGTATACCTAGAACATTACCTGGCATAATTTTCTCTCAAGAGTTGCCTATTAGATTCAGCATTTAACATGCAAGATGTAGTACTAATACAAAAAAACTATGTAATATGGTTATCCAAGATACTTAAAATCAGCTATCATCATATCACACCTGTGATTGTTCTCTCTCGTTCTTTTATGTTCTCATTAATTCCAAAATTATGATTACAGAGGAGGTAATGGATAGTAGGCAAATGAACTTCAGAAAAAAAAAAAAACTCTTCATAATTGTAACTCTGGTCCCTGTGGTGCATGACCATGTTACAGTGAAAATAATAGCGCAATACACCAAGAAGAAAATTCATGAATTAATTCCCTTTTATAAACCTACTTACTTTTTGAAGAGCACAGTGTGACATAACTTTACTCTTCATTTGAGAGATTTCCATATTGTTTTATGCTCAGTGCACTATTTCAGTTAATCACTGTTCCAAATGTAATCTGGGTTTAGTGCCAGGTGGCATGCCTGAGACATATAAAGATTTTATGGATAACAGCTGTAGAAAAATGTAGGGTTTTCTCAGATTTACTGTAGACATATTTTCATAGGAGCTACACAGCGTAGTTATTCTGTTAAGAAATGTTTAGGATAATGAAATTCTTATTTAATATAGTCCTTACAATTCCAATTGAATCCTCATGAACGAGGTGCCTACTCTACATGGGAGTTTAATATAAAGGTAATATAATAATTTGTACTATTTTTTCTATATCATGGTAGGAACTGATATAAATTATTAAAACAGTCAGATTTTGAATAATCTAGTAGACATTCATTTTGTACACTAAGCTGTACATTATTTTCTTACCACGTTTTCTTTTCTTATTCTATGAAAATCTTCATTTACAAAGTTTTGCATTGTAAAATAATTTAATAAATTGGTAGATTGATTGAAAATGAGCATACTAAATGTGCTTTGCTTTAGAATGAATAGAGTTTGTTGTTACAAGAAATATACAAAGTTTTTATCTCTTCTTTCACAAGTAAAAAATAGTAAAAATGTGGTTATTTCAACAGTTTAAATTAAAAAATATCTTGCATTATTATTGTTAAATTGTATAGTGTTCTTCAAGTATTTTAATAAAAATAAACAGCAGTAAAATTGGATGTGTCCCAAGTAAAACATTATTTTAAAATTATACCGACTGGTTAGAGTATATTTTATTAAATAAGCAAATTCCACTTGTGACATTAGCGAAGTGATTTTATGATCTTAATAGTTGTATGTTACAGTGAATAATCTTGTCATGTCATTCTGTTTGAAATTGCTTACTGTTATTCTATACCCAACTTGTGATTATTTAGTCTGTAAATACTTAAACTGAAATTTTTTTCATATGAGTGGCTAAAATTTGTTTCCTAAGTGATTGCTAAGTCTGTGTAAGCATTCCTTATATTTTATCTTGCCTTCATTTCTGGCACTAAGAAATTGATTTTTGCTCACATTCTCAGTTTCTTTAGTATTCCTACTATGGCTGTTGAAATCTATACTTTATATGATCTCATTGTATGGCCTGCATTTCATTAATGACTGATTCTGCTTCAGGCTGGAAGTGAAATATTTTTCATATGACACGACCCAAAATGAATATAGTCTATCAGCTGCAGAAACCACGAACCCTCTGAAGTGAAAAAGTTCAATGTGTGAAAAGTTCAATGGCTAAAGTAAAGCTTATATCTATATTTATACCATATGGAAGTGGGACTTCTGTAGGATTAAGACAAATGTCAAAATATTGTGGTCTTATCGGTAGCCTTGTTTCAAATAAAGATGAGTCATATACTTAATAAGAGTTATTTTTATTTGGGTTTGAACTAGAATCACAATGTACCATTTTAACACTTGTTTCCAAATTAGTACTCATAAATGTCACAAATACTAAATTAGAGTTTATTCACAAAACAAGTGATTACTTACAAGTTTTATGATTTTTATGTTGATGTATATATAATGTTCCCATTATGAAATTATTATGTAGTGCAAATGTATACTGATAAAAATTTTTAAAAGCTTTAAAAAAATAAAAAATAGAAAATTTAAAAAGAAATAAAAAGAAATTTTAGGCAATTTGTTATATAGTGCAATAATTATAGAGCTTTAAAAAGTAATTTAATCAAGAGCAATGTTAAGTTAACTAATTAACAGGTATTGTTAGAGTACTGCCATAAAAAACAATAAAACTGAGTCATTTGAAGAAAATATATGTACTTTGAGATCATAATGTTAAGTGAAATAAAGCAGAAACACTGTTTTTTCTTTTATTTTCATTTGTTTTTTTACTTTATTAGTCCATGTTTGCATACATAATGACTGCATTCACTTTAGGGGATTTGTGCAGTGCATAACACATTTCATTTCCCCACCTTTCCTCCCCTCTCTGTACTCCTTTTGTTTTCCAGCATCAGATTCATTGCTTTATAAGAGTTTATAAATTTAATTATTATATATACAGATTGAAAAAACAGGCTAATGAACATATAAAATACGTAAAACAATTGTGTGTAAGTCAAGGTATACATTTAGATACCTTGTACATGCTGGATTACAATACCCTTTTTTCTTTCTTCTTTTCCTATTATCTTTTATTTTGTACTTTATATTTACTGAGTTTTTCATTTAGGAAAAACCTTATGATGTTTAAGCTTGCCTGTCTGAATTACTTCACCTAACAATATTGTCACAAGGTGCATATCCATTTCCTACAGGTGACTCAAGTTTATCCTTCTTTATGGCACAGTAGCACTGCACTGTGTATAAATAGCACACTTTTTCATGCATTCATCTGTTGGTGGACATTGTTTCTTTTATATGAGAAGCTAACAGTGAAAATAAAGAGCAGAATAAGAGATGATACAAGGTAGGGAGATCAGTCATGCACAAAACGATCAAGAGATGAAGTGGGGGGGTAAGTGATGGAAAAAAGTACTGAAGTTGTGTTACATACATATACCAACTCCACACAATGAATGAAAGCACTATGTACTACACACCTGTATTTTTTTAAAAAATAAATAAATACAGAAGAATTCTTAAATATATCCAAGTTCCTAATGTAACTTAATTTTCTTTGAAAACAATTATTTAAACTATATACTGATATTTTATAAATGTGGATTATGTAAAACAGCATCAAGACCACCCTGACCTATAAAATGTTTCTGTAAAGCTATAATTAAAGCTTCCATTGGTTTTCTAGGTATATCTACTAGGCTACTTTTGTTGAACAAAATACAGGTATATATGTATATTTATATCTCTACATGCACATGTAGATACTATACATATTCACACACAAACTATATCTATATCTATATCTATATAGATATATAGATATCTATATATCAGATATATATAGGTCGGGATATGGTGACACCTGCCTATAATGCCAGTAGCTGAGGCTACTGGGATTCTCCTGAGAAAGGAGAATCACAAATCCAAGGCCAACCTGGGCAACTTGGCCTGACCCTGTCTTAGAATAAAATAACAGCCAAAAAATGTGGGCTGCAAACATACCAAAGCCAGTGGGTCTGCAATCTCTACTTCCACAGGAAAGAAAATGAAAGAGCAGCTAATATGATCTCATTTTGTTGATGAGGAAGAGAAAGCTTAGAGAAGTTGATTAATAAGCTCACGGTCACAAGCTGGTGAATGGTGAAACAGGAAAGTTCCTGTTCAGAATGCCTGTGCCCTATTTCCATCTGGTCAAAAGTATTTGGTTTGTATAATTTATTCCATTTTTATTTTGAGAGCATATATATTCATGCATGATATTTAAATGCCTGAAAACATTTTCTAAGATTATGTTGTTAATAGAACCAAAGCATTTTACTTGAGATGTCTTTTGATGGCCTCAATTACTTTACAAAATAATTGTGTTAAATCTTTACCTTAGATTTTCACTTGTGTATTAGTTACTATGTTTCATAATCAATGAAATAGGGAAATAGGATCCAGGAGACTGAGGGTGAGGAGAGAAGGGGAGAGGAATGAGAGGCAAGCAGGATTAAGATTCACCATGTACAGGAACCTAATAACCCAATGAACGTAAACATTACATGTCATAAACATGAGCTAAAAATTACAAGAAGAATAATGGGATGGGCAAAGAGATTTACAGGTGTAGGTAATGCGTAAAGGGGCAAGGGAACAAAAACAAGAAACAAGCTGTGTTAATACAAAACAAGAAGTAAACTCAGTTATGTACACGAACCCACTCACCAAGATGAACTTACACATCCTGTACTGCAAACATGTACTGATACCAGAATAGAAAAGAAGAATGCAATCAAAGCTAAAAAAATAATTTATGTACATGCATACTGGTATGGCTAGAGTTTATTAATTAAGTCAATCAGTGTCTAAAATCCTAGGTTAATCTGATTTGTTACACTTCTAATGGTTCTAAATCACAAAATAATCACTTAATTATAAATTACACATTGATTAGGATGATTTCAAAGGAATGACCATCGTTGGACGAGGGAATGTCTCCCTTCAAAATGCTAAAAACAGAATGCCTTACTCATATAAAGAAAAAAAAGACTCTAAAATATCACTAAATATACGTGTAACATTATATACCCAGAACAAATATGTCTGTCAAAAACAGATACACATAAATGCTTCTTCAGTGAGTATAAGAATAATGGTTAGTAAAACAAGTATATCATATTTCTAATTTCTTTAAACACTTTGTTGCTGATTCTATTTCAAGTAACCTTATAGGGCATTTGCTTTGTGCAAATCTATTCTTCATTTAATGTCCTTTGCAGGGTGGCACTAATGTCAGTCAGAAAGAAGTTGGCATGGCTTCTTGATTAATGTCCCCTCACGGGAATCTCAGTGGCTGTTCCAAGTGCTTCTAGTGCAAGGTTGTCTCTAATGCCAGAGACCAGGGGCCGCTGAAAAGGCAGAATTCTTAAAAGGATTCAGTGGAAAACAACAAGAACTCCTCTTGTGTTACGCTAGTCTAAGTGGCTGTTGTCATGCTGTAATTTACTTGATTATATTGGAAAGATCTGTGAGGTTCTGCCATGTTTCTTTATATACCAATTTATAGCCAGTGGTTTATGTCTATTGCAGTGGGATTTTATGAATGGAATAAACTTGTGTTTTATAAACAAAAGTAAAACTGTTAGGATAAAGAGAAATTTACATCATTATATTTTTTTCAGAAATATGTAAAGTGAGAATATTTGTCACTGGTATCTCATATCCACTGAATACCTAGTGGCTTTATTATACATAGAATAGAAGTATCCAGCAATAATGTCTTAAAAGAAGAGAGCATTGTGTTTCCATTAAATATTAGCTTTTGAATAGTAAATTTTAAATATAAATCAAAATCATTGATGCTTTATAATCTGAATAAAGACTACACCTCAATCCCTTACTTTGCCTTATTTTTAAATTCCATTATATGCATCCTACATTAACTGTACTTTATCTTGCTTTAAGTTTTATCAAATATACTTTTTGACTCTATTATCATAAAAAGTATAAAAAATTATTGATTGATTTCCCAAAACTTTTAGTTGCAATTTGAAATCTGGGATTCTTAAAACAGAAGCCAAACTCTATACTACATTATCTTATAATTAAATGGCACAGATGGGAGAATGTGTATGAATGTTTTATGGAAATGCTTGAAATTAGCATCATAAGTCACACATCCAATAGCAATATGGTATAAAGATACAAAAATGTTTTTGAAAAATTGATCACATTTAAATGTATCTTTAATATCTAACACTCCAATATCAGAAATAGAAAGATTTTGTATAATATCCACTAATCAGATGTCAGATGCTATTTGCATGTCTGAACTAGGTCAAATTTCAAGTTAATTGAGATAGGTGAAACATATCTTCTGCATTTTGGGCCTCAGGATCCTCCTAGTGTACCTGACTCAGCCTTGCTATAGAGAGTCTCTCAGTGACTAACCAGAGACGGCATTGGTGGCGTAACCTGACAGTGTGAATCCTCAGTTAGTTTGCTAGGGCTGAAGTAATACACTGTCCTTATCAAGTGGCTTAAACAGCAGAATTTATTCCTCACAGTTCTGTGGGCTACAATCTGAGATTAAGGTAATAGCAAGGTTGACTCCAGATGTCGGAAGGCTTTGTTCAGGCTTCTTTTCTTTTCGTCTGTAGTGTATTCTTACCTATCCAGATATCCTCTTCTCTTAAGGGCAGAACCATTTTGAAGAAGTAGTCACCTTATTTTGGCTTAATTTTCTCTATAACATTCCTGTATATAAATTCAGTCACATTCTGTGTTAACGGGGGTTAGGACTCCAACAATGAGTTTCTCAAGGAGGCAAAACTTAGCTTGTAACAGTTGCACTTTAAATTTGAATAATTCTAATAGTTCTAATATTATACTAATAATGTTCCTCAGAAGATACACATTTTCAGACTGGAGATCACTAAGTCTAATTAATTAACTAATTAATTTATTTATTTATTGGTACTGGGGATCAAACTCTGGTCCTTGCGTTTGCGAGGCAGGCGTCAAAACCACTGAACTAAATCCCCAGCCCACTAAGTCTAATTTAAATAGGAGGAAACCATATTCCTGAATACTTCAGCCCACTAGACACTGAAAGCAAGTAAATACTGAAAGTATTTTTTGATGTTTTGTTTTTGATTTCTTATTTAACTCTGATGAGGTTATGCTTTGTACAAGTAGCTAATTGCTATCATGCGGCTATTTTGAGGCTCACTTCAGCTTCTCATTAACTCTCCAGAAGACAATTCTTAAGCCATGAATTAAAAAAAACAAAAAAACAACAACAAAGAAAACCTGAGTTCTTTTACAGTCCTGGCATCTTCTATCAGTATTTATATTACCAAAGAGAAGTCTTTCTCAAGATTATTTGAAGTCTTATTTCCTTCTTCATATCTGGACCACACCCTTTTCTGGTGTGACTTTTTCCCACAAACCTCTTTGTAGATGCTTCTTCCTCTGTTACGTTTGTTAATTTGTAACAGAGCCCTTTCTTCATTAGAAACTCTATTATAGATGTTGGAGGCACCTGGTGACTAAACCCACTCTCATCTTTTGAAAACATCATTGAATCCAAGATGGAATGCATATACTTTTATTTTTTTAAAATTAATTAATTTATTTTTGATACCACGGATCGAACTCAGGCCTTTGCGTTTGAAAGGCAGGCGGCAGAGCCACTAAGCTAAATCCCCGGTGAATGCATATACTCTTAAACTCAACTCTGAGCATGCTAGCTTCAGTGAGAACCCCAGTTCCATTATGAGGGCAGATTTAGAATTTACCCCAAAGTGATATTGTCATGGAATGAAACAAAGTTCAGTCCATTCTAGCTTCCTTTAAAAATCAGGCAAAAACATTGACGTTTTATCTAGTAACACTATTCCCGATAGACCTCACAATAGATCATGCTACTTCTCAACTTCCTTCTAAAGAGAAAATAGTGTCATGTTGGACACTACTCAGTTCATTCAAGACCTGGGAGGAACAACTGGCAGAGGAGGAAGGATATGCTTCTTGTTGGAGCTGCGATGTCCATCTTCCGTTGCCCTCTGACATTGGTACCTCTGGCGCTTGGGCCATTTGGAAACCATCTGGGATTTAAACAATCACAGTGAACCTCCACTCCTCTGGTTAGGCTTTCCTCCGACTGAGTTACACCATTGGCTGTGTGGTTTCTTCAGCTTGCAGGTGGAAGATCAAGAGACATCTTGGCTTCCATAATTTGGTCAGCAAATTCCTGCTAGTCGCAGTCATTCTCACTGTCTCTGTCACACATATTTATATCTATCGATGCATATCAATTTACACATATATTTCCTCATATGTCTGTATAATAATTCCTCTGAAGATATTTTTCTGCATCTTTGATAATGTCCACATATGTCTGTATATCTTGTGTCAGTTTATAATTTTTCAAGAGAACCCCGATAAAACTCCCTTTCTCACTTTAGCCATACCTCTTTGCAAAATGTCAGCAGTGACAAAGAGATGCCCACTAAGTCCATTTTATTCTCCCCTCACCTAGACTCCCAAGATGAACAAGTAAATTTCTCCCATCTTAAAAGCAAATGCTTCCCTGGATCTTGAAGATGTCAATACAGTTATCTTATTCCTTTCAAGTTTGAGTTCTCTTATTCCCTTCAAATTCTGGTTTCTCCCACACCCCAAATCATAAAAGTTTGTTAAAGGAATTAATGGTCTCTGTGAGTGAGTGTCTTCTAAGTTGTTCTGATCCATTAAAAGTTCTGAAATCACATACAAGTGAAAAATTTTCAAATGACATATCTGATATTTGCTTTTAAAGTATGAGAAGTTTGAGAAGATACTGGTAGTAGAGAAAGTATTTTTAGGTACTACACATTTAATGTCCATTAAAATTTTTTGTATTCATAATTAAATGAGCATCACTGTTGCTTTTCCTGTCACTATTTGTAATCTTATATTTCCTTCTTTGAGAAAATGATTGTCATCTGTTTATAATTTTACAGTATATGTATGACTTGTCTAACTAATTATTACTTTTGTTTTCTGGTTTTAGTATATTGTACTGGTTAAAATATATTCTTTTTATCAGCTGCAGCCATCCTTTGCTTCTTGAATTTAGGGAAGTAAAAATAATGGGCTCTGTTTGAGGAACACACCCAGCTACTAGAGAACAGAGCATCCGGCCTGACCTCTGTGGGGCCCTCCACGGAGTCTGCAAGTTGCTGGTTAGTGTGGCCTCCATAGGTGGTTTGGGGCTGGAATGAGATCAGACTTGGCTTTCACTTTGATTTACCTATCCCATGGGGTGGCTGGAGCTACTTTAGACTTGGAGCCTGCTCTATAAAGGTACCAGAATATCCAGTAACCATATGTGTGGTGTTTACCTTTGTTTGAGAGCCACAGAAAATATAGAATTCATTTTTAAAAATAATGCAGTTAGGTCAGAAATCAAGCAAAATAAATTCTCTGAAGACTTTTTCCTTTAAAGTTTTCCACAGCTTTGATAAGATTATTTTGGAATTTTAAGAAAGACTGTATTTTGGACCTGTAGTTCAAGAAACTGAAACATGTCCCAGAACTGATTCTTATCTGTGGCAAGTCATTTATGTAGATTAAAAAAAAAACTATAGCCTTTGATCTTGTATATCAATTGGAACACAAATCAGACTTTGTATCTACTCAGAGCAGACGCTATACCGCTATACTGATTGAAGATAATGGCCAAGCATAGGTGAGGACAGGGGTGCTAGACGACTGTGACTTTATCTTTACCTTTAAAATATGCCCCTTTTTTCTGGTTTCACCTGGTGACTTGGAATTCCTCTGTCTCATTTTGGCCATTAGCTTTTCAACATGGATAATCATTTTGTTGGCATTTTGAAACTTCAGATGCAATAATCTTAAAATGAGAGTTAATTCTGTTCATACTACTTTTGCCCTCACTTAAAGAATTTCTGCCTTTTTAAAAATCTTTTTAATTAGTCAGTTGCTCTCATAGGTACAATTATGTTTATTACTGTCATTACCCAACTAAATGCCTTTATTGACATTTATAGGATTAACTGGTTTTCTCATTTCAGAAGTCACAAATTATAAAATGTAACCATATTCTCTTATGGTAATAAATAAATGAATAGGTATATAAGTAAATAATTAAGTGTCCTCTAGTACTTGGATTTGCTACCAGTTTCATTTCACTGATTCTAGCCTCACCACATGTTTTGCAGATTTTAATTTTGTTTGCTGCATAAGTTGGTCTAGTACTAATCTGGAAAATAATTTCAAAATATGAGTAATTATCATAGCATTTACTAATACAAGCTACAAAGCCATTCTTTCAATTCGTGGTGAGGGAAGATGGTAAGTCAAGAAAGTGTTCTCTGTGTAGATAACATTAAAAATGTTCAGTTGAGAAATTGAATGACTCCAGGAAATAGAACCCTGAGGAAATATTTTTTAAAAGTAACATCTACTCAATGAGTGAATAAGGAATGACTTACAGTTGCTATTTATGCATAACTCATATGTATAAATATTAGCAAGCTTGAAAAGTTAGCTTCAACTTCAGCAAAGTTTTGTGAGCATCACACATTTTTAAAGATTCCTTAAATAGTATCAGAGAGTAACAGAAGCATTTTTTATCAGTTAACCTAATAAAACAGATGCATCTTTCTCATATTTTTGTCAAAGTTAAGTAATGACAATACGTATTTAAAACAAAGATAGGACATTGCCAATTTGCAGACTGGACATTCATTGAATCATATTTTCTGATTCAATCCACAAATGTAAAGAAATGGAATTAGTCCACAGTAGTTATTCATTTCCTTAATCTTAACATTTCTGAGATTTATGTGTATTAAATGAGAAGGGAGTTAAAGGATGAGTCAGAGATGAGGAGCTCAAATTGCATCTTTCAGAATTGCTGAAAGGAAATAGCACCATGCTTTGAAAAATTATTGCTGCATCTAGGATAAATTAGCAATCTTTTAGGCTGCTACCATCTAGGATAAATTAGAGAGGTATAGAAAATCTGCATTGAAATGTTAAAAAATATGAATGGAGATTTAGTGACTCAATATCTAGAAATCAAGAATTAAAATGAATTTCTGTTTTGGCTCAATGGTGTCACTAAGAATCTTCAGCCTTGTCTTCACGCTTATCCTAAAGCTCTCTCCCTTTCTTTGTCACCAATTATTAAAAGGGCCACATGGCTCTGGCCACTTTTTGGGAGAGAAAGAACAGATTTTAGAGTTCAAAAGCTGGAGATTTTACTTAGAAACTTCCCATAAATGCCTTCTCCAGTCTCAGTGGGCCTAACTGGTCATACTGGCTCCTTACGCAATTAATTTCCAAATACACTGGATCCATAGGGAATCAGTAGATGTCCATTCTATATGTATTTTCAACACTTATTCTCCTTAATATTCTGCAAAATAGCAGAAACAAAGCTTGTGAAATTAACCTTAGATTCATTAATGTAATTATTATCATATCATTCTTGCCTACAATTGGTTTAAAATTTGTCATATGATGTAATTGTGGAAAAATGAGGAGAGGTTGGCAAAAGTTCTAACGAACTGCTTCCTTGCTCGTAAAAGATAGGACATGTAACTCTCTTCACTGCTCTGCTTTCTTCTACCTTTTTCAGTAGAAAAGAAAAAGGAAGGGCTTTATTTTGTTTCCTCCTGACAGTTGTCTTTTGATTGTCAGTAAAATGAGACTGAGAAAAATTCCAGACTACTCCCTAACTGTCCCAACTACTTCTGAATTTCCAGTTATGTGAAAATAAATTTCCTCAGTCTTTAAAGCAAAAATCAGGTTTTTCTGATGCTTATTGTAAAATTATAGTAATAATGCAGTTTTTCACCCAAAATATCAGTTATCAGGAAAGTAGAAACTTGGAAAACTACTGTAATGCTTACAGTCTAAGATAGAATCTGATATGCAAAATCAATACTATTAAAATGTAGTGTCTGTAGTATAGTCTGTGTTATAAAGAACATAATCACTTTTTAGCCTACACTGTCTTTCAGACGTGATCCTCCAAAACTAGGAGATACATAACATCTATTTATAAAGCTAAAAAAAGTCACCTCTGAATTATAAGCTAATAAATACAAGGAGAATACATGTATCCCCACTTTTCAAAGTAATCAAATATAATTTTATTTTGGTTTAACTAGTGTTCAGTGTTTTATGAACAATGGATTCTACATGTATTATGATCTTAAAACCAAACAACGAAGGTATGTTTATACTTTATTAGGAATTCTACCAAGTTTCTAGTTTGTTCAGTCTCAGTGAGGGAGGCACACAATGAAAGACACTATCACCATGAACTACAACAGTTCTACCCTTTCTTCCCTTCTCTTCAGATCTTTTTTCCTTTAGATGCAGCAATGTATTGTATCCATGGATCTCCCATGAGAGAAATGTTAAGGAAATATGAATAAAGATTACAGACAGTATTTAATGCATGATCAAACTATATAATAAATTATATTTGCTTTTAAATGTCGATAAGAACTTCAAAGTACAATTTACCTAGGATAATTAAGAATTGATTTCAGTCCCACGTGAGAAAGTAAAGTCATATGGGGAGATGCCTCAATGGATTTAATTCTTTCTAGCCCATATAAAGAATGTTATAAAACAGAAAGAGAGTATTGAAAGATGGTTGCCATATTAGAGTTTGACATATCCAGGAAAGAAATTTCTAGGTATAGCCAGAAAAGATTAAATGCTTTAGGAAAAGAAAATTCAAAGATAGTTTATTCTGCAATAATGTTATATTTTTGTGGCTAAGAATGTACAATTATTGAAAATTGTTCTATGGGAAAACAAATGGTTTAGAAGCAAGACAGATGACAGTTTCCTCATTTTTTTTCATTGAAAACATTTACATGCTAATTATTTTTTATTGAAACTTCAGTAACAGATTTTAATAACAGTCAGTGTAGATTCACAAAACAGCAAATTTAACCTTTGGTGATATATTAAGACCTTCTCATCACTTTTGGTATTTCCATTAATTAAAATGTCTTAAACATTGTTAAGAACTATATAAAGCATTATGAAAATCAAAGTAGAAACCCACTCCAAATAAGCAGATTAGTCTCTTAAGGAATGCATTTTTTCTGAGAATGGATTGCTAGATTTTAATAAAGATCGAAAGGTAACCCAGAATAGTCTATGAAACTCGAATGATGTCTCTGAGTCCTTGTTTATTTCCTTTAGTCTCAAAGATCACTTTAGGAAGAAAGATTAAAGATTCAAGTGAGCCCAGAGCTAGAAACACTAAATGGGAATCTAGCTACAGAAAGATGAAAAACTTCAAAAATAAAATTTTAACAATATTGATTTGACAAAGCTTCACTGACTGAGGAAGGGCAATGGGGTGGATGGTCTCGTGAAAAAAAGTGTGAGCAAGGTAGAAAGCATGAGGAGAAGAGGAGAAAAACAATACATGAACTTACAGTAAAAGGTTAATAGAAAATTTGGATCCATCATGAACAGAAAGGTGTCAGAGATGGTAAACATGATATTTATGTAAGACAAAAATGGCAAAGAAAATATAAGTAGTTCTTTCTGTATTTCTATGAAATGAACACTGCATAGGACAAATGGTGTGACATTAAATTATGGCAGCTAGTAGAACCCAAATCATGCTATTCTTCTTAAGAATGGTGAGTTGCAGCCTTTAAAAGTACATGATTTAGAGGAATTTTTTCTTAAGTGATAATAATGAGAGACCACTTAGCTGCTTTAACACTGCTCAGGCAGTGAATTACTGAAAATGGGTGATGTTTAAAATAACAAACTCAAGAAGAATGTCTACATTGTAGATGATCCCAGTGGACATATTTTTTAAGGTAGAGAAGTTGTATACTTAGAAGATATTTAGTGGGGGGTCTTATGATCTTGATAAATAAGTAGATGGTTTTAAAGTAAGAAGTCTTCAGAAATGGTGATATTTCTAGGAAACAAATGTTTTTCACTAAGAGTATGCTATGAAAAATCGGAATTATTTTCTTTGTGGATATTCAGTGAATGCTCCAGTTATAATTAATCATGACTAGTGACAGATTTTTGAAAAAGTGTATAAAATATTTATGTGGAAAAATTAGAGAAAAAAAACTGTAGAATTAAATGGGAGTATAACTGCCTAGATGTGCATACTTAACGATTACTTCTTAGTGGTTAGATAGCAACTAGAATCGAGTTATATGATTGACATGACAGAGACCCTCTTCTTTTAAATGTTTATCAATGACTTTGGTTGAGAAAAAAGTGGAGGGACTTGCCTGATTATCAAATTTAAGATAATACAAAGGTGGGAGGAATAGTTAATAGAATTCTTATTCAAGTAGATCTCAGTGGGATAATAGACCAAAACAAAGAAAGTAAAACTTAATAGGGATTCATCCATTCTTTCTTCTATTCAGCGTTCATTTATTAGGTAACTTTTATATGCAAAGCACGTTGTTGCTACAGAAGCACAGGTGAATAAGATATGTATCTGCTTTAGAAGTTTGGAAGAGAAGACATTTTAACAAACAATTGCAATTAAAGGTAAGATGTACTATAGTATAACCTATTCAGGTTATTATGGAAGCTCGGGTTTGTGAATAAATAATTATTGAATGTAAAGTATTAGATATAGGTTTTAAGATGACTTACAAAATAGTAGCATAGCTTAGTTTAATATTACAAGGAAAAATGTGTCTAGTATAATGTGAATGCCTTAAAATAGAAGTACATTAAAATTATAATGTTTAAAAGAAGTAAATATGTATTGTATCCAGTTCTGAGCACATCTTTCAAAAGAATATGAGTAGAAGTAAAAGAAGACAGATGCACAAAGAGATGTAGATCCAGGAGGGGTTGATAACTAAATTCTTTCTAGTTTTGAAGAAAAAGCTTAACAATTGAGTGAATTATGGCTGTACAACTTTTTACTCATACTTGGGTCTTTTAAAAAGTGATACATTAAAAGCGTTTATAATATTATTGTATAATATTCACTGGTTTATAAATTACCTTATTTTATATCCTTCTGCTGCTGCTATTTGTATATGTATGTATGTATTTGTGCATGCATGAATTTCAGAGTAAAATTTACAACCATGATAAGGGAGTAAATTTAATGATTATTAAGAGGTAGATTTGGTATTCTTTTGTAAGGAATACTGTCTTGTATGTCTTTAGGATATTTCATTAAAAATATTGCGTTAGAGGTATACTTAATTCATGTCCTTCCTGTTTAAGGGATTTTTCATTTGAACTTGCCTCTCAACCAATAGAATTAAACTCTATCCAGAATTTATGAACTAGCCTAGTAGTTAATTTCTTTTTTGAAAAGTACTTTTCTCTTTCAGTTTTATGGTGGTTTTATTCCAATGCTCGAAGTGTTGAATTTCACAAAATTTGTTTCACATAAAATGCAACACATACTGTACATTGAAATATAAATGCAAGTATTTTTGACTTGCATGTATACACTTATTTTAATCAGTAGCCAGTTAGCTCAGTTGGCTTCCCGTTTTGTGGATGAAGTAGAGGTCGCTGGTTTCATCCCAGTGCAGGTCAGCAAGCTTCTCTTTGTTATGTGGCACAGGCTTTGTCCCTCACCCCAGCCAGCTGCCTGGAAAATGTGGGCCGTTGGTGACAGGAGAACTGGGTGAGACTGTGTAGATGGATTGGTGGAAAGTCATCACCAGAGCTAGGAAAATACCCTGAGCAAATGCCTTTCTAATGGACAACACATGGGTGTTTATATTCAATTGAATTGTAGATATATAGTTTGTCATTAATCTTACTTCCAGAAAATCCTACTTTATCGAATATATAAAATTTCTTGCTCCTTTAAAATGTTTTCTAAAATTTTCTAAGTATATTTGACAAATATTTCACACTGTGTTCTTACGTATTCTAATTCTTTTATTTAAATATTCTTAGCTTTTTAGGACATTGTAGATATGCAACAGTCTCATTTAGTTCTTCAGAATGGCGATGGGTAAAAATCACATGAGCAGTGATGATTTTGATGAGAATAAATCAGTCTCTGCTGAATATTAATCATGAAAAAAATGTTAAATCAATCACATAATCTTTGGCTAGTGCCATTCAGACATCTCTTCCTCTGCATTTATTAGTATGATTTGGGTGAAAGAGTAAATTTTGTATTGTCTTGATATTTGGAAGTCTCTGTGCTTCAACCAGCACAAATTAAATTAAGCTATTCACTCCTTTCAAAAAGGGCGCTTAATAATGTTGAGTAAGCTTTCAAACTCAGTTTACTTCAGCATATGCTAATTACTCCCATCTAATCAAGCTGTATCATGTAATTAATATGAACATAACTAGGATTCACTTTTAATTTTTTTCCTTTCTAAATGTTATGATGTAAAATAGCATTACTTACATTGCAAATTTCAGTTTAACAAACCAAGTCTAACTTTTCTTTTAAGTGCAGTATACATTTCATTTGGTCACCTCAGACATTTCTTTAGAGGCAACCTTAGCATAATTGTGTGCATTCTGTTTTTGAAATGGCAAGTTTAATTTAATACAATAGAAGCCTATTTTATTCTTTTAGCCTAATTAATCAGAACATATCAAAAGATTAGTTTTAGAACAAGTAGATTATAGAATGTACACAGTGAATTCCTGTTGAACTCAAAATGGTTCTTTTGAATCTATTCAGAGTTTTGACTCTAATATCAAAATGTAAAATATAAATGTTAAAACTGGAGTTCCAACATTGGTAAGGAAGCCCGAGAGCTATGGAATATATAAATTTGTCTGGGCTTTTCGGGAATTAAAGCTCTTCAGTTTTCACTGTATAATTTTTTACATTGAAATGACTTCTGTATTTAGAGAAGATTAATCTTTTTAGACGCTAAAAGGCCATTGTCCGGCCACTAGGCTTTAACAGTGGCCCTTTACTGAGATTTTTAAGGTTGTTTCAATCTAATTTTTAAAATAAGTTATAGGGCAATACAATTGATAGCAACTGTAGCATCAGTTTCCTTTTTTAAATGTAGTTTCAGAATTTTCCTATAGAAACTGCTAAGTACTTCTCATGTCTTATTGCAAAAACGATTATCTTTATGCTCTAAAATTACTTGACATGCTATATAAAAGGGGGGTGAGATATATTTAATTCTTCAGGTATTTTTGTGGAAACTTAGGAATGTGCTACTAATTATTTTTCCCAAAATTCCTATTTTTATGAGCTTTAGGGTTTTTACAGTCAGTATGAATTTTTCTGTCAGAATGCAGACCCACTGACAATACAATCATTTAAAAATCTAATTACTTTCACCTGTTTAAATAAGTGAAATTCATGCTGGAAAATGTGTGCAAACTGCAATGGGAAGTAGTTGAACTCCTGTTCAGTGAAGGCTTTTCAAGCATCTCTTTTGTCCCTTGAGGTGTTTATGTCCTTTTAGAAGTCTGTATGGATTTAGTCTTCAGCCACAGATTTATGACTAAATGATTGTGTGATCGAAGCTACTAAACAGTAATAAGGATTGGTAATAACTGAAATTTATTTCAAAAGCTTCATGTCTAATCTCATTAGAGTACCTGTGGGTACCAATATTATTTTTCCCTTGTGTGTTCTAAGCATAGAATAAATGATGGATCATAATTAATGTATCAAAAAGGCACATTTGCCTTTGTTTTTATTGTAGATGCATAGTAAGTTCTTCCAAACCTCTCAAATATGAATACTTTCTTTTCCTTTTGTGCTTTAACTAAAAAACCTACATACATCTCACATGAACACACACACATGCACGTTTGTACATGTAGAAGATGAATATTTGTCAGCAAATTCCACTAGCCTTAAACAAATAAAAACAATAATTCACTAGTAGTCTTCCAACACATTTGAAACACAGTCTGTTGTTTGTTTAGGTGAGTGGAATGTATGTTATGAAATTTCTCTGCAGCAGTGGTTATACATTTTAAGTTAATAGACTTTCAAGCTGTCACATCCTTATTTTCTTTTCCTGGAAACAATTATTGCGTCATGAAATGAAGATAATTGTAATTTTGTTTTGCCTTAGATGCCATTTATAAGATATGTTATACATATTATTACCTCTCATTCCTATTAGATTATTTTTTAGTAAAATTAGAGTTTAGTTGATTCAGGGGAATTATACTACTGCCTTTAAAAGCATTATTAGCATTTTGTTAAGATTGGATATTAAAGAATTCAAATGACCAGGTCTTTTATTAGAATGGGGAAACAAATTCCATTTAACTATTTTGATTTTTTTCCCTTCTCTTTCAATATGTAAAATGTGTGCTATGTGCACAGCCTAACTAACAATGTGTATGTGGCTATGTGTGTTCTTTTATCATATCCAACAGAAAATGAAATAGATTTCAGAATATAGCTCAGAAATTATAAATCCACAGGCCTAGAGGAGCCAAAGCAAGCCAGCAAATTAATAAAATAAGCTTCTAGCAATAATTTAAAGAGTGATAAAGAAAAGACTGTGACAAAACAAAAGATTGCAAAACCACTTTTGCATACACCTGACCTCCATTCTTTTAAAACATCTCATGCACTGTTGCTGTTAAGGAGAACATTTCTGTAACGTCTTTGAGATACCAGTTTGAGCCTGCTGTGGGCCCAACTTTTCCATGTATCCTCACAGAGATTCTCTACCTCACAGTAATCCTTGTTGTTGAGCCTCCAATATACCCCTCTTGCTTTAACAAGTTTATCCGACTTTGTCAGGGTAAGTCTTAGGAAGTCAAAAGAAGTCTAATCTCAGCACTATAAACTACCAAAACCCAACAGAATCTTAAATATAGTACTTTGAAACACTTGCGGTTACATTCTTGAACCATCCCAAATCTTTAGATTGTTGGAAATCATTTCCCCGGAGCCTTAAGTTTGGAATTTTCCATTTATTCCCATCAGCTGCTTTCTAATCCTCAGTGACATTTTAATCCTAACGTGTAGTTGATACTTCCTTTAGTGATAACATAATTCCATTGCACTCAAAGCAGTTTTCCTATCTAAAATTGTGGTATATTACCTTGCTCTCCTGAAGATAAAAGCATCTCTATGTAAAAGATAACTGAGTAAGTACTGTAATTCAATAGCCAATTATATAAATACGTATTATATACATAATTCTATGTATAACTAATGAAGATTAAAGTTTTTGGCTGAATTTGTACATTAAAAATTATCTGGTTCTCTTAAAAATGAAGCACTACACAGAAATTAGTGAAATAGGTACATTTGTTTGGGCCTAAGGCTAGTACTACTCCAGCCTCCCTAACTGTTAGTAAAACATCTGTCTAATTTTAAAAGCTGAAAGGCATGCTAATTATTTTCTTTAATTTTTAATTATTATTTTTAGTTGCAGTGCTACCCTCACTAGTTTGAAGTGACTTATGAAACCTGTTTTATTTACAGTATAAATTTGTAATTGAACTAAATTATACACATTGGTTAATACTCCATGACATATAGAATTTCAAAATAAAATTGGATATTTTGTACAGAGCACTGAAAATACCAACTGGTGACACTCAAAATTTCCTGACTGATTAAATATATGAGTTTTAACTTTAAACATAAAAATTGTATTTGTACTTAAAATTTATTGCCTGAGAGTGTCAATTTGAGACTACTCACCACCTTAATTTATAATCACTAGGAAAAATGACAGTGTCATCTTTGAATACCTAATATGTTGTTCCACTTTTGAGTCTAGGTTGGTCATTGTCAGAATTTTAATCCAGAAGTGTTATCCTAAAGAAAGGTGACTTAAGGGCCAGAGATTTAGCTCAGTAGTTCCACTGCCTGCCTCCCAAGTGCAGGGACCCTAGTTTGATCCCAGTACCGGAAAAAAAGGGGGTGACTTAACAGTGGTTGTAAAATCACTCTATCATTTAAAAACAAGTCCTAGAAAGTCTCAAATTGGAATGAACATAGTCATGATAGGGTCTACTTGGTGGTTAGTGAGGTTCCATACTCATGCATAGCCTAAAAAGTGTCTTCTACCTGTTGCCTGGATAGCACTGCTCCAAAATAATAAATTGTGTGTCAGTAAACAGAACTCTGGGATACAGCAGCTGACTGGACAGTTTTGACCAACATTTCAGTTACCTATTGGTGTATAACAAATTGTCCAAAAGCTTAATAGCTTGAAACAACAACACTCATTTATTTTGCTTACAAGTCTGTGATTTCTGGCAATACTTAGCTGAAAAATTTGTCTCTGGTTTGTGTCACTTCAGCAAGGGCTGCTAGATTGAAGCAGGTGGCTCAAGCCACTTGAGATAACTCCCAAGGCTGGCAAGTTGGTTCTGGCTGCAGGCTAGAAACTTAGCCAGAGTTGTGAGCTGGGCACTTTGATTCCTCTGACTGTGGGCTGCTTGGAATTCCTCACAACTTGGCAGCAAGTGTTCTGAGGGTGTTCCCAGGAGAACACCGAAAAGCTTTGTTTTAGTCTTGGAAATCAGAGAATATCCTTTCTACCATATTTTATTTGCCTACCAAGCCAATAAAGCCAGTCCATTTGAAGATGAGAATTAGCCTCCCTCTCTTAATGAGAGGAGTAGCCAAGAATCTGGCTGCCTTTCCAACAGCAAAGGGATGCATTTTGACATCAGTGCCCGTTGTTCACGTGGCAATGTCATTCATACGCCAAAAGCCCTGCACAGCCCACTTAGAGCAGGCTTCCTGATTGAACTGCTGATGCCGTGTTTACTGGGCCTGCCCCTTTCTTTCCGCTCACAGTAAGCTGGTCTTTCTTGGACTCTGCCAAAATACAAGGCTTTTAAAACCTCCAAAAGTACCGTGTGAGTCAAAAGTGAGCAATAAACACGCTCAATAGTTACTATATCAAAGACTTACCAAAATAGCTCTCCCACACACATTATTCTGGTATTATAGAAACTTTACATCTCTTCAAAACTCTATCAATTTATTTCTAAAACTTTGTACACCATACTAAATTTCATTGTACCATAGTTAATTAATTTTCTCCTATATTTAGATATCATTCACTGACTACTTATTGCATTTCTGCTTGTCAAAATTATACTTGAGTAATTATATTGTATTTCTTTTATAAACTCAAAATATGTCTTAATAGAAAACATTTCAGTGAAAACGTGTAGGTATATCGTTCATAGAAAGAAATTAAAGAAGTGCTGAATATTCTGATTGAGAACCATTACTCTAAATCTATTAATAATATTAAGTTTTATTTGATTAAAATGTAAAATATTGGGGGAAAGTATGTTGCTTTTTGCATAGTTTTCACTTTGTGCTTTAGAAATTTGAGTAAGTTGCATGTTAGTCTGGCTTTTTTGTTTGTTTGTTTGTTCTGAGAATTGAATTTAAGTCCTTGTGCTTGTGACGCAGGTGGCAGAACTACTGAGCTAAATCCCCTTTTTCACTACTTTTAACTTTTCTTTATCACCTTATACTCTTCCTGGTATGAGAATGTACTGAACTTTCAGATGTCTCCTCATTAGATGTACTTGCATGGTTCATTAAAGTGTCCTTAGATAGAGAACACACAAAGCACTGAGGTATGCCATGTCCAGTCCTTTCCTGAAGCAAATAAGTCATACCCCAATGACTTTGGCGACATTGCTTGTTATGCAGTTGACTTTTGGCCAACAGAGAACAAATTACTGGAGTGTCTCTGTTCTTAGACTCGTTTATATAATTGATGTCTTGTAGCTACATCATGAATCATTAGCATACCAACATGTCTGAGCCCGGCAATGTGCTACTTGTTCTTAGGCATTAACAATTTACCATAACATGTAAGACAAGAGGATGTGGACATTGTAAGTAGATCAGTGGTGAAATCAAGATGGGGACATGGGAGGCTTAAATGCACTAAAACTCAGAATGCCTTTGTGTTTGAAATAATGATTAGTCTGGATTTGTAATAGAGTACTTTTTGATAATACAAAATATATCTGTTTCGTCAACAATAATAATCTGAATATGTGATTCTTTTAAATATGTTCAAGTTAGGGTTGGGAATTTAGCTTAGTGGTTTCAAGTTATTTCTCATTCAATAATTTCATTTTCATTGTTTTCCTGTCTAATTAGTGCACATATTTATTTATTCCTATGACCAGTAATAAGTTTGTTCACAGTTGTTAATCTGTTTAACATTTTTGGAGACGGTTTTAACTTTAATGAGTGAAATAATTTAATATTAATGGACTGTCTTACATTGCTTGAGAAAAATCCTGGGCTATTATAAAATAAAAATATTTCTGTAGAGTTTTCATAAAATATCCACTAAATTACCAGTTATTCATAATGAAAAACAAAGTTAAGTAGGCACATTATTTCTTATCTACTTAGTACTTATAATTTAAGGTAGATGATGTAGATTGAAGATTTTTATTGTAGTATATGCTACAATAAATATGCAATAAAATTAAATGAAAATTATTTTAAGAAGTAAAAGGAATATACACAGAACAATCATATTTGTTCTAAAGAATATATGCTTTTATAAGTGAAAAAATAAATCTTATATCTAGGCTTCTGTTTGATATACATAGGCTATTAATTTTTTTAGTTAAAGTTGTATAATTAATAAAAAAATAATAAAAGAAATATGGTGTAATTAGTGGCCCCATTCCCCTGAGGAATAAATATTTTGTCATTTAACTTTGTAATTCCCTTGCATCATATGTCTGACATACATTAAATATTTAATAGCAATAGTTTAAATAGCAAATAAGTAAGAATCATAATTAGCTTTTTAATATATTTATTCAATTATCAAAATAAGCATGATTTTATTGTGGAACATTAGACAATAATGAAATATGATTTACAACCAATTCCATCTACTTCCAAAACTCATAATTGTTCCACTATTAGCTTTTTATATATAATTTTCAAAGTTTATCTGTTCCCTATTATAAATAGTTGTTATATATTGTTTTTTTCTTCCTCATTGAGTTTATTGGTACATTTTAGGTATAAAGTACAGTTACATTTATTATTGGGATCTTGTACCTTTACATGACAGGTCTTGTTTCTCATTTTTTCCCCTTGTCCCTGCTCTCCCTTCACCCCCTCCTCCCTTCCCTATGTGGATGTTTCTTTTAACATACTAATTTCATTTCCTTTCAAACAATTTTTAATTTGGAAAAACCCCAGAGTTGCCAAACAGTGTGTAATCCACTGGTCTGGCAACAGCTTGTGGTTAAATCCTGACCATTAAAAATAGTGTACAACAAAACAAAAAAACCCTCCAAAGGAAGTTCTCTGTCATCTCCTTTATTTTGAAAAATATAAAGTTGGTAACTCAGGCTTTTTTCTATTTATTTTCTTACTCTGTTAATTATTTCTTTTTAAAAGAAATTTGCTGGTTGTTAATTTCACAAGACCAATATGCTGAAATCAAGATCAACCTAATTTTCTTGCCAAAAATACTGGCCCATGCAGATTCTAGATCTATCAAAGGACCTAAAATATGAATAAGAATTTTACCTATTGTTTGCATACCTCTTATTTGTGAGACTCAGCTCTAGGTGGTTTTTATACATTGCTCATGCATACTTTTGAATATGTGTGTTAATTAGCTAGTGTTATATCTGTGCTTTTTCCATTTGAGAAAACTGAAGTTCAGAAAAGTTTAAGTAGCTTTTCTAAAAGAACATGGGCTGTAAGTAACACTAATTCAGAATTCAGATTCATAACTTCAAATTCATGCTGTTTTTCCTGTCTCCTCATAGATGCTATCTCAACTCTCCATCCACCAATATGCACATTATTCACATTTCTATGTACATTTCTTTTATACATGTTAGATTTTGGCAAAAATTGCATAAATAACTGTCCTCTAATTGATATTCCACAATCTTCAACAGAATTCTTAATGTAAAAAAAATCACTATGTACAGTATAAATTCATTTTGTATTCCCAGAAAATTTTGATTGCAAGCATTTAAACAATAGTGTTTATAGAACCAAAGACTTAAATCTAAGATGATAGATTATTTATTTAAGCTTCTTATGCTACACAAAATTTTGATAGAGCAAAAGTATTTATTTATTTATTTATTTTTTTTAATTGAGTTTATTGGTACATTTAGGGATACAGTGCAGTTACATTCATTGTTGGGATCAGAGAGTCTCCTGGAGTTTGTTGTAATATTATTAATTTGTTGACATAATTTAAGACTCAATAAAATAAAACTTCATTAATTTTGTCCTCAGATTTCAAACTTAGGCAAATTTTGAGGAATTTACTGTTTTATAGGTGTTCCTTTTTTATGTGTTCCTTGAGAAATTACTAAAATATCTTCATGTTTATTGGGTGTTCACAATGTAAATAATGGTCAAATCAAGTCTGTGAAGAACCCAAAATGCAGTAAGGTCTGTGCTTCAAGTAAGATTACAATTAAATAAGAAAAAGACATATGCCAGACTTCTGTTCAATGGAATTAAAGAATTAAGGAATTCTACTGGCCTTTTCTTTTGGAACTCATTATTTCCTACTCTGACTTGTAATCATTGGTGCACCGTTGTTTATCTCCCTTACCATACTGTAAAGTCTTGGTTGAACAGATCTTGACTTATCCTTATTTGTAATGCCTCCTAGCACTTGAAGAAATGCATTGCACAGTAAGTGGCCCATAAATAGCTTTACAGTGAATGATATGTAAAACACCAGCAATATAAGGCTCTATATCTGATCTGCCAAATGCATGGAACTAACAGCAAATGATGTAGAAGTTCCCTGGGGTTGAGTTGCTTGGGAGACTTTCTACAGAGGAGGGAATTCTTGAGTGAAAATACAAAGAAGGAAGTACACAGAAATGGTGGGGATTCCAGGCAGATGGAAAAGCATGAAAGGTATTTATGTAAGGTAGAAATACAGAAAAATGTATTTTATATTTTGGCGGGTATTGATTTCCTGGAATAGTATGTGCCTTTTCAACAAATATTATAGAATATTGAAAATACAGTATAGATCACATTTTTATTAGTACATGTTTACAGTACATAATGATTACATTCATTGGAAGGAATTAGTACTTGTACCTGACACATTTCAATTCTTCTTTCTTCTTTCCCTCCAACCTCCCTGTTATTTTGCCAGTGTCACATTCATTCCTTATAAAGTTAATTATCATACATGCAGATTATCAACCCAATTAGTAGGCCAAAGGTATATAAAATACATAAGATGTTTATAATATATCAAGGTACACTTTTATTTTTATTTATTTATTTATTTTTTCCTCGTTGAGTTTATTAGTACTTTTTAGGTATACAGTACAGTTACATTCATCATTGGGATCTTGTACCTTTACATGACAGGTCTTGGTTCTCATTTTTTCCCCTTGTCCCTGCCCTCCCTTCACCCCTTCCTCCCCTCCCCGTTTACAAACACTTTATTTCCATTTTTTCATTTTCTCATATTTTTTTCTTTTCCCTTATTACCTTTCCCCTATCCTTTCCACTTTCCCTACACCTTTAGCCCTTTTCTTCCTATATCACATTGTCAATTATCTCATTAGGATCTTATGTACTATTATAGTTTTTCACACCAGAGAAACTATTTGGTATTTATACATGTGTGACTTATTTATTTCATTTAGGAGTATATCCTCAACATGCATCCATTTTCCTATGAAGAACTCTAATTTCTCATCCTTTATGGCTGAGTAGTATTCCATTTTCTAGAAAAAACACATCTTCTTTATCCAGTTTCCAAATGATGGGCAAATGGGCTGTTTCCAAGTTTGCTATTACAAACTGTACCACTATAAACATAGGTGTGCATATATCAGTGTGATATGATTCTTTTAATTCTTTTGGAAAGATACCCAGCAGAGGAATGGCTGGGTCAAATGGAATATCTGGTTCCTACTCTTTAAGGTATCTCCATATTGATTTCCATAGTGGTTGCACCAGTCTGCA
The DNA here is from genome assembly GCF_012274545.1 of Fukomys damarensis. Classification (NCBI taxonomy): domain Eukaryota; kingdom Metazoa; phylum Chordata; class Mammalia; order Rodentia; family Bathyergidae; genus Fukomys; species Fukomys damarensis. The sequence goes on along the minus strand of NW_022900916.1, from coordinate 51,458,026 downwards.
CTCCCACCAACAATGGAGAAGGGTTCCTTTCTCCCCACAACCCCACCAACATTTTTTTTAAGATGTGGAACATTTTTTCATATATTTACTTGCTGCTTTTACTTCTTTGTTTGAGAAATGTCTGTTCATTTCAGATGCCCATTTGTGAATTGGGTTTTATATTGGGGGGTGATTGTTTTGAGTTCTTTATATATTCTAGATAAGAGCCCTTTGTCTGAGGAGCAGCTGGTAAAACTTTTTCCCACATTGTAAGTTATATTTTAGTTTTGCTGGTGGTTTCTTTTGCAGTGCAGAAGTTTCTTAAAAAGAGGAGATCCCAGTTGTTGATTCTTTGTGCTAGTTGCCGTGCTACTGAAGATTTGTTCAGGAAGTCTTTTCCTATGCCAATGCCTTCAAGAGTTCTGCCTAATTTATCTTCCAGCAAGTTTAGTGTTTCTTTTTTAATATTTATATCTTTAATCCACTTGTATTTTAGTTTAGTGCATGGTAAAAGAAAAGGGTCTAGTTTTAATCTTTGGCAGGTTGAAATCCAGTTTTTCCAGCACCATTTATTAAAGAGGCTCTTTCCTCCAGTGAGGATGGTTGGCTCCTTTGTCAAAGATGAGGTACCTGAGTACATCTGGAGTTGTTTTTGAATCTTCCAGTCTGTTCCACTGATCCTCAGGTCTGTTTCTTTGCCAGTATCAAGGTACACTTTTAGATACATTGTCTATGCTGGATTACAGTAACTTTCTCTGTTTTTGTCTATTTGTCTTTTATGTTGTATTTTATTTGTATAAAGAGTTTCTCATATATAAAAATCATAGATATTTAAGCTTGTGTGTTTGATTAATTTCCTTTAATATTATGGCCTCAGGTGCATTTCTAAAATGATTCAAGTTTACCTTTCCGTATGTCAGTGTAGTACTCCATTGTGTATAAATACTACATTTTTTTAATCAACTCATGTAATGATAGACATATACAATGATTCAAAAATTTAGCTATTATGAATTGTGTTGCTAGAAACATGGGTATGTGTAAATCTCTTTGGTATAGTACCTTTAACTCTTTCAGGAAATAACTAGAAGTAGAATAGCTATGTATTGAATTTTGATAGCATTAAATCAACAAGCCCCTTTACGGTGAGACCTGAAAATCTCAGGTATCCTTTCTGTTATATCCTATTGACTAAACCAAGACATGGGTTGAGATGGGCTATGAATGGAGGACACATGATGATGGGAGTGGCAAAGTTACGTTGCAGAAGAACTTTCAGGATTAAAATTCTTGGTGCCCTCTTGAGACCTAATCTATCAAAGTTGCTACATTTTGAGGTCTTTACTTGGCCTAGACTGCTTCTTTTCCATGTTGTTCTGCTATCACTTCTGGGCCTTTTGGCTAAAATCAAGTCCATGTTATTCTGCTAACTATGGGGTGTTACCCTTCCCTAATCCATACTGACTCATTACCATACTCCCATTCCAGTCAGTAGGAAAGGAAAGCGTGAAAGAAGTAGGTACCTCCTTCCTCTTAATTGTACAACCTGATTTCAAGCTTTAGTCATAAAACCTTCTTAATTAAAAGGCTTAAATAAATAGCCTTTTTTTTTCTGGATGGTCATTACATTGCCTGAAACAGAGTTCTATCTCTGTGAGAGAAAACTGGAAAATAGGTTTTGGTAAGCAATTTATAATCTCTTTGATTATAACCTCTTTAATTCTCACTTTCCTTACATGTGAGGTGTAGACGATAACTACACCTACTTATAGAGCTATGATGAATATTAAATGAACTGTATGGGAGAGATCTTAGCATAGTATCTGGTGCGTAAAGGAGCTGTTACTATCTTTAAGTAAAAAGTCACAGAATTCCTATCACCTTCTTGGCACTATTTCAGACTAAATAGATGAAAATGCATTGGACATTTTTTTGCACATGGAGAATGAAAACTCTCCTGAGGAAGATATATTTGTTTTTAAAAAAAGGCAGCATGAGGTTAAAGGTAGGAGAGAGATTGGATACAGTACTGTGGTGATGGACAGAAGGGGTGTAGGAAAGTAAGAGGTTGTATAAAGGAGCAAATACTACAATTTGAGCATGAAATTTGAGTCAGAAAATTAAGTTAGAGACAAGATAGACCAAAGACATCCCAAGGAGTAGGTAGAACAGATGTTCCTGCCCACTCTGAATTGTGGCATCGAGTTGTATCCATAGTGTGAGAGGAACTAATTGTCATCAGTGCTATGAAGCGTGCAGTCACATTTCTTGCCAGATACACCAAGGATTTAGCTCTATTATACAGATAGAATGAGAGTGTCCTTCCCCCAGTTGGCGGGAAACTCCTGGTATGCCAGGTCTCTGGGGAGGAATGAGAGTGAAATAGGTTAATGACCATTCTTTGAGTCTTCTAGAAGCTCTTTTAAGACCTTCTCTTGGACATCTTGAAAACATCATCCATATTGTAGATTTACTGATTATCTTAAGAAACAATTGGAGTCTGGCTTTGCAGTGTTGAATGTCTCACTGTTTTTCTTTCTGGGATGAAAAAGAAAGCCTTTCCTATCTGTCATTCACTAATTTTCTCCCACACATCAACCAAATGAACTTTTATAAATCAAAGATTCTGCCATGCTGCTTTTGCCCATGTTTTTGTCTTGCTCTGAATACTACCTTCTTTACCTCTACTGGAGTCCCTGCAACTCATTCTGGTTAGGATAGCTCAAAGTTCATCTTCTTAAGGAACTTTTCCTTGACCTTGCAGATTCAGTTAGATCCTCTTGATGTTTCCACAGAATCTTCATAATTTCTTAAAGGTTTTGCTTTATACAGCAATAGGAAATATATTAAATAAAATGATTTTTCTGTTCCTCCCTGCTTTCTGCATGAAAAGCTTTAAAAAAAAATACTTGAAGATTAGAAGCAAAGAAATGCACAGGAGTGGAAGTTCTTTACCAAAGAGGGAATATTCCAGAAATAAGAAGAAAACCAGATTCAGATTATGCTGTCATATAGGTACTATAAAGGACTTCAGCAATGACAGCTTCCCCTGGTTTAACAGTGTTGAGAAAGGAGCCAGAGAAGTGGGTGAGGTGGTGCATGCCTGTAACTCCAGAAGCTCAGAAGGCTGAGGCAGGAGGATTGCAAGTTCAAAGGCAGCCTGGGAAATTTTCAAGACTCTGTCTCAAAATTAGATGAAAAGGGCTGGTGATATAACTCAGCACCTCCTGGATACTCCAACAGAAGGGCCAGAAGGCATTAGGATGGGAGGGGACTGGCAGGAGCAAATGTTCACATTGTTCTTTCTTATTCATTGATGCAGATTTCACTTTGATGATGCCATTTTGAACTAGATATATAGTAAATGCATAGGGCAAGTATTGAAAAAGCAGGCTAATCTGCAGCAGCCAATAAACTAAGGCACAGGGCAAAAGGAAGAAAGGATAATTTCTGAAACTATTTGAGGATCTTGTATCTCAGGCAATTTCTGAGTAGACATTAACATATCTTTAAATTAAAATTATTCAATGAAAGTTAAAATTATTTAATTTTTATATGATTGAAACTTATACTTCTGAAATTTTAAAGAAATGCAGAAAATATAATAATGAAAATATTTATCACACATAATCATATCCCTCAGCTGTTCACCCAAATTCATTTTTAGTTGTACATTTAAGCATAGTTAAAGTTGATTGTGGACAATTAAACCTCATCAGAAAAATTAGTAGAAAGGCAACTTACCCAGTCTTGATAACATATAAGTATTTCTTTTCACAGGTAGCTAATGTTATGCAAATTTTAGTCCAAAAGTTAAACGTTGTACAAATACAGAGAGGGAAGCATAAACATGCTAAAACATCAGCTCTTTCTAATTTTGGAGGTTCTTTTATTTTGTTGATTCATTTAGTTTCTTGTTCATTTTTATGAAAATTATTGTTCACATGAACTTTTAAGACACCTGTTTTGGGGTATAGAGTTATTTCATGTAAAACATATGTTAATCTTCAAATTGTGCACTGTAACATTGAATATTTGGTTAAAAATATTTTCTTCTCTTTTGAGACGATTATATTCCATTATATTCCTGTTGTAAGTAGGGACTATACATGCCTATCCTGCCACCATTCTGAGAGACTAGGGGCATTTTAGGGAGACCCTGTCTAATGTAATCGAAGGCCCTGGATTCAATCCCTAGTAACAGAAAAGAAGGGAAGATGTGGAGGATGCGGGAGAGGAGGAAGGGAAGGGAAAAGCAAACATGAGTAAATTCTGAGTTGATAAGTATTTCCTTCTTTTACCAATGGAATATACATGATTACTCTAGGGAAGGTTGGAAATTGGATTTAACATTTGCTTTGAAAGTTTTTTTTGTTGTTGTAGTTGTTGTTTGTAGGACAGTGGCTTATTTGGGGTAATGAAAGTGTAGTGTTCACTGTACATTGTACAAAAATAATTTGGCTGAGATGTAAGTATGGAAGGAAGGTTAGCCAACTCAGGGGATACATGAAATAATGGAAAGAATAAATGGAGAACATAAATTTTGTGAGATTCATGAAAATATTCATAGTAAAGGAAGTTCTTGTAAATTATTACAAAATCTACCATTCTTAATAAAATTCTTGCATTCTTTCTTAGATGACAGGCAGGGTAAGTTAATTTATAATCTATATGTTTGGCATATTGCTGTTGAAAAAAAATCCATACATGCATAGCAAGGAGGGATGTGCTGGAGGATAAAAGCACCATCAGAGTAAGACAAGATTCTGAAACTCAGAAAGACTTGTCCCAAAAGGATTGATTCCTCTCAGTACGCTATTTTGGCTTTACATTTTCATTTCAACCTAAGGTTTTATGGTATTCCTAATGTTATATATTGCTATTTAACATATCACTTGACCAGGAGAGATGGAAAATTAAGGCCATTGATATACAAAATGAGTTACATGAAGGCTTTGAGAAAGGTTTAAATTTGGGCAGCATCTTTAGTCAAGTTTACTCCTGTGCATTTCATTCACTTCATCTTTCCTGAGGAGTTTCCTGCACATGTGAAAGCAGGTTTTCTGCTTGCATTTTCATAGGTTTGGCAAATGGGCTTCCATCTCCTTGGCTAAATTATAAAATGAGCTTCCCTATTAGGTTAATCGTAACTGCGTATTTTAATTGTTTTATTTCTGGAGAGATCACTTAATATGGAAGTTTGTGTTATTGAGGACTCACTAAGGTCTCATGGAAGTCATCTTTCTTATTTTTTGTTAGCATACTTTTAAGAATTTTTCATCTTAATTCAAACATCATAGGAAGAATTAATTGAAATGTGAAGATTCTGGAAGGTTGAAATTAAATATCCCTTCATCTTGTCACTACTTTGGAGTTTTCTCATTACATCTTTCTTGCTCTTTTAATTTTTCGTAAAATTCTTACTAGTGGAGTTCTAATAAACAGTCCAAAATATTTAATATTGTATATTTCACTAATTTGCAAATACTATACTGTCAGAAAAAAATGAAGATCATCATGAGATTCCTGGAATTTTGTCTACAGGTAATCATTTGTTATTTTTTTCTTCTCAAAGCTTCTTAACCAGTTTGGATTACAGAGCCTATAGAAAAAAATACAGTTAGAAAAATAAAATACTAAAAATGTTAAAGAGTTCTAGATTTTTCAGAGAAAAATAGATTATTCTAGTCTAAATTTCTTATAATGTTTAAGGTTAAATTTCACCATACAGTTTTAGAAAAGCATCAGTATGAGTACTACTATTAATTATATTAACTGCTATTATAATTATTTCATTTGGGCTACACATGTGGCATAAACCAAATACAATATATTTTCTATAACTAACATCAGCTTAATCCATAGTTTTCTAGAGTAGTTTATTTTAGTGCATCCTGATGAAATGCAAATATCATTCTCAAAGGATGTCAATGAAACTAATTTTATAGCAGACCAAAAAATATGACTTATTCATGACTTTTGTAATGATACCTAAAAAATACATCTAATGTATCTGAAGGTATTAATGATTACTTCTTTTAACAAGGTTCTAGATGAGAATTGGAACCCAGCCACAGGTGGGTGACTAAAAAATAACATGAAGAATTGTCACTCTGGGTTATTGACAGAATATTGATCTTGTACCCCTGAAATTAACAACGCAGACTTAAAGGTAGGAAGCTTTTTAAAGTTTAAATTAAAACTGTCTTTAAAGTGTTCCTATATGTAGAGAAAGGATTTTTCACAGGAAAGTATTTTTTTAGGAAAAGAAATGTGAAGAAATTACTGATCAGTGTCCATTTGTTTCCAAACACTAAACATTAGGATAAAGAAAATTTTAGCTTGAAAAAATTTCAAGGTTGTACAGAGAATATTAAATAAGATTTAAACCATGAATAGCATATTCATTTGTGGTAAGAAAAATCCATAAAGCGTTCAAAGGAGAATAAGTGACAAAGGATTTTTGTGGCATCAATATTAAAACATGACTTAATTATAGTATATATAGGAAAAATTCAAGAATTCAAAAGTAGATGAAATCGTGCAGTGTAATTAGCTTAAACATTATAAGGTATCACAATTGAAAGACAGAGGCACAGAATAATATGTCATTATTATATAAAAAATGAAAAGTAAAAAAAAAATTGGAGAATTTCATTTCCAACACATTTTGTTTGCCTACCAAACCAGTAAGCCAGTCCATTTGAAGATGAGAATTAGCCTCCCTCTCTTAATGAGAGGAGTAGCCAAGAATCTGGCTGCCTTTCCAATAGCAAAGGGATGCATTTTGACATCAGTGCCCCTTGTGCACGTGGCAAGGTCATTCACACACCAAGAGCCCTGCACAGCTGATTTAGAGCAGGCTTCCTGATTGAACTGCTGATGCCGTGTTTACTGGGCCTGCCCCTTTCTTTCCGAACCAAGAGCCCTGCACAGCTGATTTAGAGCAGGCTTCCTGATTGAACTGCTGATGCCATGTTTACTGGGCCTGCCCCTTTCTTTCCGCTCACAGTAAGCTGGTCTTTCTGGGATACTGCCAAAATTAAAGAGTTTCAAAACCTTAGTAAAACAGCTTGATGCTTCACATAGGGTCTTGCCTCGAAAAATATCTTGTGAGTCAAAAGTGAGCAGTAAACACGTTCAGTAGTTTCTATGTCAAAGGCTTACCAAAATAGCTCTCTCACGTACATTATTCTGACATATGAAATTCATGAAGATTAGCACTCGTTGAATATGACTATTGGAATACCACCTGCTGGGTAGGATACTCCCTTCGCATAGACATGGTACTCAGAAGCAGAACTTGAATTTGCTTGTGAGAATTCATTTTAGATTTAACAGAATTTAACTGGATCTTTGTAAGACTGATTCACATCATTCGTTACATATTGTAAATTGGTAGGTTGCAGGCCATGTTCTCCCACATATTTGGTTGAAAACTTAAAAGTTTTGTCATTATAGATATTTTGAGACACTTGTTGATAATTTAGGTAGCTCCACAAGGGCACAGAGCACATCTCAATGCACATCTTACGGGGTCTGCAGAATGTGATACTTGACTTGTTTCTGAAATTGAAGATAGCAGCAGTGCTTTCCATAAATGCTAACTTCACAGGTTTCTATTCAAAACATAGTTCATTTTAGGAGTTAAGACACTAACCATCAAATATAGGAGAGTGAGTAACTAATGGATGTCTTAAAAATCGTCAACTGATTGTGTTATCAGCCGAGAAAATTTTTAATTCTCAAATGTCCATATGAATGTAATAATAAGAGGTCAAATAAGGTCATAAATTCTACTTTTTCAAAAGCATGTTAAGTGCTTAAAATCAAGCCTTGCTGATGGAATATGTTTAAATTTTTATTTAAATTAAATATTCAGTTGTATTAATTAATAATATTTATATCTTTTGTCAACGGACAAATCTTCTAAGGTCCTTGACATGGTGCCTGACACAGTGCGAATTCCATAATTTTTACAATAGTCCTTATCCTTACCATGCCAAGAACAAAGAGGAGACTTCATGAGATTCTGCTAAGTAGAAGCTGAAGCAGAGAGTTTTTCAGTAGATACAATGGAGTTAAGAATTTGTGCCAAGACAGAAGAACAAAACTAGTGTATAACCACTTGGGAAGCTGGAGTTCAGTAAGCCAGACTGCATGCTGGGCACATTGCCAGATGGAATAGTGCAGAGCACCACTTAACTTGTAGGATCAAAAGTCTAGGTACACAAACAATACATGTACAATTGAGAACAAATTAAAAGTGGTTTAAATCAGCAATTCCCAGCCTTGGCATGAAGGACTGATTTTTTTCCATGCACTTGTGTGGGGGAGTTCAGGATGATTCAAGCACATTGCATTGATTGTGCATTTTATTTCTATTATTAGTACATTGTAATATACAATAAAATAATTATACAACTCAGCATACTGTAGAATTAGTGAGATCTCTAAGCTTGTTTCCTGTAGCTCAATAGTCCCACCTTTGGTGATGGGAGACATTGACACTGTGTATTACTTCTATCCAGTCTACTCTGTAATCTTGTTTTGGTTGTCATCACTGCTGAAAACCCTGCTTCGCAAAGATAGGGTGAAGGAGGCTTTTCAGTGCTTTTATGGCGGCCTCAGGCTTTAATGTAGAATTTATGGAGAAAGTTGTCTCAGACATGCTTTTAAAGCCACTATCACTTATAATCTTAAGCAGTTGATTCTCTTCTAGTACAAAGTTAATTCACATACGTATTGACAGGTGGGTCCTAGATCCATTCCTTCCCAGTTCAGAGGTAATTTGTGGTTGGGAAGTGATGCTCAAACTCTTTTATATCCTCTTTGATCTCTTTTTTCAGAGTGCTGTGTTTTTCGTGTAGAGGTCTTTTGCTTCTTTCGTTAGATTTATTCCTAGATACTTCATTTTTTGGGATGCTATTTTGAAAGGAATTGTTTCCCTGATTTCTCTCTCAAAGAGTCTATTATTTGTATACGATAAGGCTATTAATTTTTGACCATTGACCTTGTGTCCAGCTACTCTGCTGAAAGTGTCGATTAAGTCTAGAAAACTTTTGGCAGAGTTTTCTGGGTTTTCTTTGTAGAGCATCATATCATCAGCAAATATTGACAGTATAACTTCTTCCTTTCCTATCTTTATTGCTTTAATTTCTTTCTCTAGTCTAATTGCTGTGGCTAATGTTTCCAGAACTAAATTGAACAGGAGTGGTGACAGTGGGCATCCTTGTCTTGTTCCTGATTTTAATATGAAGGTTTTCAGTTTTTAGCCATTTAATATGATGTTGACTGTTGTTTTTTCACAGATATCCTTTATAAAGTTGAAATAAAGACCATCTATTCCAATTTTCTGCAGGGTTTTTATCATGAATGGGTGTTGAATTTTGTCGAATGCTTTTTCTGTGTCTGTTGAGATGATCATATGATTTTTGTTCTTGACTCTGTTAATACAGTATATTACATTTATTGACTTATGTATGTTGAACCATCCTTGCATACCTGGGATGAATCCAACTTGGTAGGGTGTATGATCTTCTTGATGACCCTCTGTATTCTTATTGAATATCTTATTGAGTATTTTTACATCTATGTTCATTAAGGAGATTGGCCTATAGTTCTCTTTTTTGTTTGGGTCTTTCCCTGGTTTGGGAATCAAAGTAACACTTGCTTCCAGGAATGAATTAGGGAGTGTTGCTTCTGAAATAAATGGAAACAAAGTCTTTGTAAATAGGGAACAGTGGAGGGGGTTAAGGGAGGGAAGGGGTATAGGGAAATATGAGAAACAAGTTATGTCATGTAAAGGTACAAGATCTGAATGATGAATGTAACTATACTGTACATTTTAAAAGTACCAATAAACTCAATGAGGAAGAATAAATAAATAAAGCAGAGACAGGGGATCGTGCATCAGCTAGAAAAATAAGGCCTTATTTCAGTCTCTTTCAAAATCTCTGCTACTGTTTCAATCTTATAAAAAATTCCAGTGTTCACCTGCCACTTCATGTAAGTCCAGTTTGGCTGTGAATGCAGCCACTTTATCTGCCAACTTGAACACAGTAGATTTCCTCCCGGAGGTGACAGGTCAATTTCATTGCGTTGGTTGAATATGTCACACAATTAAGCAAATTTTGTGATTATGGCCATTCTGTGTTACTGAAATGCACTGCCTTTGGTGACTGTTACTCAAAAAGAAATGTCTGAAACAGCTCTCATAACTCAAAATCTCTGGTCAATGGTCTACCTTTAGAAGGTGTAAGAGAATATGTGTATATTTTGTGCTCTTCTCTAAGAGCTGTACAGACAGATGTGACTTAATGGTCATATACTTTAACATGATTAACAAGGTTAATCGCATTATGGAAAAGGTTTTTAAGTTCAGGAGACTTTTTTTTTTTTTTGGTCTAGGCTGCATTTCTTTTTGACACATTTGGTAGACATACATTTAAAAGCAATGTGACCTGAGTCGTGAAACCAGAAAGTCATTTTGTCATGATAGCCACTCCATGCATGCATAGACGAACACAAACTGACCAATTTAGTTTACTGTTTCATCTATTTCTCTTATGACCATGCTGTCTGAAAGAGGAACACATGCCATCTTTTCAACTATAGCCGATCCTACAATGTCCTTAGCAGCAGGCAGAATCAATTGTTTTCCTTGCTTCTTTCTTTCCTTCCTCCCTCCCTCCATGATAGCCACTCCATGCATGCATAGACGAACACAAACTGACCAATTTAGTTTACTGTTTCATCTATTTCTCTTATGACCATGCTGTCTGAAAGAGGAACACATGCCATCTTTTCAACTATAGCCGATCCTACAATGTCCTTAGCAGCAGGCAGAATCAATTGTTTTCCTTGCTTCTTTCTTTCCTTCCTCCCTCCCTCTCTCCCCCCACAATTCTTCACCAGTAGTAAAGGGTTTCTTAGGTTTTGCAGTGTGAGTGTTCACTAAGAATGATGCTCTCTCAGTGCACACTCATTTCTTGAATTGGTGGTCTACAGTAATTTCTTCTGCTCTTTGTGTTTACATTCTTCTCTTTTGAAAACCTCCAAAGATTTGTCTTTTAATCCAGGGTCCTTGGTCTCCATGAAGTAGAGCAGTTTTTGAAGGTTTAATGGCTTTGATGGATTGTTGGTCATGACGTATTATACGGGGAAGGCTTGAAGAATGTTAGTTCTCTGTTGCAATAAGCCCATAATTTAAGTAGAACTTCTGGTATTTTCTTTTCAAAGCAGCATTTTAGGTTGACAGTCTTACAGGCTTGTGCTGTCGCATCACTGCACCTTCTTCCCTTTTCAGAGAAGCTCTCCAGTGACTGAGAAAAGTGCACGAAGCAAGAAAGGAGTGTGGATGGCAGTGTTAAAGTAGTAGCAGGACACATGAGGACTAAAATAAATGTTGGATTCTGACTTAAAGCCTATCACCTGATGCAGCTGTCCAAGTGGAGTACATTAACTCACATGCCACTATTGTATAAAACGTGTTACTAGATATAGCTGAATTGTCCCTTGCCACTCACTGGTAGGGTTTGATTTGAATCTACAGGCAATTGTTTCATTATATTCTCTGTGCAGTCAAACCTCTCTGCTACTGTTCATCTGTATTTGCAGCCCCTCCCCACCACTTGCATCTTTGCTGCAGCTCTACCTCAGATCATCAGGCATTCGATTCTAAGGAGGATCGCAGAACCTAGATCTCTCACATACACAGTGAACATAGACTTCATGGTCCTAGGAGAACCTAGTGCTGATCTGATCAGTCCAGCAATGTAGAACAGCAGTAAATACAGTTGGAGCTTCACTTCCTCACATACTGCTTACCTTCTACTGGGCACTCAGTTCCTAAAAGGCAACAGATTGGTACTAGAGGTTAAGGACCTGTCCTTTAAAATATTGTCAAAGCAGCCGTTCCTTCCTGGCTTGCATCCTTGGGTTAAGAAGTCCTCAATGCATGGATGGAAAAGACAGGTTTTAAAGAGGGAACACCAGAATGGCCTTTTGGAATCAACAGTGTGTGACTATAGGTAGCAGAATCCTCGAGTGCTTCCCTGAACAAATGAACTTATTAATTGCCTTTAAAGAGTGAGAAGTATCTGATATATTGAAAAAAAGTAAAATTCCTTCCCTTGTCTGTGATTTCTCTGGGCTCCCCATATCCTTTAGATTTACCCAGTGACACAGCTTCAGGCTCTTACTTTAAAATTGTTCTAGACTATACATTCTCATTTTACCAATCCAGAGAGAGGAGTGTACAGAATTTGTTTCCTAGAATTTCCAGGACTGTTTACACTGGATCAACTGGGTGTGATACCTACACTTGAACCAGTGCCAGGTGAGTGGGGTGAGACCCAGGGCAAGTTCCACAGCCATTTGCAAAAGCAGTCAAAATATTTTTAGCCACGTGTATTTAAGATATTTCACTGTAAAACAATAAGAACTCTTCCTTTTTCCTATCCCTTTCATTCCCCTCTTTCTCCCCTTTCCCATCTTGCTATTTTAGCCCTTAGGCAGTGGTTGAGGTGCAAATAGTCTGTACCAGCAGTGGGATGGAATCTTAAAAACAGAACATGATGTCAGAGCCTCAGTGTGATGAGAAAGAAAGTATCTGCAAATTGTATGAGTCCCGCACAGAGTGTCAGCACCTGATCAGAGGAAGGAAGGTGCACACTTGAAAGGGCAGCTTGGCCTGCAGACTGAGATGTGACCCTGCAGAGGATGATGTCAAAGGGGTACAGCAGCCTGACATGGGAGCCACAGCCATGGATGAATCATGAGGGCATAAATACAGCAGGGCCAAGAGTGGTCAGAGCCACAGCATCCTCGGGAACATCAGGCATGGCTTACTGAAGACCAAGCTGGGAGAAGGCTTTTGGGTAGAACAACAAAAGCGGTGAAGAGAAGAGGGAGATCTTAAGAGTAAATATATTAAAGATAATGGAAGCTGATTACTCATTGTCCAAGGTACAAGTGGAGCACAGTGGAAAACTTTCATGAACTCCAGAGTATCAAATGAAGTTATAGCAATATTGCTGTGATCTCATACTTTTCAATATAATAGGTATACAGTATTTAGAACGACATATATATTTTATTAGAATATTTTTGCACTACATATTAATATTTATCTTGGGGAGTTAGTGCATGTACATAATATGTCTGAACAATTTTTTAATCTGCTACCACTCCTTGCCCTCTCTGCTCTTTCCCACTCTTGGTGCCCTTCCCATTTGCAAAAGCTCTCTTTTAGTTGTTGTTTTTTTTTTCTTCAATTCTTTTATTTTCCATCCTGTTTTCTCCTTCACTCCCCCGCCCATTTCTTGTTCCCTTTCCATCTCCCTACTTCTTGTTATCTATTTTTTATTTTGCTCCTTATTTATATTTTAGGATTCTCAAGAGAAATCATACATGTTTAGGCTTGTTTGACTTAATTTACTTAATATTATAGTCTCAGAGCGCATCCTTTTATCTCTGAATGCTTCATGTTTGTCAGTCTTTATGGAAAAGTAACACTCCATTGTGTATAAATATCACATTTCATTTATTCATTTATCTGTTAATGGACATATAGAGCATTTGTATAATTTAGTTATAAATTGCATTGCTATCGTGTGTGTATCATTGTATAGTGATATCCACACACAGAAGATTTGGGAGAGTAGCTAGAAAGGGAATAAGTGGGCCAAATATTATTTTCTAGTTTTAAATTTCTAAGGCATTTCCACACTTATTCCGTAATGGTTGTACTTAGCTTACGTGCCTATCAACAATATAGAAGAGTTCCTTTTTTCCCTCAGCCTTGGGGGGATCTGTTATTGTTATTAACAATCTGCTATTTTTACTGTTACTGTTATTGTTAATAATGACATGTCATTCTTGATGATAACTATTCTTTTTGGAGAAAGGTGTTATGTCGGTGTTGTTTTAATTTGCATTTATGCAATATCCAGTGAGGTAAAACGTTTTCTCATGTATTTATTGGCTTTTTGTACTTCTGCAAAGTGCCTACTCATTTCTGTTGTCCATTTTTTGATTGGATTTTTATTTGGAGAGTGGGTCTGTTATATTAATTCTTTATATATTTTACATGTTAATCCTCTGAGCAATAGCTATAAATTTTTTCCTAATCTCTAGGTTGTCTCTTCACTCTATTGGTTGTTTCCTTTGCTGTGCAGAACTTTTTAATTTGACATGATCTCAATTTTTAATTTTTGGAATTATTTCTTATGCCGTGGAGTTTTGGTTCAGAAAATTCTTACCTACATTTATGTCTTCAGGGATTTTACACATTTTATCTTCCAGCAGATTTTTTTCTGTTTAATATTTAGATAATTGATCCATTTTGATTTTAGCTTAGTACATGGAGAAATATATGGCTCTACACTCAATCTTCTACACACAAATATCCAATTTTCCCAGCAACATTTATGAAAGAGGCAGTATATGTTTTTGGCCCCTTTGTCAAATAGCTTGATATTCCTGGGGTGGTTTCTGATTTCCATGTTCTGTTCCATTCACCCACATGTGTCTGTTTTTAGACCAGTACCATACTTTTTATGTAATATAACTTCAAATCTGGGATTATGGTGCCTCCTGCCTGACTTTTATTTTCTTTTTTTAAGCCAGGATTGCTTTGGCTATTCTGTCTCTCTTCTGGTTTTATATTAATTTTGATATTTTTTTCTCTAACTCTGTGAGAAATGCTGCTAATATTTTGATTAAGATTATGTTCAGTCTATATATTGGTTTTGGAAGTATAGGTATTTAGATTACATGGGTTCTGCTGGAGTAAAGATATCTTTCCATTTTCAGAGTCTTGTTGGATGTCCTTTTTCGGAGTGCTAATGTTTTCATTGCCACGGTCTTTTACTTGCTTGGTTAGATTAATTTCTAGTATTCCATTTCCTTGATATTATTGAGTGCTATTATTTTACTAATCTCTTTCTCATTGAGTTTGTTATCATTGTATAGAAATTATACTGATTTTTTTTTTGTGTGTGTTGATTTTCTTTCCTGCTACGTTGTTGAATTTAGTTATTAATTCTAGGAGTGCTTTGGTAGAGTATTTTGGGTCTTGTAAGTAGAGGATCATGTCATCTACAAATTATGATACTTTGAGTTTTTCTTTTCCTAAACATATCCCTTGTATTTCTTTCTCGTGCCTGATTGTTCTAGCTAACGTGTCAAGGAATATGTTGAACAGAAGTGGTGACAGTGTACATTTCTTGTTCCTGGTTTTAAAGGGAAAACTTTCAGGTTTTTTCCTCATTTAACATGATGTTGGCGATAGATTTGTCATGAATGGCTTTAAGCAGATTGAGATAAGGACCTTTTATAGGTATTTCTTCAGGGTTTTTATCATGAATGGATGTTGGATTTTGTCAAATGCTTTTTCTGCTATCATTAAGATGATCATGTGATTTTTATTCTCACTTTTGTTTATGTGATAGATTAAAGTAATTGATTTAAGTATGTGAAACCACCCTTGCTTCCCTTGGATGGTGCCCACATGGATACAGTCTTTCTTACTATTTGTTGCATCCTATTGAATAGTATCTCGTTGAGGATTTTTGAATCTATGTTGATTATAGAGAGATTAGCTTGTAGTGTTCTTTCCTGATTGGATCTTTGTGTGGTTTTGGAACCTGGGTATCATTAGCTTCCAAGAATGACATGGGCACTATTGCTTACCTTTCAGTTTCATTAACAAGTTTGAGAAGATTTAGTGCTGTATTTCCCCTGAAGTTAATTTAGAATTTGGCAGTGAATCTATCAGGTCTTGGGCTTTTCTTACGTGGAAGATGGTTTTATCAATGCTTTAATTTCATTATCTGTTATTGGATTACTGATGATTTTTAAATCTTCTGGGTTTATTTTTTATAATTCATATGTATCTAGGAATTTATCCATTTCTTCTAAGTTCTCCAATTTATTTTTGTACAGATCTGTGTAGTGGTTGCTAATAATTTTCTAGATTTTGGTGATGTTCATTGTGATTTCACTTTTTTCATTTTAATCTCACTGGTTTGTGTGGGTTTTTTTTTTTTTTTCCTTCTGGCGGTAAGATTGGTTAATGTTTTTCCTATTTTGTTTATTCTTTCAAAGAACCAGCTGTTTGATTAATTTACTCTTAATTTTTTAAGTCTCCTTTTCTTTCTTTTTTTTTTTTGGTACCAAGGATTGAACTCGGGTCCTTGTGCTTGCAAGGCAGGCCACCAAACCACTGAGCTGAATCCCCGGCCCCCTCACTTGTAGTGATTTTGAACAATTGTTCGCCCTCGTTCTAGTTTATTGGCTATCTGTGGCCATGTTGGAGAAAGTTTCCTGGCTACTGAAAAGGATTTGTATTCTGTTGTTGGGTGTAACATTCTGTAAATACTTTTGAAGTCCATTTGTTTGAAGATGCGATTCAATTCTGATATTTCTTTATTAATTTTTGTTTAGTTGATCCATTCCTGCTAATGATGTATTGAGATCCTCCACTATAATTATATTAATTTTTATGTTTATTTTTTATGCCCTGTGTGTTGACTTCTGAGTTTTCACTAACTTCAGCTGATATTTGATTAATCTTTGTATCAACTAGAAGCTGTTGTTTCCATTTTTCATGTTCTCTTGCTGTTTGTAGGGTATTTCTTGTTAATTGATCACCTACTACAACCCTGTATTCGATATCTGATACTCTATCCTCACATTGGTTGGTTCTACTGTTCATACTTTCAAATGAACTTTTAATCTCCTAGATTTTTTATTGGAATTTTTTATTCTTTCACTCCAGTTTCTTTTGCTGGGCATTAATGTTCTGCATATCATTTTTTTTTAGATCTGCTAGTATAAGTGCTTTCTTTAGCTCCGCTTCTGGTTTATTAGTGCCATCTATAGATTCCTTGATAGTTTGTATCATTAGGATCATTATCTGTTTAACTATGTCTTTTTGGAATCTTCCAGGCATATCATTCATCTATGTTGTTACCGTCACTGTTATCCTATAGGGTATTTTGGCTATGTAGCTGTTGATACCTTCCCCCAGATAGCCTCTCAACTTCCTTTGTTGGAGTTAGGAGTTTTGGGAGGCATTTTGTTGTCTTGTCTCCTTATGATTTTACTTTTTATTTCTATGCTTTCAGTATTGATGTTTGTGCTTTGATTATAGTGGGTGACTTTTTTGCTAGCCTGGAGACCTCTTTAATTAATGTGCACTTTTCAGACATATCCTCTTGGCATGGCAGACTATTGGCCTTCACATCCAGGATTCAACTACCTCACTTTTTGGGGGAGGAAAGGTGGCCACTTAGTAAGCCCAGTACCCAGCAATTTGGGAATGGATGGTAGTGTTAGATTTTACTTGTAGACAGTTCAAATATTGGCATACAGAAAAAACCAATTAATATCAAAAACTCTTGTCACATGGCTATAGGAGTAAAATCAGCAATAATATTAGAATCAAATAAAAATTTGATATTGACAAATCCGAAGAGCCGATATAATGTACCACGGTAAACCATAAAAAAGAGATCTATGATTATAATATACATGCTAGGACAAACCAGATTTTAAACTACAGTAAATATCTACTCAGTGGAATTACTCTACTTCCACTCACAATACAGTAGTTTCTAACAATAGGAAGTTATATTAACTATGTATCTTTAAATTCATAAAGCTTAATGGTTATACTAGTAAAAATAGAGGTTGTGGGTACTGTATCATGAAAAAAACTATAATTTGATAAAATAAGTGATACAACATGAGAAGAAGATGAAAGTGAAATAAAGGATCCTTTTATACACAAAATAGACTAGTATGTTAGGTAAAAGCAACAGAGAAAAACAAATAAGGAGAAATGAGAAAAACTAGTAAATTAAAGGAGAAATAGACACTGAATGATCAATTTAAAAGAGAATAAAGACATAGAGATGAGAGAGAGAGAGAGAGAGAGAGCAGAAAAGGAAGAAAAAAAGACAAAATCAAAGACAAGAAAAAAGAAAACATGAAACAAAACTCTGGATACCACCAAAAAAACAAACAAAACACGAAACCAAACCAAAACAATAATGGAGAGAAAAATTGAGTCAAGAGGAGAGAAAAAAAATTCCTACATGTTTCCAAATAAGTAGTTTCCTACCAGGACCTGCAGTCTTCGCCACCCAGGAAGTTGTAGCCCCCTCCACCTTACTTTATACCTTGTGAGTTTGAGAGGTGACTCCTTTGCTCAAGAGGTCCCCTTATTGGTAAACCGCAGACCATGACTACCTTCCAAACCAAGATGTTTTCCCAGTCACATTGGGAGAAGGGGAAGCAATCAGACCACTTTTCTCATTGGATATTTGAAGTGTTGTGGGGGCTCAAGTAAACCACTGGATGCGATGTCATCACCTTCAGATCCATCCACCTTTGGAGATCACACCTGCCAAACTGGACCTCTAATGATAGACTACAGGCCCCATGTCCTTCCTGACATGTGCTTGAACTTCTCAAGGGTTCTATGTCTAGCCTATATCCTCTCCCATCTGTCTCCCATGACTGTTTCCCAGATAGCCATTTTGTTAGGGCAACATTGCAGTCCTGGAGTGAAGCTGAAGTGTAGTTGTTCTGTGTTTCATTTCTAGACAGCCAACCATGTTCCAAAATGCCAACTGATTAAACTGTCCAGCAATATCACAGGCACTCTATCAGATTACTGCTCCAACTCTATTCTTTCTTAAAGTATTCTTCCATGGCAGACTCTATTCTGCCATTGCTGTTTTTTACATTTACACAAGCCATTGGATTTCCTTTGGGTTAGTGCTGCCAGCCCATCCATTATTTCTCTCTAAAGTTACAGACTCTTTGGGGCTTTCTCTGTCTATAGGGTGTTGGACTTGTCCTCGGTCAGGTTGATTGTTTGGTTATCACCTCTGTGGACCTGTGTAGAGAGGAACCATTGTGCAAAACCAGGAAGGAGTAGGTGGCCCTTTTTTACATGGGACCTGGCAGGCCTAGATAAAAATATTCAAATTATTGTGGATACAAATGTGTGTGTGTGTGCGTGTGTGTGTGTGCGTGCGTGTGTGTCCATGAAAGAGAAAGAAGCAGAGAGGAGAACAGAAGAGGGGAGGAAACAGAAGACAGAGACAATAAGAGATTCTGTAGTTCTAAATCTGTCGATTCAAAAGTCCTGGAAGTAGCAGCACACAAAAACAATCATCACTAACTTCTTCTCTAACCACTGTTTTCCTCTGAAAGGAAACTGGGTCATATTGCATACTTGGTATGGAGAAAGTATAAAATAGGCCTGGAGCATCTTGTTTTATCAAATTAAAGAAATACTTCAAAAATGATGAAAACATGCTGAAAGGATATAGAAACTGACTTGAAGAGGCTCAAACTGATCAAATTGGAGAAAACTGGAGCATCAAAGTAAATTGCAATGTAAATTATTATAAAGTAAATCATTACAAAAAATTACTAAAGAGGCTGGGGATTTATCTCAGTGGCACTGCACCTGCCTCACAAACACAAGGTCCTGAGTTTGAACTGTGATAAAAAAGAATTACTAAAGAAAGAAATACATGTACACACAGGCACATACATAAATTGAAAACATGTTAATAAATAAGATATTTATATAATTTTGAAGTAACTTTCAATAAAATGTGTATTAATTACAAAAAATAATCATTTTACAGTGGATATGGCTGACCAATACCACTTTCATCAAATGATCAAAGTGAACTTTCTAAGTACAGAAATACATACAAATCATGTACAACCTGTTAGAATATAATGAGCATCACTTCTATATTTTTCCTGGAGAAGAGCCAAAACCAGAAACTATCATGAGAAAACACAGCTAACTCCAAATTAAAGGACATCTGATAAATAGCCTATAATCTTTGATGTGTCACGTTCATAAAAATCAAAGAAAGACTGAAGAGTTGTTCACAACTGGAGATGACTAACGAGGCATGAAAATTAAATGCAGTGTGTGCTTCTGAGCTGGATCTTTTTGTAGAGAGGACAGTGTTAGGACAAGTGACTAAACTTGAAAGGAGTCTGAGATTGAGATGATGCTAATAATGCATCACTATCAATTTTATGATTTTGATGGTCCATTGGTTGTGGAGAAAACCTTTTTGCTTACAAGAAGTTTATACTGAAGTATTTGCAGATTATAGGGCATTAGGCTTGTAAATTACCCCTAATAATTCAAGAAAATATTCTCTGTACCATACTTGCAACTTCTCTGTAAATTTGTGACTATGCCAATTTCCAGGATTATCTGTGAAAAGTGAATTTCTTGGCAAGCAACACAACCTTTATTCAGTATGTTTTATTGAATACTTATAATCTGTTGGAAATGTCCACACAGCCTCCTCCCAATAAAATTAGCCATCTCTTAGCTTGATCAACCTGAAATGTATAGTAGTATGGAAAGAAGAAGGGATCGTTTTCTATGGATGAGATTAAAAACATTCCATGGAGTCACCTGAGATAGATTATAATAAATGAGACTGGGGGTGGAAATGAGGACGTGCCAGAAAAGGAAAAGACAGGAGCAAAAGCTAATGGGATTGAGTAGCATAGATTGGCTGAAGCCAATCAGAGTGCTTAGGGAGAAGATTGAAGTTTTGAAAGACACAAATAAATAAATAAACAAACAAATAAAACAATACGAACTTTTGAATGCCAAATTCTGAGGTCTTTCACTGTTAGGATTAAGGAAAAATAATGAATTTTGATGGGTAACTGTCTCTTGCCCAAATATTTTACATGAATTTAAGAAGTGAGATTAATAAAAAAGGTTATTGTTGATATAATTAGGTAAGCCAAAGAAATGAAGTATGTATTTAAAAAGCAGGATTATGATTTTCCTTGAAAACCGTGAGGTATTATCTTTGAATGCCTAGCTTACTCCACATAACACCTAATGCTTTGTAAGTTCATCCACTTTGGTTCAAATGACAGTCTTTCCTACTTTTTATGACTAAATGGTATTCATTTTCCATATGTACCACATTTGCCCTGTTCTTTCATCCACTGAAGTTTTCATTCTGTAAAGAGTGAATAGGGAGGCTTAGGAGATGTTGCTTGTGATACAAAATTACACTTATATGGGAGGAATACTTTCAAGAAGTCTGTTGTACAATATTGGTGACTATAATCACTGAGATATTTTACACTTTAAATTTACTGAGAATGGGAATGTAAAGCCTTTTCATCAGAAACACAATAACTATCTGAGCTTGTGAAAATTATATCTAGTCATCTCACCTATTTTTATACTTTAAAACATTATGGTATAATTGAATAGATAGATATAAAGAAAGATGGGAGATAGCCTGCGTGGTGGTGCACACTTGTAATCCCAGCACTCAGGAGGCCGAGGCAGGAGGATCGCTGTGAGTTCGAGAACAGCCTGGGCTACACAGTGAGTTCCAGGTCAGTCTCAACTACATAATAAGACCCTGTCTAAAAAAAAAAAAAGAAAGAAAGAAAGATGGATAGATATATAAATATACAGATAGATGAATTTATCAACTTTAGAAATTTCCTTGACGAAAATATATAATTAGATAACCTGAAGACAACAATGAAACCTATCATGACTAAATAAAATATAAGTGGCAAAATAAGAATTATTGAAAAATACAGTTTTCAATATACTGGCAAGAAGATACATTGAGCAAAAAGAGCAGTGAAATTTACAATTAGGAATTCAATAAATTCTGTATGAAGATTTATTAAAAACATGTTAAAACTTTAATAATTTTTTTGTGTTATGATAACAAAATGCCTGAAGCAATAACTAGTAAAGAGAAAAAGGTTTATTTAGATCTTCCTGTTCAAGTTTTGGGTGCCTCTAGTTTTGGGCCTCTGGTAAGGGCACTGGTGATGATGGCTGGAATTCAAAGCAGATGTCTTACATAATGCAGCAGGAAGTACAGTGAGGAAGCACTAGCATACTTCTATATGGAGGAGATGCCCCAAAAGGCTCCCTTTCATATGGCTCTACCTCCTAAAAATCCACAGCTCCTCTTAGTAACACCACCCGGGGGACCAAGACATTAACATATGAACCTGTGGCAACATCATCCATATTAAAACTGTAGAAAATTTTATCTGAATTTTTCATATATAAAAAGGAGTAATGAAAGTAAAAATGCCCATTTTTAATGTATTCAAGTCAACATTTGTTTAACGTACAGTGATGCCTCAACTGTCAAACTCAATTCAATCCAAATTCATGTTTGAACACCAACAAGTTTGAGAACTGAACATATATTTTCCCATCAGAAATTGATGGAAATCAAATAATTGATTCTGAGGCCCAAAAATTACACTTATAAATCCATTTTCCTAATACTTTAACAAATTTTGCAATGATTTTTTTTTAACTTTTGTGGTTTTCATAGCTTTTCTCTTAGCCTTACTGCTGGTATCACTAGCTTTTTTTGGAGCCATGGTTACAATATTTTATGTAAATAAAATGCAAATAAAAGCACAGTGATGAATGTTTTAATGCACTAACACAAGAACCATATGTTGGCTGGGTGAGAATAGTGCTTAAACTGAGGTGTTACCTTTTGTGTCCAAAGTAAGATCTGACCCGTAACTCACTTTCAGCCACTACAGGTTTTTTAAGTTGCATTTTGAATTTTCAGTTTGCCTACTGAGAAAAGTTATGAACACCAAGCAGATGGTTTTTGAATTTTGCTGTTCACGTACTGGAAAGTTCTAGCTTGTATCCATTTGACAACTGAATTGTTACCATATATCATATACCACTCACTCTCCTAGGAATGGAAAGTAGAACATTGATAAAAAATACTACATTTCTTCCTTTTATGGAACAGGAACAGAAGCAATGGCACATTACTTGGCTTTCCAGGCCTTCTTGTGAAATCTGGGTGGAAGCTTTCATGGACTCCCTAACTCATATTTTCCCCATGCCTTTAATGTCAGAAAAAAAATCAGGCAATGTCTTAGTCATTTACTTGTCCCTGGAACAAAGTATCAAACACCCATAACTTAGAAGAGGAGAGGTTTATATTTGCTCATGGTTTTGATTCATGATCACCTGTCTTCAAGGCAGAGACAGAATGACAGAAGAGTGTGCCAATGGGTAAGGTGCTCAACCCAATGCAACCAGGAAGAAGAGAAAGAAGGAAGCTTGCAGGGAGAGAGATTTACCCTTCCTGGTAACATTCTCATTGATCTGCCTCTTCCAAACAAGTCCTACCTCCTCAAAGCACATTTAGCTATTAAATCATCAGTGGATTATTCCTTTGAGCTTGAAGGCCCATAATCCAATCATCTTTCAAAAGTCCCACCTCTGAGGGCATGAGAATTTTAGAGGACATTCTAGATCTAAATCCTAACATTCTCTTCTGGCCCCCAAACACTCATGTCCATCTCACTGTGATAAATGAAAGTTCATCTCTATGAGGCATCACAATCTTTTAACAATTTCAGCATTTGTGAAAAGTCTAAGTCCAAAGTCTACTATGAGACACAAGGCAAACTCTTACCTGGTAACTCCTATAAAACTAAAAAATAAGGGTAAATGCTCCTGTTTGAAAAGGGAGAAATTGGGGATAGAAAGGAATTTGACCAAAGCAAGATTGAAACCTTGCAGGGCAAGCCTTAAATTCTGTACCTATGCATCTAGCACCTCAGGAAGACTGTGGTGAGGTGTGAGCACCAAAGAATTTGGTAAAACCTGCCTTTGCGATCTTTCTGGTATCAGCCCACACAACTTCTGTCTTGGATTTAATCTATTCATTGCTTACTGCCTGTCTCAGCAAACAAACCATGCATGTTCCTGTCATCTACAACTTCCTTAGATATACAGTGCACTTTTGTATTCACTTTCATAACTTAACACATTGGCTTCTCAGGGCATTACCTGCCCTCCCAAACCTTGTGAAATCTTGGCAGAAGCTTCCCCGACTCCCTACCTCATATACTTTCCATGTCTTTAATATCAGCACTATGTGATTGATGCCACGGTCTGACAGTTATACAAGCAGTAGCCAAGCCCCCTTGTATCATGGCTGCATATGCCTTTTAGTATCTGTATGGATGAGCACTGTGAAAGGAATCCAGAAATCTAATTCTGTAGGTGGCGTTGCTTAAAAAGATTTTCACCTTCAGTCTTGCAAAAGATGGAGGTTTACTGTATTTGAGACACCTTCAAGCCATCTTTCCTATTATCTTAATATAAAGTACTTGGCTTCTTTTTAATGTAATCTTTTCAACAATCATGCTCTCCTGGTCCCAACATTGAGGTGCTTTATTGCTGTTGAAACTGCACAATTTTCATGTCTTGGCCCTAATACTTGCTCCTGATTTTCACTGTAAATATGGTGAAAGGAAGCCAGCAATATTGGTACCAAAACCTGAATGCCCGCCTGCTTTGAGATTTCCTCCATCAGTCTGCCACCCTTAATGTCAGTATCTTGCAACATCTCAGGGCAGAATTAAAATGAGGAAATTTTTCTGGGAGATACACATGGCCTCTAGTCCAACTGCTGGTGAAGTCCTTGTTCAAAGTGAATGTCTCTGAGCCTGGCATTACTGTTTGCATGCTATAAGCACTCTGGTCTTCTGAGCTTGGACCACTGTCCCACATCCACCACTGCTTACAACATTCTGGTCCTTTTCTTGCTCACTAACCCAAACTTTTTCAAACTCTTCTCACAAACCAGTTCAAAAGGCTTCTAAAGCACATAATCAAGTACATTCACAGTAACAAATTCACTGCTCTGGTAACAAAAGCTGTGTTAGTCACTCTCTTGTTGCTGGAACAAAATATCTACAACTTAAAGGATAAGAGATTTATTTTGATTCATGTTTTCACTTCACGTTAGATGGCTCCAAGGAAAGATAGTATGGCAAAAGAGCATGGCAAAAAAAAAAAAATCAATCAATCACCCAATAAAAATACAACCCTGAGAAACCAGGAAGGAGAGAAGAGAAGAGTATGGGGAGTAAGATATACCCTTCCAAGTCATGTGTCCAGTGACCTACATCTTTCACACGTTGAGCTCCTAACCACATATTAAGCTATGAATTCATCATAGCACTCTCATAATTATATCACCCTGAAAAAGCTCAACATCTGACTGTATTAGTATTTTAGAGGACCTCCTAAAACGAAACTATATCAGGCAATAACATTTTTATTTTTATATGACAGAAAGGAAACAGAAAAATATGGAGAGGAGGAACAAGGAAGCTACTTTATATTGGTTTTCCAAGGAAAATTTCACTGATGATGTAGAATTAAGCTGAATAATAAAAATGATTACTGTGAATCAGTATAGGGAGCACAGATGTGCTGAAATAGCCTAAGACAGCAATGAGGAACAGGAAGAAGGAAAATATGACCAGAGCAAGATTCAAGATAAATACAGGGAAGACTGATAATGTGATGATATTGGAGAGCTGTGTATAGACCAGAACTCCTGAGTTCTTGCCACAATAGATAGCACAGGAGGGATTCAGCAGGGGGAATGTCTCATTTTTATCAACATTTGTAAAAGGTGAAAGCAGTCAGAAGGTAGTTCAGTAGACCTGGACCAAGATGAAGGGAATTTAAACAAGGCTGGTAGGAGTGGAGCTCCAAGTGAGCATATTACATATGGAATTTGAACTAAGCTGATTTTTTCCTAACAGTTTTATATATAAGAAGAAAGAAACGGAGATAAAGCTATGTTTTGTTTTGATTTGTTTTGTTTTTTTTACCAGGGATTGAACTCGGGTCCTTGCGCTTGCGAGGCAGTCCAACAAACTGCTGAGCTAAATCCCCAGCTCTAAGCTTTGTTTTTATTCTTTTTTCCCCTCCTTAAAAAACTGAGTGGAGAGTGATTGTGTTATCCGAGACAGAAGATGGGGAGGATGAGTTATAATAAAGACCTTTTGAAATAAAAGTGAATATACATTAAAGGAAGCAGTCTAACCTGAGATCAAATGGATAGATTTTGCAATAAAACTGTAGACTAAATTTGTTATTTGTATTAAAAAGAAAGTTACATTTTTTAATATATCATATGTAAAATACTTAGTGGATTTAATTAAATTTAAAATCGTAGCCACCTCAAAATAGAACCCAGAGTTTTAGATACTGCTTCATATTAGAATGCTTCCCCAGCATGGTCCAGGCCCTGAATCAATCTTTGATGCTGCAAAAAACAATTATTTGGGGAGGGGAAGGGGAAAAACATAAGAAAAGAAATAATATTTACAGGTACAAATTCTATATGATAAATGTGATCATGGCATTAGGCAAATATGTACTAATAAAAATTAATTTTAAAAACCAATAAAACAATTATTTGTTTCTATGTATCTGTATTGATATATTGATATCTCTCCAAAATAAGCCATATATCATCCAAATTTGGTAAATGTTAATTTAATCTTAAATGGGAATATACTTCTTGAATAGGCAAAGAAGTGAAGGAAATCACAAACAGAAAAGTGGTTAGGTTTTATAACATTAAAATAAACTGAGAAGGTATTTGCAAAAAGTGAATTTATTATTTCCTTAATACATTATGAAGTATAGTCTCAAATCAATAAAATACACTAAAATAGAAAAATGGGCAAAAAATGTAAGGGGGTAATTTGAAAAAAAAACTGGCAATGAAGCTGAAGGAAATATTAAATTCTTCAGTTTTTTCTTACATGAAATTGTAGCATAATATTGCTTTGTTAACTATTGCTTTACAATATGTTAGTCGAGTAAGTCAATCCCTTGTGTGAGACAGGTAAATTACTACAGCTCTTCTGAAAACAAAACAAACAACAACAAACAATCAAGAAATACAAAACTGTTCCTTTGGTGTTGGCATGCAGATTTAGCAGTGCTGGGCTCTGGTGCTGTTAATTTCTCTTAGCAGCAAGTTGCCACACTAAGTTTTCCACTTGCTTTAAAAGCAAAAGTGACATAATGTGTACATAATACACTCATGGTAAATGTAATAAATATGCATTGCAAACATGTATTGATGATTTTTTTAATGGAGGTGAACGTAGTGGCTATTTCAGGGGACTGTTGAATTAATTTTAGGCACTCAGGGTGTGCCTGCCAGGTAGCACTGTAGCAGTGCTTGTAGTTGGTAGTATCCAACATTTTAACTTTTGGCAATAACTTGTAAAGTGCTTAATCACTTTATAAAGTTCACATCCTTTCTATTAGATTTTTCTTGTTCTTTCATAACAAACATGTAAGAATTCCTGGTATATTTTAGTCAGTAAATATTTGTTGGTGTCAGATTTTGCAAATAGCATTTTCAGTTTTTTCACACACATGTTACTTTTTCTGTGGTATACTTTTAAAAAGTAATGATTGAATTCAAATGTGGTGCTTGGCACTGTGTTCAGAGCTTGGGGTACAGACATGAATGAAAGAAGGCAAAACCTTCTGGCATATTTCAGTGGGAGTGAAGGTGGGGGAACAATTCTAAAGACAATGATCAATTAAATAAATAAGACTGATGTTTTAAAAAGCTGGTGAAGTTTATGTGGAAAATAGATCAGGAAAAGTGAAGGTAAGTTCTTAATTAAAAGGGGTACATTTTTAATTTTGAAAAATCAGAATCATTCTTTTCTCTAAAATTCTCTGGGACTGAGAAGATCCTTATGAATCAATTTTCTAACTGGGGTTGCTTTAAATATCAAACAATATTTTCCCCAAAATAAAGATGGTTTGGTGTTTCCTAATTCTAAAAGTAATACACACCTTTCACAACAGATGCTAAATGAAACGGTTACTTAACCATACTCATTAAAGCACGGAAAAACACTCTGCTTTCAGGGCCATTGAAGGAGGTACAGGGACCACTGCAGATGGATTTTCTTTGCAGCCTGGAAGAGATGTTTTGCCCATCTCCAAATACAGCAAGAGCTAGTTGGGATTTATAGCCAAAAAGCATGTTAGAATATCAGTGGGTAGAAAATTACCAAGGGCAAATGTCAAGGATAAATTGACCGAAGAGGATTCTTGATGAAAATCAAGAGTCACATAGGGGACTGTAAAACAGTGAGGACCAGATCAGATATTGATAGTTGTCAGTTATATCAGATAGGTGTTTCTGGCTAATGTGTCTTTATCAGGATTCTTTTCTTAAAACTAAATTTTACCAGAAAGTGCTCAGATGGACCTAGAAATTTCAGTGACTGAGGAAAAATACTTATCAATTCAATGTAGAGAAGCATTAACAAAAACTGTAAATTATTGACATTATCATTGCCCAGAGGAAAAAACATTGTTCACCTCTAAATGCATATCCTTCTGAAAAGTTGGCACCAAAACCTTGCATTTTCAATGATTTTGGGGTGTTTTTTTGTTGTTGTTTTGTTTTGTTTTTGCACCAAGGGTTGAACTCAGGACCTTGTGTTTGCAAGCCAGGTGCTGTGTCCCTGAATTTAATTTCCAGCCCTAAGCTTTGAATTTTTAAATAACAATAGTTTCTTCTATTGAGTTATAGAGGTAAAATTATAAAATGTACTTATGCTTTCCAATCATCCTCCTACTTCTCTTTTCCCTTCCGACATTACTACCTTTTAATAATAACTTTTCTACCAAACACTCTTTGGACACTGTCTTGCTCAAGGCCCACATTAAGGCTCAGGGTCAGAATTGTCATGTGCATGTTAACAGTGGAGGAACAGTTTGAGTACCATAACTGTCTTGCTGTTGGGTGAGAGATTTTTGGGCAGAACTGAAGGTCAAAGCCAGGTCTATGGAAGGTCCATGGCTTTTTCATTTCTCTCTGTACTGTGATGTTCTTTTAACTGGGGTTAAAGGAACAGCACTGAAAATTTTAACATTTTAAGTGAAAGCAAAATAAGTTGAGTATTACTAATAGCATACTGTTTCAGAATATTTTATAAAGGTAACACTTTTACTCTAAAATGAAAATATACTAAAATGGAATATAGAAATAGTTAAGAGACAAAAGTAAAAAAAAAGTAATGGGAGAGAGGAATTGATATATTGAAAAATGATTTTTCTTTCTTTCTTTCTTTTTTTTTTTTTGGTACTGGGGATTGAACTCTGGACCTTGCACTTGCGAGGCAGGCAGCAGAATCACTGAGCTAAATCCCCAGCCCTGAAAAATGATTTTTTAAGGTGATGCTTTCAGTACATGTGCTCCATTGACCATAAATTAAGACACAAGAGAAAGTATTTGAACAAAAGTAATATTTTCATTGTTAAAATATTTTAAAGAGAAGCTCTGAGTCTCTAGTCCTGTAGATATTTGTGTAAAGAACTACCTATCTTAAATAATTCACACAATTACCTAATAAAGTGAGCACTGGACATAAGCAATTAATTTATCCATTAAACAGATATTTAATGAAGACCTACCGTGTGCCAAACACTGTTATATGTTAGGTATAAATAAACTGACACAAACCACACAACTTGTATTTTTGTTGAGTGCTATTACAAAAACTCTGCAACATGTTTTACACAAGTGATTTTGTTTGTTCCACTACTGTCTGTAGTGTTGACACTGTTCATAACCTGCTTTGTTTCTACATGTACATAGTCCCTTATCCCAAGCCCTTGGAAGCTTAAATTCAAAATCTCAATTCTTTGAATTATGGAAAAATAATTAGGTATATATTATGTATATTATATAACAGCCCTTAAGTCTGGCAGCATTTATAATCAAACACAATAATATATACCCAGTAAAATATATATTCACAAAAACAATAACAGCCTCACATCAATTTAGTTGCATTTTACTTCCAAATGAGTTTAACTTAGGTCAAATTTTATCATTATCAGTCACTACAAATATATTTTGAATCTTCAGAGCTGTTTTATATCAGAATTGATGATAGGGATTTTTTTAGTGTGGTTATAAGTATTTCTTGAGACTTAGAATTTGTGAAATATGTTACCATGAGATTTAATAGTTAACCAATGGAAAAGAGAATCATTGGTCTTTGCAGTTGTCAAACTTTATAAATTATCAGTTTTTGTGAGTATTACAGAGGCTAAAACATTTTTTTCAAAGAATTTATTCATTGCAAACTATTTTAGGAGATGTGTTTTATGGAATAGCCTTTAAGTAATGCTATGTTAGAGGTAGGGGAAGAGCATAGCCTACCCTGCTCTTACTTGTCTTTTGAATTTTTAGATTCATAATTGGTTGTGTGAACTACATGAACCACAGATACAACCTGTAGAAAATGCTTATTAATATTCCAAAGTGATAGGGAAATCATTAAGAGAAATTATGAAAGATCTTAATAGAGGGGACACACTCTCTAAACTACCCTGCTTTAAAGCAGTACATCCAGAAGGTAGCAAAAAAGTAAACAGTATAAATCAAAGTTCACAGTCTTATTCCTCTGAGAGGAAAATACTACTTGCTAGCCAGTATAGTTTATTTAATAACTTACTTTTTGGATTAAAAGAGACCAACCCTCTTTGCTTGTGGCCTGCTGTGAGATGGACATTCATCTGTCCGGGAAGCACTGAAAATTCAATACCACTGCTAAAGTCACCTTTATGGGTGACTGGCTATTCAGAAAGAGTAAACAGCACAAGTGGAGGTGAAATAGGGCTGAGTGGGGCAAAGGAGGAATGAGGAAACAGGTGGACGTTGATAACAAATGATCATGAGTTAAAAAGTTTGTCAAGGTTTAATCTAATTTATCTAGAGAAACATCACCCTTGGCAAATGTAAATGAGACTTTGTAAAATCTCAAGGGAAAATTTATGCATTTAGTTCATGAAAATTCTAAGTCAGTGGTTGCAAACCCCAGGAAAATAACTTTAAAATCACATAATAATATTTCACAATGAATCTACTTGCATACATACCATTTTACAGTATTAATAGATATCGGTTCATAGAAGCAAAGTAATTTCATGTGTATATGAAGGATTGCAACTGTATAAACAAACTAGTTCTCCTGCAGGTTTGTGTATTTTTAATTGGTGGAGCCATGTTTTGTCAGCAAAGCGGCAGAGCCAGCCCCTCAATGAAGAGCAGGCGTACACACAGTAAAGAATCAAAATCACTTTTTTCATTATTAAGGTTTAATCTGTTCTATAATAGGTAAACTACTGTGAGGTGTAGTTGTCTATTTAACTTTATATCTGCTTTGATTTTGGCAGTTTAGTTAATTCAAATAAAATTTGTGAAGTTAACCACTTTCAAGAAAGGAATACGAGAACCTAATTTAACCTAGAGTGTCTCTTTTATTCTTCTGTTATTCACTTGAAGTGCCCTATCAGCTTGAACTGACCAACTTCAGTCATTTTTACCCTTTTATTTTTTTCTCTAATGTAAACTGAAATTCCCTGCTGTTCGTGGTATTTTAGTGTTTAGCATCATTTAATGAGCAGGTATCATTAAACTTAAAAGGTCCTTTCCTGTGTATCTCTGATTAGTTGGTGAAGGAACCAAAGAATTTCTCTTAATATATTTTGATGTTGGCCCACTTTACACTTAAGTGCTTTTTGATGAAGTCGAAAATAATAATTTTGGTTAACGTAGGATAGATTTTGTCAAGTAAATATGTGGTCCACTATTAAGATGTAGAATCTAAATTGCTTAGAAGTGCCATTATAGTCTATTTTTGCTTATAAATGTATGTGTATAGGTTCTTAATTAATTTACAGTACTGTGACTATTTTTCTCTAAAAATGGAATATATAGATAATTAAACAGATGATTTAGCACACAGGTCCATATGATATTAATTTAAAACAATAGTTTAGCAAATATATAGCATTAGAGATAAAAATTATTTTAATCAAACAATTTCACACTACACTTATCTCAGTTTTTAAAATTACAATAAAGAATAAACTAATTACTAGTAAAGGAAATAGTAACATCCATTTAATTGTGTGCTTTCTATTTGATATTCAGGTGTACTGTACCTGGCATTGCTAATATTTTATTATTAGTTTTAATTCTGCTGTTGGAAGAAAAGAATATCTGTGAGTTAAATAGCATGGAACCAAAATAATGAGGCTAGAATGCAAGCAAAGGTCAGATAATGTGTAATA
Organism: Fukomys damarensis; assembly: GCF_012274545.1. NCBI lineage: Eukaryota > Metazoa > Chordata > Mammalia > Rodentia > Bathyergidae > Fukomys > Fukomys damarensis. The sequence goes on along the minus strand of NW_022900916.1, from coordinate 51,426,012 downwards.
AGTTACAGATGGCTTTGTGACGTTAACATTACTAACAGGTAAAAGATGTAATAGTGCTGCCTACTGGTAAGAAGTAGTAGTGTTTAAAGGGCAAGGGAAAATAGGTATAATAGTCAATGTGTTAAGTGATATACTGCTTTACCTAAGGTTGTTATTATTCTTACCTGTGAGAAAACATATTATTTTCAGTAGTACTAATCATTCACTGTGAATTTTCTGTGAAAGTAAAATTATTGATATGATTTGTTTACCTTTTGGAGAACACTTGCTATCTTTTTAATTGTGTGATCCCTGTAATGGTTATCTCAAGTGTGTTACTTCTTTGATTACATTGACATTATTGTTTGTTTTTGTGATCAACATTTTCAGAATATATTCATTTGAAAAACAAAACTTTGCATATTAAAAATAACTTTACTTATTTAATAAAATTTTAGTGACAGTTGATACTAAGATAGTCCTGTGACCACTTTTTCATAAAAAGTATGATTTATATGTGTACAATCAACATGATACATCTAATTGAAAAAATAAATTGATCTATTCTAAAGCTGTGGTATTGAATTTTTAGCAAATTAAAATCCAAATGTGGCTACTTGCATGGCTATTTTTATAATCCATGTAATTTCAGAATATTGTGGCTAAAAATAAACAGTTTTGTTATAGTTATTTCAGCATGGTATTTAATTTTCCAATAAACTAATTTTATTTGTAGCATGGGAATAAATTAAATTTACTTTTCACAGTTCAATACAGATAAAATTTTAACTATCCGTAGTTTAATATGTGTTGTGCGATGCTTGTTTGACTTCATTTGATGGTCTTATTTAAATGTGATGATTTCATCATTCTGATTTGAATATTTATGCACATTTTAGCTTTATGTTCAGGTATGTGAAATACAGGACTGTTAAAATGCCCTGTATTATAAAAATAGTTGTTAGAAAGTGAGGAAATCACTCTTTCATTAAGTATAAGTTGTCTCACATAATTCATTTTCCATCCTGAAAAATAATTGAATCACAACTAATATGAAAAAAAGTTAAAAGAGAAAGTGCTTTTGAATATCCAAAATTTGCTTTCTACAGCAAAGAAAAATATAAGGCCATATTGTCTCTTTCGAGGTGTAAAAACACTCTTTATACCATGTTTTTCTTTTCTGCTTTCTTAATGTTTCTCTGCTCTTCTTGCCCCATGTTGTGTCTTGTCTTTCACTCTATATTCACAATATTTTCTCTATGTTCGTTTAAACTAATCGTGTCATTAAACTATAAAATTCTAGGTAAATTTGGAACTTTTAAAGTATTATTTTAGAGATTTTATCTCTGCTAATTTAGAGACAGAGGGAAAAGAGAGTGAAATAAAAGCAAGACTGGAGGGGGAAAATAGAGTAGAGAAAGAATGAGAGGAAAGAGCTGAGAGCAGATGAAATAAAGATATAGCAGATTATATTGTATGCAAATTTTGTATAGCAAAGGAAATTAAGGTGTGGAAACTGTCTAAAGCATTAGGAAATGGTGTTTTTATTCTTGAAATGATTTTCATAATCTACAGTATAAATTAGTAGATCAGATATTCCTGGAAAGTTTAATGACATGTAAAAGTTAGTTGGACTTACAATTTTAACTCATTTTACAATTATAAAGAGAAAATATCAGACCACCCAAATATGCTTTATATCACATGAAATAGCAGTGCAATTCTGGTATTGAAATATTGAAAGTTTTTCTGAGAGTTTCTGCTACTTCACATGTCAACAGTGTTAAAACCCAGTGCTAAAGATGGCCAGCACTGTGTCCTTCGTCATCTGTATCGTCATTACTAAGGACACTCCTGGAGTCGTTCTCAGAAAAGGGACAGGAAAAATACTTTATACAGTCAGCAGTTCTGGTTTGCAAACAGCAAATTGTCCTTTTCAACAACATGAATAACTGTTAGTTACTTAATACTTTACTTTCAAGGGAAACAAACAAAAATGACACTTGTGAACAAACATTGTTTTGCTAGGTATAGGTTAATGCCTATTTTATTTATATTTAAATCAGTAGTTTATTATTTTGTAGAAGTTATCATCTTACAAAAATTGTAAGTGCACATTTAGGGCTCAATATCTAAGATAAGTTTATGGGTTGGTGCCTGTTAAAAGCTGGAGAAATGCTATGAATCAACATTGTAGCATTTATTAGTAAAGGCATCATTTTTATTATCTTGTATCATACCCTGTTTTTCATCACAGACTTAGCTTTTTCATATTAGCATTTACATACTTTAAAAATCTGCTTAAAATACTACATAATATTTTAATTTTTAAGTATTATTACTATTTTATTTTTGTTTATTCCTTATAAAATATAATGCCAAATTTTTTATTAATGTTTATAAAACAGAACAACAACAATGATGGGAACTATAATACTATAGTTATTTTATTTATGAGCTTATAGTCTTCAATATTGGCATAATTTCTTTTAATTTTGCTGCTTTTGTCTAAAGAAAGGAATCATAAATATAAGAAATATGGCATAGCTCAGTTAACTGTTTATAAATATACTAAATATAACAGCTTCTAAGTATAAAATAGCTTAATTAATAAACTGGGCTACCATAGTTTAAAATGAAAAGTTCAGCCCTTATTTTTTTGTCTTTAGTTATTTGTAAGCTTAAATTTAAATAAGATGTAGTGTCCTGCTATAATTTTTTAAATCTTCAGGTGTAAAACATGCCAACATCTTAATTCATAGCTTACACACAAGTATTGATGTGTGTATCTGTGATCCCTTGCCAATATAATAATTGTATGACTTAGGACTTCACATCACTGATGATGTCATACTTTAGAAAAGTGCCTATTGGTAACACATTGAAAGACAATGAGAGAGCAAGTCTTCATTTTGGCATAATTTATCTTAGTGTTTGTATTTTTTCTTCACTGTCTGATTAGGATCTCTTGGTTCTTTTTCTCTTGTACTTGTGGAGTTCTACAGATGAAATAATTCTTTGAATGTACAAGTTGAACTCTTTTGAGGAAAGTTTTCTGCTATTTGCCTATTTACTATTTATTTGTAATTTTGGAAATTTATAGGGAAAATTTCTGGCCACTAAATTAGGTTTTGAAATACACATTTTACACTCATTTCCCAAAAATTGCCTTAAATGTATATAGTGGCAATTAAAAGATTAAAATTTCTTCAATAAATTATGAATTCTCATTAGAGATCTATAGTCTCTTTCTGCTTACATTGGATTTCACTGTGTGAAGACACAGTCAGAGCAATGTTATTTTTTATTTAACTCAGATCCAGGGGTGGAGACGACACAATGCTTAGCACAAAAGCAGCGTTTGGTCAGAGATATTTAAAACTCACACGTGAGTGTCTTCGTGTATTTCTTCTTAAGACACAAATAGTTTAAATTGACCTTTGAGAAATTTAAAATGTGAGTTATTTTTACTGAGAATAAATTCAACACATTTTAATGGACATTTTATTGAGTATTTTCCTTTTGTTCTTCACATGACTATTTTAATTGAACCTTTAACTTTTATAGTCACATACCTAATTATTAACCAGTGTGTCACTCTGGGAAATTATTTAATTTCCTGTGACTCAGTTTTTCATTTAGTAAAATGTGCAAAGTGGTATGATATATATCATTGGGTTATTAGGAATATTTTCCAACTGATTCTATCTTCTTTCATTTCTACATCTTCACAGTTTTAACCTATACATTAGTCATAACATACTTGTTAAAAATACCTCTAATATTGTCACTCTTCAGTTTTGGTAATCATTTTTTATATTCCTATTATCAGTGGTACATTCTGGACTTTTTGACCACTCCCATTTCAAATCTAATTTAACTTTGTGTGTTCCACTCTTGTCTGAGTGTTCTCCATCAAACCTGAACATATTTGTTCTTAGGAAGGTACAGCAACTTGTGATTCCATCTTTAGCTCTCCATTTCCTTACAGCCTTCTCAAATACATTCTTTTTTTACAAAAGTCCTGCCTGCACTGTGGAGACAACTTCTAATACTGCTATCATCTTCATATAGGCTTCTTAGATTTCTCAACTATGATCTTTTCTAGTTCAGAACTCACTCTGTATGGCATTGAACCCTTTAACATGTTCATCATCTGCTCTGTATTCTTGGTGGCTTTAGATACATATCTATATTATTTATTAAGAGTTTCTGTTATATTTTGTTTTATTAAAATGGAGGGCAGGGACAAGGGGCAAAATGAGAACCAAGACCTGTCATGTAAAGGTACAAGATCCCAATGATGAATGTAAATGTACTGTATACATAAAATGTACCAATAAACTAAATGAGAAAAAATACTCAAAAAGAAGTACCTCTTCTAAAACATAGTCTAGAACTATTCTGTCCATAGAAAATGATTTATAAATATAATTGTTTAGAGAAACATTGAAAAATAACAGAAAGCACATGGGCATTTGAGTAAAAAATACTTGGCTCTGAAGGAAGAACTAAATATTGTTTGGCCTTGAGCAGCTTAAATTATATGGTTCTTTTCCTTACCTATCGAAAAACTATTATGGTTACTTACTTTTCAGGATTGTTGCAAGGATCAGAGATGATATATGAAAAATTTTTTTACTATGCCTGGGTATAATAGGTGCTCATTAAATATTTCCCTTTTTCTTTATTTGACAAAACATTTCTACTGTCTGTCATATAAGTACATGTGAAATTGATCACTATAGGTATGGTTGGAGAATGGATTTTCAAATAACAAATAACAGTCATCCTTTGGCACTTGATGGCTTTGAAACTTGCTGAGTTTGCTACTTGGTGTGTTCTAATTTGAAAATTGTGTCCAAATATTCATTGTTTGTATGGTGGGTCTCACACAAGCTGGTACTTGTTGGTATCAATTCCCTTGTGACTCCCTGCTGGAACAATTTGTTGCATACTTGCTCATTTTGATATTCAATGTGCCTCTCAGAACCAATTAAGGACAAGTAGTACCAAGGTACCACTGTAACAGTGCATATCATAGTGTCTTGATAAAATATTGCTATAACTTTTGGAAAAGAAGTACTGGCTGCACTATGACAATAGGTGGGTAGTTCATTATTTGCATTTGTCTCATAGGTTTCAAGAGTGCAGAAGGTAGACAATCCATGAAGGTAGCAATAGAAGGAAAAGAGTCTCCACCTTCATATAAGTAATTCATTTATTTATTTAGACAACATATATATGAAGGCTTTAATTATGTGCAGTTCACCTTAATGGTTACAATACTGAACTGAAGGAAATCCAATTTTCAATGAACCAAGAATAAGCACATTAAAAATATATGCATCAAAAATATATTACAAACACAGGA
>NW_022900916.1:51408159-51410659 GCF_012274545.1 Fukomys damarensis | reverse complement strand
ATGAAGTAGCATAAAAATAAGCACTGAACTACAGTATTGTATACTATTTGCATAATGAAATTTTAACATTTTGTTTCTTCTGCTTTAAACTTAGTTTATTTGTGATCCTGGAGCAAAGCATAATGTAACGTACTAGTCTGCTGAACACACTAATAAATTATTGAATTAGAAGATAAGATTTTTATTTGTTCTACTCTTATGTTTCCTAGATGTTTGTTATTGTCGAAACTCTAGCAGCATTTGATTTGTTAAAGATAGTACCATCATCATTTTGAACACTGTGTTAAAATAGTCTACAACTTTGTCTGTTTTATGTAGTCTTTTAGCATGAAAATATTAAATTTTACTAGAATATATTTTCTTCAAGAAGATAACTTTACTTTGTGCATTGTTTAAATCAGTAAAAACTCAGTGACAAATTTGTTATAAACAATTTTTCACTTACTTAAAATTATAATAATTCTTATTAAAATATAAACGTGTAATTTTCTGTAACAAATGCCCTTCCCCAGATCATGTTGTAAAGGACATCAATTTCAGCTTTAAAAATTAAGAATGTCCATGTGTGTTTTCAATTTTTGTTCCTACACATTCAACTATGTCCTTCATATTTGGCATTTTGATTTATTAGGCAATCTTAGTATTAAAGACATTTAGCAAAGCAGTGTTAGATTTCAAATGCTCTGTGCATGGTGTCCATGATGAATTAAATTCCACTAGAGCACAAAAGTTATTATTACTTAAATATAAGTTACTTTCAGAAGTTTCAGATCACAGTGAAGTTTTCATATTCATAATTTAGCTATATTTTGAGGTAATTTCTTATTGAATGTGTAGCTTTTCCCACTTTTGTGAATATGCATAGAAATATTTAATATTATTTAATATTGAAATTTTATAATTCCATTAGATGTATTTGAGAATAAATGACAACTTTTAAAATATTTTGGTGTACTTTTTTAAATGTCATATTCAGAACCCTTTAGATTTAAGGAATATATTTGGATAAATAAATTACACAGTAGAATAAATGAGATCCTGGGTGTAAAGTGTCTCTTAATGCCACTGAAACAATTTGAAAATTAGAAATAAATAGTTTCAAACTTTTAAATGTACTGTTATTTGTTCTTAATTTTTCAGGAAGTCATTACTTTTCATTCATTTGTTGTGTTCATAGTAAGATGACAAAAGGACAAAAAAGATTTAATATTATGTTATCAGGAATAAGAGGAGCAGTATCGTTGTAGAAAGTGGAGACCATTTTTCCCTTCTTTACCTTCCTAAAAATCAAATTTGGCTCAATTGATCAACAGATCTATGCATCATAGATACACACACACACACACACACACACACACGTTTACACACACAGTGTAGAGAGTGGAAGGGAGGAAGAAATGAAGACATTTGGGGAAGATGAAAAATCGGGAGAAGAGAAAGGTAAAAAAAAGACCAAGGAAGAGACACTGGGTAAGCAACATGGACCAATAGTGTCCCTGGTGGTGGCTGGGGTAACACAATGAACTGTTCTTGCCCAGGTCAAGCCTCTAACTTTTGAATACGGCTGCAAATGCATTGTGGGGTATATGCAGATTTCTGTTATTTCTCTGGCATATAACTATCTCACTTGGTACCATTTTATACCATTAGAACTTATAACTCTCAGAGGAAAATATAAACCAACAAGTCTAGCATTCAGTACTACCCTATCATAAAGTAAGGAGGTCTAATTGAGCTATGTCTTTATATCCTGCTATTTGTACAAATAAAAGACTACATCTTGATGCAAAATAAACACAAAAGCACTGTTGTGACTATAACAGGGAGTCATATACTAATTTATATAATAAGTGGTTGTGCACGCTTTATTCAAGATTATGGCTGCACGAAATGGCATGAATTGCGGGGTGTGTTTAATGCTGGATTATAGCAATTTGAAACATGTCAAACACATGGCTAATGCCTCATGCTTCACTCATTCTTGCGTAAACCTGCATAGCCACCATCCATTATACCCTTGGTAACAACACAATTCTGCAAGTAAATATTGTTACACTAAGTAACCTTTCAATTCAAGTTGTTTAGGAAGAGAAAATGCAATCTTGTGCAGTCAGTTCCAGTGTCAGTTTAATGTTTCAAAAGGGAAGTGGTGTAGAGAATAAGTATCTGTACAGTGACTTGCTTAAGAAAAGGAGGAAGAAAGGAAAACTTAATGCAGGGAAGAAAAGTAGAACTGCATCACTTGAGTGCAAGAGCTGAAGAGTTAATTTCTGATGTGGCTGAAAAGTTTTGAGTAATGAAAGACTTAAGGTTTTTAACTTATACTTCAGATGAGCATTAAAACAGTGACTCCCAAACTCACCTTCCCTTGTATTTATCTGGAATTTATTTTCACCAATTTTTATAAAATGTTTATGGTAGGATTGAGAAGCATGAATAATTTGGCTTGATATGGTTGGGATCACAAGTATACCCACTCAAAAAGAATATGCTGAATGTA
>NW_022900916.1:51370659-51398159 GCF_012274545.1 Fukomys damarensis | reverse complement strand
AATACTGTGAATATTATGTTTCCATTTCTCACATATGATGTCATTTAAAATATTCATTCACTTCTGCCCTTGTCCAAATTTAGTATTAGTTTGTATTTGTGGTGTTGAAACAACTATACTTTTTCTCTGTGTGGAAATGTGCCTAAAAAGATTCAAGTTGTAATATATGGACATAAAACAACTAACATTAAAGTTATTCCAAAAAATACAGTTTGCTTTGACTATGGATATATCTATATATGAGATTCACATCAGTTGGTGAACAGTTAAAAGCAGTAGGTATTGTCATAATAAAACTATTACATTGAAATGCAAGTAATGACTTCCAAATTAGAGAATGGGTTGTGTGAACATTACTAATCTGAAACTATTTATGCTACTAATTTCCAAATTCATGTGGAAAAAGATGAGTTAATATTACAAATGTAATGTAGCAAGCATGGTGTGGCTACATTATATTAGGGATAAAAACAAGCCCTTGAATCCTGATGTTGAAATGATTCATGAACACCATAGAGGTACTCTGTGTTATTCTTAACTTTGAATTGATGAATGAACCATTTGTATCTTCAGGCAGTTCTGCTGTTTCTCTAGTTCTTTATTTTAAATATTCCAATGTCTAATAGATGGACTTGCTGCAAAATCATTCTTAAACAATTTTTCAATAATTCAAATTTAATTAGTTCAAAAATTTTAGAAGAAAATCTATTTTCTGTTGTTTTACAAGGAAAAATACATAGAGAAGTAACCAGAGTAACAAAAAATCTGCCTTTTTTTCTTATTTAAATAATGCTTGATTTCTCTTAAACTCAGATTGCTTTTTGGGCTTTGATTTTTAATAGCCCATTCATAATGTTAGTGTACTCCAGCTCTTACAACTTTTAGTATTTGATATTTAATATATCACTTGGCTGATGTACTGTGAATATATTTAATAGCAAATTTGACATTTTTTAAAGGAATGAAAATATACAAAATAAGGAATAGATATTTGACTGTAACTGTTGGAAGAACTTTTGCTCTAACAATTATGTGAAATATGTGAATATACTATAAATAAAGCAAAAATATCAACATTAAATGTATATGATGCTACTTTGTAATTTTAAACAAACACAAACAGCTGTGTAATGAACACTAAAATGACAGCTTCTAAGTACAGTGCCACGATGCACTGTGTGATGTGAGGGAGATGACATTACATTTAACTAACAATTCCAGTGAAAAAGGTCCTAGGAGACCATGTCAAGTTTCCCATTGATTTGGATGGAAAACATACATTACTAGTTTTCTTCACTGTATATGGAGATCCTCTGTTAAAAATATATTTACTGTAATTTTTAAATGTACTAATTCACCTGTACAAATATTTCTGTTTGAAGATAAACTAGAATGAGGGTGAACAATTGTTCAAAATCACTATAAGTGAGGGGGCCGTGGATTTAGCTCTGTGGTTCATTGGCCTGCCTTGCAAGCGCAAGGACCTGAGTTCAATCCCCTGTACCAAAAAAAAAATAATAATAATAATGATAATCGCTACAGGTGACTTGGAGTACAATGACTGAAGAAGTAGTTTTAAAATATTTTTGAACTCCTACTAAAACATAACCACTAATGGGTGACAATTGCTTTTGTGTACTAGAGAAGAAACATGAACAATACAGATTGAAAATACTGTGAGAAATGCTTCATGATAAATTTAGGTGATAACTGCCATTAGGAAAAATTTTTACTAATATGAATTTCTATTTTTTTCAAAAACTATTTCTCAGGCTTTGATGTGTGTAGTAGTATAATTCATAAGAGAAAACCAATTCTTCATAAAATTTAAACTTCATATTGTACCTGCATGCAATCAGTGCTTTTTCATCACTAAATATATTTTGTTTCCCAACTTGTGTAGTCTGTACAAAGAGACATGAAAGTAGAAGAAGTAAGGACAATTTATGGTTAAAAAAAAATCTACTAATATAGTATATTTTGTAATTTCCCCCTTTCTTGTATTAGAGGAGCTTGTTTTGTTAAGAAAAAAACAAGGGTGCATAACACAGTGAAAATCCATATTAAAATGGTACTGCCAAACATTGATACTATTCCAAAGAATTTATATGACTCATAGAATGTTTATATATGTGTTAAAAACCTTAAATATTAACTATAGACACTGTGGGAAACTCAGTGTAGAACTTTTTCCTATCATGCACGAGGCCCTGGGTTTGATCTCCAGCACTGCAAACAAAACACAACCCAAAGAAATTAATTATAATTTTGTGCATAATAGACTACAGAAATCATTCATTTCACAGTACACACACACACACACACACACACACACACGACTTTTGAAGAAATTTCATGTGGCCCATAGAGAACACACTCCTCCACCCTACAGCATTAAGAAATATTCCATATTGTATGTAAAATATGTAAAATTCTAACTTATCTTCCAGTAAAGTTAGTGATTCTTTTTTCTCTCTCATTGAGTTTATTGGTACATTTTAGGAATACAGTACAGTTACATTCATCATTGGGATCTTGTACCTTTACATGACAGGTCTTGGTTCTCATTTTTTCCCCTTGTCCCTGCCCTCCCTTCACCCCCTTCTCCCCTCCCCATTTACAAGCACTTTATTTCCATTTTTTTCATTTTCTCATATTTTTTTCTTTTCCCATATTACCTTTCGCCTACCCTTTCCACTTTCCTTACACCTTTAGCCCTTTTCTTCCTAGTGACTCTTTTTTTAATATTTAGATATTTACTATATCCATTTTTAAAGTAAAGAAATTCAAATCGTTTAAACATTCTTTATTATATGAAGTATTCACTTGCTTTTCTATAAAATAGAATACTACTCAGCCATAAAGAATGAGAAATCAGACTCATTCATAGGAAAATTGATACATATTGAGGAAATATTCCTAGGTGAAATAAGTAAGTCACACATATATAAATACCAAATAGTTTCTATGGTGTGAAAAACTATAATGGTATATAAGATCCTAATGATATAATTGACAATGTGAAATAGGAAGAAAAGGGCTAAAGTTGTAGGGAAAATGGGAAGGGAAGGGGAAATGTAATAAGAGAAAAGAAAAAAAATAAGAAAATGAAAAAAATGGAAATAATGTATTTGTAAATACGGAAGGGAGGAGGGGGTGAAGAGAGGGCAGGGAGAAGGGGAAAAAATGAGAACCAAGACCTGTCATGTAAAGGTACAAGATCCCAATGATGAGTGTAACTATATTGCATCCTTAAAATGTACCAATAAACTCAATGAGACACACACAAAAAAATTCTGCCCATTGACTGAATAAACACTCCCATAATATTCCCATAACAGAAATTGCTTCACTTAAACTATGAATATGGAATTTGGAAATCTTCATCTATTCCTCCACTAAGTTCAACAAGTAAGAACCAGTCGCTTTTCACTAATTATTGTTTCACTAATAATTGTTGATTTTTTTCAGTCTCAGAATTGAAGATACTCGTGCTGTAGGTCTGTATTCTCTGAGAGCTCAAAGGCGAAGGAATAATTCAGTCAGTCTGGGTTGTCAGGGAAAGTTTTAGGAAAACACTTTCATTGCTTATGAATGTAAAGGAAGGGATCAGTGGGCAAAGGAGAAGAGAAAGTAATGTCAGGTAGTGGGAAAAGGATACAAAAATAGTAAGGTGTAAATCACAGCATGTTGAAGACTATGCAGTGTTTTGTTGCATGCCAAGTAACAGCAAGAGCGGAGTTGAGAAATGGCCTTCACAAGATAACAGATCCGGAAGTGACTGTATGTTATGCCTAGAAGTTAGCCGTGAAATGTTTTTCCTTTGAAATAATGATGGCAGATTTCTAATTTTTTAAAACTTACTTTGTCACAGGGTGGTGTAGGTAGACTAGGAACATAAAATAAATGCATCAAATCTTTTTAAAGGGCAAACACAATAGTAGTTATATTGGTATGGATTGTGAAGCAGTACAAATTTTTGAAAAGGTCTGAGTTTCAAAAAGTGATTCAAGGAGTTAACCACTTGATTTCAATAATTATTACCCAATGTGCTAATATTTATGGCCAAAAACTGATATGGTTCATGCTTTCATGAAACCGCCTTACCTGCTATATAGACATAATGACTTATAGAAATATAAAACTATTAATACCAGTGCTTCAAAAGAGATACGTGGCCTCGATAGTATCCAGGGCAGACAGGATGAGATAGCAAGGATGGTCAGGGAGGATTTGAAGATTTGAAGAATGAGTACAAGTTAATTAGATATAAACAGAAAAGTAAATTCCTTTATGCTGACATTTAAATAGTAGTGAGAAATAATAATGAGAAAATAACATTATTTTGACTAGTTTCAGTTTATCATTTTAGTTTCTATATCTTGGTAGCAGAGATCGACACATTATTATAGTGTTTGTTTGTTTATTTATTTTGGCACTGGGGATCAAACTCAGGACCTGTTGTGCTTCTGAACTAAATCCCCAGCTCTAGAAATTGACACATCATAGGATAATTCTATAAAGGGTCCTTGAAGGTAGACTGAAAATCATAGGAAAACTGAGTTTGCAAAATATATGCTCATGCCAGGTGTGGCGGCACTCGTCTGTAATCCCAGCACTTGGGAGGCTAAGGCAGGACGATTGCTTTGAGTTCAAGGTCAGCCTCTGTTATACAGTGAATTTGAGACTAGCCTGAACTACATAGCAAGACCCTGTCTCAAAACACTTTTAAAAAATGCTCATGCTTTACTTAGACTGCAGTGTTACAAAATCTTTAAAGTATGAGCTTTTCTGAGTCAAGGTTTGTTTCTCATGTAATATTCACTGTGGTATTTTTGGTGATTGTTTTTTAGTATGTAATTGTATTGTCTCTTTATTTTCATTTTTTCTTAGGAGATACAGGTTATTGTGCCAAAATAGACCTTTATAGCTAGAAGAAATAGTTACATTTTGTGAACAGTGAGTGCCATCCAACACCTACCAACTGTACACGGGGGAGGAGCCTCAGACGGTCATTACCTTTTCTTAATAGCTTGCAACTATTGTAGGATCATCACTTCTCTTCCTTTGTTAGGAGACTACATTTGGAACAACTGATTGTGTTTGTTACTTGGAAATAAGAATAAACTCTGTTTTATGAGACTATTGTAAGAAATGGGTGAAATTCAATGGTTTTGAAGAGTATCATACATATGGTAAATGTCAGGTAAAAATTAGCTTTAAAAATAACTGTTATTTCCTAGGAATAAAGAGCCTTATCTTTATAGATTCCTTATTAAGTCAGATGTGTAAGCATCCCAACCACACTGTATGAAAGGAGAAAGAACACCTTACCATTTCTCTTCCATATGTCCACAGACCTGTAGAGATCCTTCCCAGGCTGTGGGGCTTAAACCTTCCGTGATACACAGATCAGGCTGTAAGTCTGCTCTGTTCAGTAGAGTAGCCACCAACTATATGCAGGTATTGATTACCTGCAAGTAGCTCTTGTAAAATGAGATATTCTGTACATGAAAGATGTATTCTGTATTTCAGATTTAGTGTAAAAGTGAGAATATAAAATATTTCGATAAATAATTTTCAGAGCTGAGCTCATGTGAAAATGGTGTTTTGGAGCATAAAATATTAAATTAAATTTATTTTTCAATTCAATTTAATTTGCTCTTTGTTTTTAAATGTGGCTACTACAGCATTAAAATTATAGCCAAATGTGGTGACGCACACCTGTAATTCCAGCACCCTGGAGAAGGAGGCATGAACATCACAAGTTCAAGCCCACCTTAGGAAACAACCACTTACAAAGACGTTGTCTCAAAATTTAAAAAACAAAAATATTTTATAAAAGGGCTGGGCAGATAGCTCAATATGAAGGTCTGGGTTCAATTCCCTCCTGGGCCACCCAAAAAATTCACACATATGGTTCTCAATATATTTCTTTGGGGTATCACTAGTCTATAAGAGTCTGGGTGAAGTATGATTCAGTATAGCCTCATTTGGACCTGAAATTAATTCTCTTTTTCTAGTTATGTAGAACCCTACCAGAAATGTGATAAACAACCCTCACCCAAGCATCTGAAATGGGCTCAAATTAGAAGGCTCTCCTGTTTCTTCTGTTCTGCATGTCTCCCATTCACAAGAGGAGAGTTCTTGCAAAGCACGGATGCCCTTACCTTCAGATGCTAGCTCTGCGTTCAGTTACCAGGCATGTTGGAGGTGTCCCAGGCTTTCAGATTGTGATGTTCTTGAATCTACTTAAGGAGAGAAATTCTGTGTGTCTATATTTAAAGTCATACTATCCTAGGAAGTATTTGGTTTTGGAAAAAAAATATATTCATCGTCATAGGTGTTCTCAGTCATATCTCACATGTAGTGCAAAGAGGTATTGTATCATTTTTTAAAATATATAAATAGTTGAAGAAATATAAGACATGTCCCTACATAATAATTTCAGTGAGATTGATACTTATAAAAGACAAAATATTTTAGTATAAATTAATTTAACTTATTATCTATGTGTGACATGTAAACCTCCCATCTCTTCCATTAAATTTTTCTTATTCCAACATGACCTTGGGAAGGTAAATTTGTTTTTCTCATCATCAGTTCACATGAAAAACCAGCAGGTTAGATTACAGAGTTACCCACCTTCAAAATTTTAAAATATCATGCTTCTCTTAATTGCTGTTGTAATAGTATTTCAGCATGGAACTGAGCCTCAGCATTCTATCTGTAATGCTTATAAAGTTTTATATATTTTTGAAATGGAGCTGTATACAGTCTTCAAATTCAGAAGCCTCTGTTATCATCAATTTCAATTATTTCTGAAGAACAATACCACTAAAACGTTGCTTATGATACGTGGATTTAGATGTCATATTATGATAACAATGCAAATAATTATGCTAAAGTACAAATATCTTAAAATTATTTTAGACTATTGGTTTCATAGTTTATCTTTGTCAGAAAATGTCCAGTGAAGATGGTTGCTTACATAATACATCAATCCTTTCATCAAAAAAAATTTCCAAATTTAAGAGTATCCTTAAAAACTGGCCTGCAAGAAATGTTAATAAGGAAAATGCATTGTTGTATGATTAACAGTTTAATACATTAATATATGAGTACATTATTTTGGACAATTCTACGAGATAGGTGGCTGTTATTATTTCCATTTTATAGATAAGATTATAGATTTTCATAGGTGACACCTGTTTAAATTAATGTAGTTAATAAGACTTGAATTCAGGCTTTCTAACACCAAGTCCTATATATTTTAGAGATACTGCATTTCTGACAATATCATTTCATAAACAATATTGATAGATACTTAAGCAACTAAGATACCTAGTTATTTATGATTAATAGTCAAATGAAACTCCACCACTATGAATAAAATCATCTTCCTTTGGGGAGCACACTATAGAAAAGGTAATGAAGAATTTAGACGTTTCTTTGCTTGTTTGTTTTGCTTTTTTGGGGTACCGGGGATCGAGCTCGGGTCCCGGTGCTTGCAAGGCAGGCAGCAGAACCCCTGAGCTAAATCCCAGGCCCTAGTTGTTTCGTTTTCTTTTTCTTCTTTTTTTTTTTTAATCTCTTTTGCCTTCTTTTTTTCCTAGTTGTTTCTTTATGATCAACTTTTTTTACCTACCTCTATTTTCTACCTTGTATTATGGAAACTGTCTTTTCCTGAAGTCTTTATTGTATTATGATTTGAAGATTTTAAATGTATTAGCTAAATTTTAGAAATTTTGTACAATGAGTGTTGAGATCAGAAAGTGATCCTTTTAAATAACTCTAAATTATATTTACTTTAATTTTATTTCATTAATATGACAAGTGATCTACTTACTGAAATCTGATAATACCTAACTTAGAAGAAAATTTGTTTATACTATTAATTTAGTAACTTCCATTTGTCAACTACAACAATTCAATGCAGAATAAGCTTCATAAATTATTGTATATCAATATCATGTGTGCTAAAAAATGTTATAATTGTAATAAATTGTAAACAAATTTTAGTTCATGGAATTGCCTGAAGTTCCTAAGTGATCAGATATCACAGTATATAACGATCATTACATGATGCTCACTTTACTAAGATTTCATAGCACAGTATGGTAGAGGGTAAAACTTAAAAGAGAAGATAATGATGTGTCTACCTATGTCTTAAATCTTAGACATTGTTTTAAAATAAGCAAGGAAAAAGTATCCGTGGAAATTTTGGGTCAACTTTACTATAAAAGAGAACTAATTTAAGAAAGGAGGAAAAATGAAAATAACGAAAACAAAGAAAATATTTTGTTTGACCTATTGGAAGCATTGGTATTTGTAGAGTATTTAATCTTTGCTGTTGATATTTTAAAGGCAAATGCAAAGGCAGATTACTGGCCAAAAATATAATTCATAATTTTATTAAAACTAAAAGCATTAAATACTCTGTTTTTTATCTGTGTGTTTGTGAGCAAAAGTTAGCCATTGTGATAATTTAATGAAGATCAAATAAAGAACTGGAATATGCATTTTCTTAGTTCAATCATCAATAGAATCATCGGTGTTTAAATATGTTATCATGACATTACAGAAAATGACTTCTGTTAGATGAGTTTGTTACCTGCATCTCTGTGGAATATGTTCTATTTAAGTAGGCAATTTCTTTAAAATTTGTGATAACACAAAATATATAATAGACACACACACACATATATCACTGTTTATGACAATCTAAGGTAAAAATAGGTAAAATATATAAATAGATATTTTACTTAAAAAGATAAATGGATGTGAAATGAGCACAGGAAAAGATGTTTAAAATCAGTATTCATTAGGGAAGTATAAATTAAACCCACATTGAGATACTACTTTATGCGCCATAGAATAGTTCACAGTTTGCAATAGCTAAATCTTAGAAATAGCCTATATACACACCATCAGATTAAAGGATAAAGGAAATGTAGATTTATGCAAAATAGAGTACTACTTTGCCACGAATAAGGATAAACATGAATCATTTGTAGGAAAATGGATACACCTTGAGACTACAGTGTTAAGTGAAGTAACTCAGACCTATAGGCCTAGATATTGCATGGCTTATCTGATACGAAAAATTCAATATATATATGGTACAAAATAAAAGACAGTTATTAGGAAAGGGAGAGAGAGGAGGAGGAGGGAGGATTGGAGGGAGGGAGAGAGAGAGAGAGAGAGAGAGAGAGAGAAGGTGTCTAAAAGTGTACCTTGACTTAGTATAATTGCCTTACATGTTTTATATGTTCTTTAGCCTATTAGTCTGGTTTTCAGTTTGTGCGTCTGTGGAGTGTATTAATAAGATCTTGTAAGATAAATGAATCCGATGTAAGAACAGTAAAAGGGGATGAAAGGGAATGAAAGGAGGGGGAAAAAAGAAAAATGTTTTATATACATGTACTGATTCCTACAGTGAATGTAATCAATATGAACTGGAAATATGTACTGATAAAATTTTAAAAAATAAAACAGACAGTAAAAAAGAGTAGGCCAGAATATGAAGAAAAGAGAACCCTGCTGAAGTTTTAGTGGGGATGGAAAATTGAAAACAGTTTGGCAGATTCTTCAAAAGTTAAATATATCTACTATGGGACTCAGTAATTATTTACTTATTTTATATCTCCTGAAGTTAACACTCAAACACTTATCATTTACGTCTGTCTACTTAAAAGAATCTCATGTTAATATAAATGAAAGTGATTAGTGGTCACTTTATATATAGTATGTGTTGAATTATAATTGACATATAACATGAAATATTAATTAATCTTTCCAAAAGAATTGCAGTGTAATTCCAGATCATCTTTAATGCACTTGTGCCCCTGCTTACTTCTCTAGGAGACTTCAGATTATATTAAGTGGATAAGTAGTCCCTCAATTGAAAACAAGTACTCTAGATATTTAGAGGTAATAAATATATGTTTATTTTTCAGATTGATGAGTTTATTTGTCAATTTCAAATTCTTTACAACCGTTGTATCTATAATCAGGAGCTAAACATTCAAAAAAATCAGTTTAGTGTATATAGTTAATATGTAGCGCATGACTAATGTTTTAGTTAATGTTTAAAAATTTTACAAAACAAACAGTGGGAGAAACTGTTAGTAGTTATCTCTGTGTAAACAAGCAAAGGGTAATGTTTTCTTCCACATTCTTTAGTCTCTACAATTACTGTGTATTTTTTTTTATTTTGAAGAAAATTACACATAAGAAGACAGTATATTCCTCTGGAAGCCCAATTAACACATAGAAGAGAATTTCCTTATTTTAGAGACAGTAGCTTATTTCTTCTCTATTCAGCTATTTCAGTCCATATAAACTTCTTTTAGCTCACTCAAAATGTATGAATTTATAAACTGTGTACTTACATATCTCTGTAGCTGCTGAAATCCCACCAACTGCATCCTGAGGATCAAATACTATTCAGCTGACACTGCTGTACTTTGGATTATCTGTGTACTTCTTAACTAAGGCAAGCCTTTGGCATTTCTTACAACTATTTGAAGAACTGAAGAAGCTTATTAAGAAAATGAGTTTATGCATTTTTATTCTCTGTAAATAACAAGAGATTTGCTGCAGGCGTCAAGTCTTGAAAGTGTTATGGTGACCCTTTTCTAAACAAGACATAAATTGGCCTGCCACAGTGTGTAACTGAGGATCAACTTCAACTCCGTAATTCATTTCCTTTTATGTCTGTTTTTAGTGCGTTATGTTTTGAGAGTCCAAATTTTGATTTTATTTGAAATCAAAGAATGTACACCAAAAATCTGAGCTGTTCTAAAGCAGAAATTACACTTTATATCCTAAATTGGGAATTGTTGACTAGTTTGAAACTCCATATGTGTGGTCTTTATACAGTGGGAGAAATATAGCAGATTATGTTATTTAATATAAAGAACCAAAATAGGTCTCATTTTAATCATATAAATTTAGTTGAAAGTTGTGCTAATAAAGCAATATACAGTTTCTAATTAAAATTTTATGGTATCGTATAAGATTATATAAACACTATAGTACCTTATATTGTAATAATCCTGTTCCTTTTATATATGTAATAGTAATTCTCAAAACATTTTAAGACATTGCCTTCAGAAATTGTGTTCATTTTAAGTATGTGACACTCAATCAAGATATTAAGAAGGTTTCTCATTCTGCTTATCCAAGTAGTAGTCTCACTTCGTTGTAGAGAATTACATTTGTGAAAAAAGAATAGACACTCTGATATTATAATTAAAAATTTTCATTTTACTCTCACCCACAATAGATACTAAATTCAGACTAGAATGCAATGTGGGTTTTACTAGATTTGGGGACTTTTTATATTAAGAATTAAGCTATAGCTTACTACGTGTTGGAGTAATTTTAACATCATTTTCTATATGCTTATTTGCATATAACTTTTATTCTTAAGTTTCTTCAAATTGTGTCAAAGAGTTTTATAGACTTTATAGAGTCCCTACAAAATAGGATTAGAAATGTTGTTGTATTGTCAAGTTCTTAGTAAGATTTACATTTGCCTGGGACTTGCAGTTACAATTGTGTAACTAAATACACTGTATTTTTATCAATCATTAATTAAATGCTTATAATGTTGTAAATTTCTGATGATATTCGGGAATTTTTATATAGACAGGAAAAATCATAGCTTTTTAATATTAAAATTATTTCTCTTTTTTTGCAAAGTAACACATGGTTATTGTAGAAATTCAAAACTATAGAAGGAAAAAGAAGTTGCTCTTTTATTAAAACAACATGAGAGGTGAATGTAAACTAAATTTGAGGACATATTTTTTAAAATGTGATTTCTATAATAATCCTTTTTTTTGTACTCCCTTTAAACCAAGATTAAGATAATTCTCTTTTTAACCTACCTCACTCTCAAAGATATGCCAATAAGTAAATCAAAGAAAAATTAAAATCGATATTATAGTGTTCTAATTAACTAACCCCACTCTCTGCAGTGTTTTTGGTTCATCTCTGTCTAGATATTTTTCAGCCTGTCAAACATAGTGTGTCCCAAGCAGAATTAGAATTCTTCCACCAAAATAACTTGCCCTCCATGGCTTCCTGCCTTTTTAAAAAAATATATCAATTTAGTGTACTTCACAAATGAAAACATATTGTAGGATTCTTGTGTTCTTTCTCGTTCTCATTTCTCAGATCGCTTGTATTGCCAGTAATTTTCAGTTCTTCTCTTCCATATCTTTGAATCTTTTTCTCTTTCCACTGTTCCAATAGCAAACACTTGTTGGATGACTGTAACTCCTTCTCCCATCTGCTTTTCCCTGTGTAGCTCCATGATCTTTTAAAATTCAGATTTCACCCCCTGTTTTCCTTTAACTTCTGGATGCTTCCCTTGTAGACTTAGAATAAAAGCCTCTGTGCCTGGAAAGGGTTATAAAGGTCCCTTCTAGTTAAATCTAAACCTGACACTCCATTCTCATTTACCCCTTATTATGCCTGATGCTCTGTTTGCTCCAGCTAACCTTTATGTAAAATCCAAGTTCAGGAAAATTTCTCTTGACTCTTATAGTCTGCTCTCTGTTTGCATCATAGGCATACAGTACTGAAGTTTTTCTCTAATTTCCCAGATCCCTAAACTTTTGTCCC
This sequence comes from Fukomys damarensis, assembly GCF_012274545.1. Classification (NCBI taxonomy): domain Eukaryota; kingdom Metazoa; phylum Chordata; class Mammalia; order Rodentia; family Bathyergidae; genus Fukomys; species Fukomys damarensis. Next base: position 51,385,523 of record NW_022900916.1, on the reverse strand, counting down.
TGGAAAGTGTAATACCAGATCATCCTTTAAACAGATTTAAAGTCAGTTCAGAGAGGCCTCCTCCATCTACTCTGCACCATCCACTCAGTTGGGCGTGCCTTTTACAACACTCAGAACATGGGACTGTTTGTTTAATACTCATTTCCTCTTGTAAGGATCAATTCTTCTAGGCCTATTTCAGGGTTTTGCACATGGAAGAGGCACAGTACACTTTGCTGAATGCAAATGAGTGAATGCATCTGAGAGCTGGAATAAAAACTTCCAGAGTGATTTTCAGCAGATTAAAAAATGTTTAAGTAGGTTAATCTTTATGAAGTGTTCCTTGAGAATGCATTTAATCTGTTCACTCTTATGGATTGAGTATTAAATAAATTTTAAATAGGCAAGTGCTTTGCAAAGTTCATATATGTATGTTGTGAACTTGCAGGAGAGAATGCTTTCAAAATCCATTATTGGTAATTTTATGATTTGTATTTTAGTTGTAAATGTTGTGGCATGGTATAAATAGCTGTGAAATGCAGGCTCTGGCAAATGGAATGGTTAAGAGTGTAAAGAAAATCAAAATCTGATTTTTCAAAATAACTACTGATATTAATAAAAGCCAAATGGATTTTTTGCAAGTCTGGTAAATAAAGATGGGTTTTGAAGCTTAGACTTTATATCTCCTTTGATTCATAAGCTAATTTTCAAAGCTGCGCTATAAGCTTTAGTTTATATTGTACCTGAGGCGCAGACAGACTCGTACAATAGCTGTACTTCAGGTGTCACTATAATATAGTAAATGTAATGCAATTACATTTAAATAACATTAAAAAATCCAATTTAAATGGGGGGAATGAAATTTAAAGTTGGAGTTGGTGCCTGTTTTGACTCCTGATGTTGTCCTTCCTGCTGCCCCTGCCGTGTTGCTGCTAGCCTTTTCCTGATGGTATGTGGTAGTGCAGCTGCGGAGAAGTACATGATTACTTAGCCACTCTACTTTCTAGATAAGAAATGATTATCTGACAAACAGCCTTAAACAGGTTGATGTTTATAATATGTGAGGATAGATGAGGCATTAATTGCCACCAGCCAGTAAATTCTTTTTTCTTGAATTTTTTAAAAGGTGTGTATGAGGCTCGAATTATATATATATTTTTTATTGAGTTTATTGGTACATTTAGGGATACAGTACAGTTACATTCATTGTTGGGATCATGTACCTTTACATGGCAAGTCTTGATTCTCATTTTTTTCCCCTTACCTCTGCCCTCCCTTCACCCCCTCCTCCCCTCCCCATCTACAAACACTTTATTTTCATCTTTTCATTCTCTCACATTTTTTTCTTTTCCCTTTTTGTTCTTCCCCTATTTTTTAACATATTGATTGGTTTGTTAAGCTTTTAGGAGCAAAGCAGGTTACAACTTTGTAAGAACATTGAGGGAGACTGGAATGGATCAATTTTGGTGGGTTTTTACAAAAAAAGTTAGAAAACTACATTATAAAATTTTAATATATAAAACAAAATTTGGCATTCCTAGCACACAAGAATTTAAATGGAAGTAAGAATAGTATTGCCCCAATGGGTTTGCTGTGAGAACAGAATGAGTTATTGTATATAAAGAATGCGGAGCAGAATTTCACAGGTCAAAAAGTATACATTTGCTATTATTATTACCATGTTCACATTATTTAAAATATACTTCATTTTATACAAATGAAAATTCATTTAACTAAATAGAAGATTTAAAATCACCAAAGTTAAGTTGGCTTATATTTGTGCTAGTGTTGCTTGATTTAAAAATTAAGGTATATAAAGTGTCACATTTACTCACTAATAATTGAAGAATCTAATATGTATTTCCATGTCAACTTCTACCCTACTTTTTTTTTTGTACTGGGGATCGAACTCAGGTCCTTGTGCTTGTGAGGGAGGCAGCGGAATCACTGAGCCAAATCCCTGGCCCCACGACCCTACTATTATATTTAAATGTAATTAAGAAATATAAAGTAGACCTTACCTATCCTTCTCTTCCTCTTCCCCAAAACACGAGACAAAGTACCTGATAAGAATTTTTTGTTTCTTCAAATAGATGGGTTTTGGAGCCACAAGTGGTAGAAGTTGTGTCTCATACGTGGATGGGTCATTCTGAACCTAGGCCACGGGCTGTGAAGACTTTGTCCTTCTGCCTTCATTCACCACTTCCCAGTCTTTGTACAGAACTTTCGGTGCATCCAAATTTTCTGACCTAGAATTCATCTTTAGTCCTTATTCTGCCCGTGATATAAGTAAACACATTTCAGCTACCTTAGTTTAATTCTTTATAACTTCAGTCCTTATACATTTACCTGTTTTATGCTTTCCTAATACCTACAACCCATTAAATTTCATACTACCTCTAGTCCATTAAGTCTGATTGAACTAAACTTAGATAAGCAGATATGATTAGTTTTCATATTGTAAAAATACATTTCCTTTGAAATAAATGCATATAAATGTCATTCTATTGAAGAGGCACTTCTTACACATTAAAAATAAAGTTCATTTTATACCACACATATATACAACATTCGTGTGTGCATTCGAGTATTGAATTACAAATTAATATGAAATTAAATATATGAGAAACTATACCTGATTACAGAAATGTTAGATTTTTAGCTAATTGCACTGGTTCAGACTTTCCACTAAATTATTCATTTGCAAATATCAGTAAGCTTTGTTAGCAAACATTAGCTTTGAAACTCGGTGACATGAGGTTGAATATTACTGCAGGATTTTGATATACTTAAAGAAAAATGTATGTCCTCCCTTCATGCATACTTATGTATAAAATATTAAATTGGATTTACCTTATTGGGGAAACCCATAAGATACCTTTGTTCTTTAGGCATTTATGAGAACTGCAGTTCTGTTGGAGACAGGATGGAAAAGTGATGGACTAAATGAAATCTGACACATTTGTATTGTAAGCTCTCTAGATTTTAAAAGAAATAAGAACAGATCAAAATCAGAATATGTGGGTGGAGAAGAGGGATAAAATTTGTTGAAAGGTGAGCATATAATTTCTACTATTTCTATTCTAGCAGTACTGCAGTATTTTTAGAACATTTTTATTAATCTCTGAAAATGACAGGTGTCAAGGATCTTTTGTGCTGCACATTCCAGAAAGTTTCTGTCAGGAGGTCACATTGCCATGTTGTGTTAGTCAGTACCCCTGTCTCCTGTGAAATTTATGTTGTTTGAAGTGTTTCCAAAGCAAAATATTTTCTGTAATGCGCAGTTAAATAATATGTTTGGGAGCAGCTTCACAAAGGAACAGGACTGCTAGTTCTTCATGATTTTTTTAAAAAATTTTCTTTTAAACACTAAGCAACCCTTCAAACTGTATGGGATGCACTGTTTAAGAAAACATATATCTAAAAAGCTTTTTAAAAATATACATTTTTTAAGATGCACTTAACATCTTAGTTTATTTAAAATGCAAGTTGGGCTGTTCAGTGTTTGTTAAAAGTATAAGTATCTTTAGGAATAAGAACATGTCTCTTTAAGATAATATTATTTTTTGTGAATAAATAGTTTTTTAAATTGAAAAGTTTACGCTTGGAGTACAATATTATTTTGAATGTTTTAAAATAGTATAAAGATCTTAAGAGCTCTTATAACCATCACATGCTTTTATTTTCTACATATAATATGTAAGATTAAATATAAAGAAAAAGAAAATATTACTAACTGCATATTACATTTTTTCAGTAGAACCTGAAAGCACTGCGATGTTTTAATTTTAAGTTATGTAGTGCTATAAAGGAAAAATGATTTTTAAAATTGACTTCAAAATGTATATTTTTTCATGAAAATCTAAATCTAGGCATTTGATGGGATAGAAAGTAAATACCATACATTGGCTTTAAAGGAGACAGTTTTAGGTTTGAATTTTACTTGAAGCATCATCAGCTGTAGACCTTGGACTAGTAAATTAGTCTTTCTACTTCTCTGATCGTCAAATTATTATTTGGTGAAATGAGTACTAAACTGTCTACCTTATGAAGATGGGGGAGCTAAGTATAACATGTCTGCTATTTCCTAAGACAACACTCCTGAAGTGATTGTACCTTGCTTTTGTCCATATCACAAAAACACTCTCCCTCTCATCCTTCCTCAGTCATTCATTCTGTCTTTTTAGCCTATTACAGGAAGAGATCCAGCTCTTTGAGCTTCCTATCCAGAGAAGGTGCATCACATTTCTAGCATAGCGTTTCCCTGTGGTGGGTGCTTAATATGTGCATTTGTGTAGATGATAGACAATTACAAGTTACAGGAAGTACTCTAGAGAAAAAAATAGTGTCATAGGAGAAGTAAATGTACAGAGCATTAATTTAAATTGAGAAAACTAATATTTAAACTGAGACAGAGGGGTGATTAGGAGATACCCAAAGCAAAGTGGTAATATATGGAGTCTTTGGGCACAATCAAGAAATCGATTTGGACATGAAAAATGTGCATAAGATACCAGTTGAAACATTACATATGTGTTTTTTAATATACACATGTAATGATCACAAGACAGTGACCATTTGAACCAACCTTATATTCCTAGAGAGGATTTTATATTCTTGCTTTTTTTACTGCTGAAACTTATTTGGGTTATTTGTCACTGAAATGTGTTGTTGAAGATAGGTGATAAAGTAATATTACTTTTTAGTATATTACAATTATATTTAAATATTATATAAAGCTTTATATAATATTTAAATATAATTGTAATATACTAAAAAGTAATATTACTTTTTAGTATATTACAATTATATTTAAATATTATATAAAGCTTTATATAATATTTAAATATAATTGTAATATACTAAAAAGTAATATTACTTTTTAGTATATTACAATTATATTTAAATATTATATAAAGCTTTATATAATATTTAAATATAATTGTAATATACTAAAAAGTAATATTACTTTTTAGTATATTACAATTATATTTAAATATTATATAAAGCTTTATATAATATTTAAATATAATTGTAATATACTAAAAAGTAATATTACTTTTTAGTATATTACAATTATATTTAAATATTATATAAAGCTTTATATAATATTTAAATATAATTGTAATATTTTGTTCTGCTAACATATTATTCTTTACCAAACTAAAATCTGAAATGCTTTAGTTTTTAAAAATATTTTTTAATCTTATTGCAACTTCGCCCATCTCTGGCTGTTCTTTATTTATTTGAACTTAGTTTTGAGATTGGATCTCGCTGTAATTAATGCCCAGCCCAGCATCAAACTCTGGGCCTAAGGGACACTCCTTCCTTAGCCTCTCAACAGGCTGAGACTGTGGGCCTGCCCTCCCCTCCCCTCCCAGCACTGTTCTTCCTAACAGATCAAAGTTAATGTGTTTCCAGTGACCTTAATACAAACAAAGTTCTCAGGACAATACTGTACTTCTTGAAGGATTTAATTATTAGAAACCATACTGAATGGGGCTAGATTTTTGGTATCGATATTTAGTATTTTCTCTAAATATTCAGAAATCAAAGGTAAAATTTTAATTCCATATTACCAGTTATATACAGGCCAGATTACTCGGGCTCTTCCTGGCAGTGAAGCTTTGTGATGTATTTATGGTCTGCTTTTCCTTAAACCTGATACTAATAGCATTTCACTTGGAATCATTCCTTCAGATCCTGTTCCGTCAGCCTCTGCAGGTCGATGGTGATACATACCATATTAGCCATTCACTAGTTTTCAACCTTCCTAAGGAGCAATCAGATAAATTTGAATAAAAGGACATATATGTGCACATCTGGGTATATTACATTTATCATTTCGAGGAAGTTAGTGCTATTTTGACACAAAATTAAGTTATATTGGCCTCCTTCAAAAGGACAGGAGTATATCTCCTGATCCTGTTCTAGAGATTTGAAAATCAGTCAGCACCATCTTTTCCAGTGACTCAATGTGAAAGTTAATCTGACTTTCAAATGTGTAATGGCGTCTTTTTACAATGATCAGTTCATACTTTGGTTAAGCTTGCTTTCTGGTCTTTCATAGTGAAGGTATCCCGCCTCTCTCATATTATTGAAAAGTGTAGTTGATAAATAACTGTGTGTTTTAATGTACATCTAAGTATTCTAAAATATGCATTATTTCACTGATCTAACAAAATGTGGCAAACTTTTAAAAATAGTCCTAATCAGTTCCTTGATATGGCTTGGTTTTCTAATTTTTGAGCCTAGTTAGTAGTCATGTTAGTTTCCCAATGAAGTTTATAAATATTTAAAAGTCTTTACCTTCTCTGCAAGTTCAGATGACTTGTTAACAGCCTTTTTTAAAACAATAGTTACTGAACTAGTTAAACTATTTGATAAAAATTACTTTAAAAATAATTGACAAGGTGAAATAGGAATAAAAGGGCTAAAGGTATAGGGGAAAGGAAATAAGGGAAAAGAAAAAATATGAGAAAATGAAAAGATGAAAATAAACTTTTGTAAATAGGGAAAGGAGGAGGGGTGAAGGGAGGGCAGGGGTATGGGGAAAAAATGAGAACCAAGACCTGTCATGTAAAGGTACAAGATCCCAATAATGAATGTAGCTGTACTGTGTACCTAAAATGTACCAATAAACTCAATGAGGGAAAAAAAATACATATGAATGGATAAAGAAAATGTAGCTATTATATGGAATGGAGTACCAGTCTGCCATAAAGAAGGACAATCTCTTGAGACATTTTTAGATAAATGAATAAACCTTGAGACCAGTTTAAAATAAAATAAATCAGACATAAAAATAAAATAAAATACTTGTAATTTTATTACACATAAGTATTGAGCTTTTGTTGTCTTTAAAATTTTCTGAAACTGTTGCAGAAGAAGAAAACTAAGTCCAAATTCACTTGGAGAATTTGAAGGATGGAGAGACAGAACATATACTATACCTAATATAAAGGGAGTAGAAAATTACGATATGCAAAGATGTTGGAGAGCATCTCTTCCAATCAGATAAACTTAGATATTTTTCAGTTTCTAAAGCTAGTCAGTGACAGAAGTAAAAAAATGCAGGGACCCTCGTTTAGAAACAGCTTCTTTCTGGTCCATTGCACTGCCACCCTGTCCTCCAAAGCAAAGATGTAAATGAGCGTACTTCTTCATACCTTCCTTCAGCAAGAGTTAGGTAGGAATGTTCTTGGTGGCAAGACTGGTGTTAGTGCCGTTGACCTAAGTTTGCCTGTGAAAGCTTCTCCCAGTTTGCCTTTTCTTACTGCACCTTTCCTAGAACCCTGAGAACTGGTCTCGCCTTACTTTCTTTGGCGATCTTTGTTCCTGATTCTCATTCGGCCTCTCTGACTATTCTTAGTTTCGTTGTGGGAATTCTGCCCTCATCTGGTTTCAGTGTTGATGCTTCCCTCAGGCAGCTTCTTCATTTTCCTCTCACCCTCATCTATTTCTGGGGAATCTCGTTATCATTTTCACCTTACTCTGACCTCCTTCGCACCCAAGTTTCAGATGTGTACAAACCTCCTGTCTAGGAAAGGTTGTACCAAAGTATTCCTTGGAGATTTTAAGTTTCATGAGGCCCCAGCTGAATTCAATAAAAAAAAACAAAAAAAAACAAAAAACAAAATACTCTCCCTTCAATCTGTTTTTCTCTTCCTACATTTTTGGTTTAATTTATTGGCAAAAATACCCAGCCAACTAGCCAAATGGATTCATGCCCATCCTTCCACTCCACCTTCTCTGTTTATGGATCATAAACACCACCCCCACACACACTCACGCTCTATCTGAAACCATTTGCCATTGTTCAGACAGTGCACAGCACCTACAGGATGTCAATGTGCTTTACTTATGATACCCAGGTACGGTCAGAATAGTGTCTTTTACTTTAAGAAGAACCAGTCTATTTGTTGATGGGAATATAGCTTAGTGATAAAAGTGTTTCTGTAGTATGTCAGATACCTTGGGTTGAATCCCTAAGGTATTTGTTTATATGTATGTGTAATGTGTCATATGTGTGTAATATGTGTGTAATATGTAGTTTTCCAACAGAGGAAAGTGAGGTAGTTCATGAAAGGAACTTTTGTACTTGGAGCATTGGTCTCCCATATAGACAAGTTGTCACTCTGTTAGGATCCTCTCTAGGCTCCTGAGACTTGCTTAGGGCTACTGAAAGGACAGCTCTTGATTACATTATTAGCCCTATAGTTCAATTTCTGCTCATCCTCCCTTTTGTTCCTACCCTGCTCCTTACCCACAGTTAATTTTTCACAATGCTTCTGAGCAGTGATTCCTGTAAAACACAGCTAATCCTACCACTCTTTCTCTTAAAACAACTCAGAGTTTCCCTTTGTTTAGTGTAAGTCCATAGTCATTTCTCACACTCTGATGTTTACTTAGCTCTCCTGACTCATCAAGCTATGTTTGATGCTATGTTGTATTGCTATCGGAAACATATTTTGTCATATAAAGCATACCTATTTTGGCTTTGTACATGTTCTTATTTATATCTGACATGCCCATCTTGTTAATCTAATTCACCAAGATCCAGATCAGCTTTTCCCAAAAGCCTTTGTCCTTACTCTCACCCATTCCATAAAAAGCTCACACTCTTGCCTCCAGGAATATATTTTTTTAAATTTAGTTTATTGGTACATTCTAGGTAGACAGTACAGTTACATTCATTACTGGGATCTTGTACCTTTACATGCCAGGTCTTGGTTCTCATTTTTTCCCCTTGTCCCCACCCTCCAGGAATGTTCTTAATGTATCCCTGTCATTGCACTTATAACCTTTTCATGAGTCTTTAACCCAGCAGGATGTGCAATGTTTGGGAAAAGGTGAAAGGGAGGGGTTAGGTGAAAGGGAAACTGGGAAAATAGTAAATGCTAGATCACAAAGGGGTTTGAAAGCCCATGTTGAAAACCCTGCCAGGAAGTCGATCTGCAGGTTTTAAATATAAACTTCAAGTGCTATGAAATACTGAAAAAAAAACTGTAATTTATTACAGTTAGGCAGGCTTTTTAAAAAAACTTATTTCTGACACTTAGCGACATTGTTATCTGGAATACTTTACCGCAAAACTTTTGTTTTCTTATCTGTCTCCCTGACAGTAATACCATTTATCCCCAAGTATTATGAGGCTATCAAGAAAAGTGGGTAACTGTGGTAAAGGATGGATATATGTTCATTTTCATGACAATAGTGACTATTCGTTTGTATAAGTACAGCAAAATCATGTTTTACATCTTAAATATACAGAATGAAAAACGTGTAAGTGCAGATGAGCACCAACAGGAAAATTTTATTTTCCAAATTTTAACCATAATTCACTTTTAAAGTTTATTTATTTTTAAAGATGTATAAACTCACATGTAGAATCTTTCACATAGTTTATAAACTAGTATGGATCTACAATTTTTCAATTTATGTATCAGATTATGACCTCGATTATCTGCAAATTACATATGTGAAGAAGGGTTATGAACTTTTCATATGCAGAGCAGTTTATTCCCTTAATTCAAACAAAGCCATATTCTCCTTTTGTGAATATCATGGCCCATCTCAATCTCACTTTCTTATCAAATCTTTCATGTGAAATGGACTTCTGTTTACATAGAAAAGAAATGTGTAGAAAGAACTGTAATTAATATGCCCGTATAATTTATATACCTTTAGAAGCTTTATTCATAACCTACTTTTATCTAGCATCAGATCAAATTATCAAATTTAAATATTTTCTTGTTTCATAATTTCACAAAGATACCAATATTACAAGTCAAGGAAATTGCCTTTTCCATTCCAAATTATATTAAGGAACAGACATTGAAGAGATAATGACAGTAGTAAATGACATATAAATCAAAGGAAAACCCAGAATAAAATTCAAGGTTATATTTCTGAGTTTAAATGATAAAACAATCTAAACTAACATCTCTGAATATATCATGGGCCTTGCTCTTCTGAAAGTGACTTAGGTAATATGATACTAAGAAGGGGACGATATTGTTAGTGATATTGATGCAGAAATGAAATAGTTATGGTTTAATACATAAAATGTAATTTGTGTACATATATATAAATGTGTATGCATATATAACCTTACTACTTTTATTTTTATGTAATTGATTTTAAAAATTTATATAATCTTGGGGATGCCTGTTGCATGATGTGCTTCTTATAAACATCCTCTGACATGAATTTTCAGGCAGGAGAGAAGGAAACTGAAAACAACCCTCTCAATTTTAATCAGGAATATAAACTATTTAAAATGTCAATTATTGTAGTGGTTTTTAAAAGAAAATTTTAAAGCATTTTCAACTGGCTACAGTTATTTACCTGTGCTCCTTTATTTTGATTTATGATCCTATTTTTAGTTTTCAAAAATTGTTCAATACTTTTCTGTATTACTTTACTTTTAAGATTCAAATACACTATTTGAGGTATGGATTTCTTCTTGAATAACCACACTAAGCTTTGCTACTTAAAGGAAACTAATTTATTTCTCATTATTCTGTGGTTGGGAGTTTGGTTAGAAGGCTGCTGTGTTCCACCTGGTGCAGGCTACCCTCACTTTCATGACTGGATGGATCCATTTAGGGGTTGAGCCAGGTTTGAAATTCCAGGCAGAGGTCACCACACAGATGACTTTTCTATGCTTCTCTTTGACTTCTCTTTCCCACTGTTTATGTCACTGCTCAGCATTTATGGATAACTTGTGTTCAGCATGCAATCTGTCTCCTCAGAGCAAAGGCAAGTCCAGAATTAGCCTAGTGTCACTTTTGCCAGTCACAAGGTAATGGAGCTGGAAAAGAGGAAGAGTAGACTACTCCCAATGGAGATCTGGCATTTGGCTTTGAGAAGGGGAACTCCTTGAAGTCCTCTTTGGCCATCATATCCTTCGAATATTAAAGTTAAAACCCTTGAGGACTTTATGAAAGATGTTGCCCTCATGTGAAAAATAAGTGAGAAAAGAGTACATTGACAAATTACTGTAGAGTCAAAAACTGAAGACACATTTCCTGAAGCCATATTGTGATCCAGTATTTTTTTTTTTTAGTTATACTAACACACATTATTCCCAATACTGGCATCAGGTCCTGGACCTCTGAACAGGAATAAAATGAAATCTCAACTCTGAAGGAACTCACAATGTAATTTACCTCAGTCAGTAAGCTAGATGTGTTTAGTCACTTTTATGTATTTTAAATATTTGTAATCCAGTACTTAAAAACTTGCTGTTTGGAGCTTCAGAAACAATTTAAAATATTAATCACCTAGTACTTAGTCTAACTGGATTATAACTCTTAAGCTTCTCTGTGTTACAGTAAATAACCATGTGGCTTTTTTATTGTCAAGTATAATGTAAAATTTTTAAGATTTTCCTGTGCTAATTATATAATGGAGGAAGTTATAGAATTGTTCATGGCTTCAGTTTGCTTAGATTTATAAATCTAGAGTAGATAATTTGTATATGTTATAAAAACATCATTTACAGTACCTATATCAATTGTTATACATTAATTCATCCCATAGTCCTCATAAAATGCAAAGAAAATAGATAATTTGTATATAGGAAATAGCTTAACTGGCAGTCAAAAACTGTACCACAGAGATCAGAAGCTGCCTTTATTATTTTATTAGAATCTCTGTGGCAGGAGAGTTGTGGAGGGTGGGTGAGGGGACTTGGGATTTACTTTTTACTCTGGAGATTTTGCTGTCGTGCTCTTCTGGCACCTTCAGCCACCCCTCCTTCCTTGAGACTGTCTTAATAAGCTGCAATTACTGGGAAAGTGTCTTCAAACTCAACTTGTGTTGGGTGTGAAGAGGAAAAAAGGCATAAGATGAAAAAATTCTCCCCAGCGCGTTATTTTTATTAAAAGTCTATTAGCCTTTCTGCTATTGTGTTAGTTCCCTGAAAATACTGTACTGTATCATACCTTTCTCAGTATTTAAAGATGATGTCTGATGATTTCATCAGTTTGAACTTGCCTTTAATGCAAAGATAATAACTTTATCTTTTATCTGTCTTCATTGTCTTAAGACTTTCACTTTTTTGGCTTATATTACATATTTCTATTTTACTTTTTCTGTTAACAAAGTTCTTTTGTTCATCTGATCACAATTCATTTATTTTTCTGTCAGCAGTTTTCTTTTAATGTACAGATCGTCGCTTAAAACATTTCCAGTGCTTATTTGTGGCATACTTATTATTATATTGAACATGGTTGTGTCCTACTGTGTTATATTCATCTGGTGTAATTATCTCTACATTTCTGTGCTTTTATTTATTTTTTGCTGAGAATCAAGGCTACTATTTCTCTATATGTGCCTTCATCATGAATAAATTCAAACCTTAGGAAACTTTTCTTCCTCTGTTTTTTACTATTTTCCTGAATTGCTTTTTGTTTGGACATTTAACTAGTTTCTTTCTGAACTTTAAATCTTGCCTATGATATTATTTTGTAACTGTCTTGTACCATTTCTTTTCTTTTTCTCTCTTCCTTTTCTCTTTCTTCCATTTCTTTCTCATTCACTCCTTTTCTTTAATTTATTTAATATTTTACTTGCCTGCAAGTCACAGATATATATGCTTATGTCTTTCCTCTGATCATTTTTACAAAATCCTTTAAATTTCTTCCCCTATTAAAATATTGTTTATGTAATAATCTTTACATATTTTTCAATACTCTGAAAAATAATTGCTTGCTTTGGGAAAAAATGCACCAACTACTCATAGGTTAGGTATGGTTTCTATTTCTTTATTTAAGAATTGTCAAAGAAAAAAACACCAGAGAACAGAAACAAGAATGCAGGTACACATTTTCAAGTCAACCTCTTTATGTCATATACATTGAATTTATATTTTAATTCGTTAATAGCATGCAACATTATTGTTATTATTGTTATCATTATTATTATGGCAGGAGTTTTGATAGAATCAAAGATGTTACACATGCTCTTCAGAAACTGCATCCCTGAGCTGTAGCTCTTGCCCCGATATTTCCACTTTTGAGTAAAAATTAGGCATATGACTTTCAAGTGGATTACCATAGCTTTTGTGTGTGTGTGTGTGTGTGTGTGTGTGTGTGTGTAACATTAACTGCTTGCCAAATACTTCTAAAATGCACATCCTGATATGCTAATTGAAGGCTTTGCAGTAAATGCCCGGGGAATTCAGATTAAGTATTTTCACTCAATTTTGTGACCCGAAGTGTTACAATCTGTTTATGTGTATTGTCTCTTTAATCAATTGATATGTGAATGATTGAATGCATGTAATTAGAACTTGCAAGTAGTTCATTGAAGATGCAGTGTATGCATCGTTGTTAATGTAATCAACTACTAAATTAATGATTGGCATGTACAGAAATTTTGAAACAAAAGATTACAGTTGAAAAAAAAGTCAATTTGGAATGTATAGTCCTGTTTTCCTGTAGGACAGCATGGTATGCATAGTGTGTCTACTGTGCTGCTGAGCACAATTGCTGCGAACCACTTCTAGCTGTTGAGCCTTTGAATTGTGACCATTGCCACTGAGGAATTAAATTTTTGAATGTGTAAAATTTTAAAGAATTTAAATAGACACGTGTTGCCTCATTATGGGCAGTACAGACCCAAGACGATTTTAAAAATGCATTGAATTATAAGTAATATAATACTGCAAATCAAAATATATGATTTTGCTCATTTCATTCTTACTCATTTTATGTCAAATTTTGCTTAATTTACATACAGTGAAGAGGGAAGCTTCTTTTTGAGAGAGGTCACTCCTCTTGTTAGTCTCATGATTCTGCCAAAAGCCACCTCATGTCTATGAACAGGAAATATATGTTTTTAAAAAGCAGGTTTTATACTGCTGATGTGGTCTTAGTGCAGATGTCTTTATATTCAGAGAAGGAAGTAAGGACAGGATATGGTAGACCTGCTACTTGAGACTTAATGACCAGCAAATAGAAAAACAACTTAGTTTCTTTTTTCTTTTTTTTTTTTTTTTTTTTTTGTACCGGGGATTGAACTTGGATTCTTGCACTTGCAAGGCAGGCCACGAAACTGCTGACTAAATCCCTGACCCCTATTTCTATTTTGAGCATATATTTTTTGGTCTATAAGAATCATCTTTAGTTTCTATTTTGTGTGTACATTTTTTTGATTCAGCAGAATTGTCTTTAGATTTAAAAAAATACTAACGAAACACCATTAAAAAATTAAATCAACATGAGAGAAAGGATTCTTAAAAGGTGGGTCTTTCTTTCTAAATCTGACATGTGCAAATTTTATTCTCTTGTAAATTTTATTACTTTGATCCTCTACAGAATCTATGCAATGCTCATGGAAACAACTATGAACTCACAGAGAAAAAGTTGTCTAACTAAGCATACTTCTTTTTTGATAGGACAAAATTGGTAAGGGTGGTAGATGCCTTATATTTAAAGCATTTGATAATATTTTTATATCAAAATAATATCAAGAAATAAGGAATAGATCAAAATTAGTTGAAGAACTAATTCCAGCAAATGGTTATTACCTAAACAAAGGGTGAGTTAGGTGCATAATAAAGATCTTTGTCTTTGACCATAATTGGTTTTCTGTCTCTCTCTCACTCTCTCTTTCTCTCTCTCTTTCTCTGTGTGTGTGTGTGTGTGTGTGTGTGTGTGTGTTTATGCTTTTACCACCATTTTATTTTATTGAAGACTGAGGTTAGTGATGAGCAACCTTTTTTACAAGAATCAATTCAAAAATAATACATTTCACAGAGTGCAAAAGGAATAAAAGCTTCTCTCTTTTTCCTCTGTATTTCCATTCTGTTTTTACTTCTCAACTGGATTAGCTTCCTTTGGATTTCTCACTTTTTTTTTTTTTTTTTTTTTTTT
>NW_022900916.1:51366098-51370633 GCF_012274545.1 Fukomys damarensis | reverse complement strand
CTCATTATTGCTGTCACAATTTTGATTACATATGACCTTTCCACTCAAGTGCTTACTTCTAATTGTAATATCTTTTGGTAAATTTATAAACAGACCTCCAAGAAATAACTATTCTTAACAATTTAGGATAGAACATTTTTTTTATGAAATGGGGATTGGATAAAAACATAGATAAGTAGATTAATTATTGCAGGTTAATTTTTATTGAAATGTTATTAGCATACATAAAATTTGTCATTTTTTTATCTTTTTACTGTACAGGTCTGTGAGCTTTCAACAATGCATATAATCCTGTACGTACTACCAATGTTGACATATGGAACAATTCTGTCACCCAAAAGAATTTCTTTATCCTTTCTTGTAATCAGCCCAACTCCACTACCAACTCTATATTGTTTCCAAAGCCTGTTTTTTATTGAACTTCTCATGTCTATTTCAATAGTCATTTTTGATGCCTAGACCCTGTTAGGGTAATGTATGTTTTTCTTAACTCTTCCACTATCTTAACTTTTCTGTAGTTAGCCAGTGTTATTGTCTTTTTTTTTTTAATTAAGCCATTTCCCACCTGTCCTACAGTGTATGGATAATGCAATTAAAGATTGAAGTTTATATTTTATTTAGTGACTTTTTCAATATCACACAATCAAGAGAAGAGAATGATTTATTTTTATTTTATTTCTTTGATATCAGGGTTTGAACTCATGTCCTTGCACTTGCAAGGCAGGCAGCGAAACCACTGAGCTAAAATGCCTGGTCCTCGTAATTTGTTTTTAAAGCTTTATTCTTGTAATTATTGTATTGATGAAAATAAAGGTAACCCTCCCTTCCTACCTAACTCACTAAATTGGCATTTCCTACCTAAGTAAAAAAAAAAAAAATAGGGATTACACAAATTGAGAAGTATTCTTAAAATAGCGATCAGTATGTGAAGGAATTTATTAGAATCAACACATTCTATATTATTTGATTCTGAGGGATAAATGAAGACCATAGAAGTCTAAGTCTCAAAGAGATAGCTCTGAACTAATTTAAGCAAAATTTTCTCAGAGCATTCCAAAGAGTAGACCCCTAATAAGAAAGGCTTTCTGTCACTTTTGATGTCTCAACATAAGTTGAGTATGCAATTAATTGAATTTTTGTGAAGTAGCCTCTAATGACACAATGATAGCTAGATTATCCAACCACATGGTTCTTCATAGCCTTAGTTTCCCATTATCTTTTGGAAAGTTTTGGGAAGCTGATTAACACATTGTGTTATCTGTGACATTGTCAACCATATTCCTATTTCATTTTCCTTTCCTCTCTTTCTGCATTATTTATGGGTGAGATCCTTATTGGCAAAAGAACTCCTGGAAGTGTTGGAAGAAGCACTTGACTTTTTCCGTCATTATGCCCATTCGATGAGTCCTATTGCTAAGCCTGTGTGTTTGAAAACCCTCCTTGACATACTGACTCAGGAGTCATGGGCCATAGATGCCCTCATTATACCCAAATTGTATTTATTGAAGCCATCACCTGGGTTAGGATTTAGATTTCTAATGCAAATCACTGGGTCTCATATTCTTGTTCCTTGATCTCAGCTCACTGCCTTCTTGTGCTCCATTCTGATGAAATGAACCTCATTGGTTCATAAACATGAATTACTTATTTATGTCATTTATATACTGGAATGTGGTTATTGACCCATGTTTTGAGTTGTCCTGGACATTTGTCTACACAGTAAACTCTTGGATTCTCTTATTCTCAAGACAGAGACCTCAGTTCCCAGGACTTCAGCCAGGTTTGTAGCTTCCATACAAGTATAGTCCAACAACTTCTAACAACCAAGCCCTTCTTTGCTAAAAACAGAACAACAGCAACAAAAAAAACCAGCATCTCAGAATTTCTTTTTCTGGATCTTCTTGTCAATACTTCATGCCAACTCAGTTTGCTTCTTTAGAATTTTCCTTCACCATTACAAAAAATTCCTGTAAATCTTTAAGGCTTGACTTTTACGTATACAGTTAACATTCCAGTCATAGTATCCTGGAAGTTTCCTGATGACAGCACTGAGTGTTGGTGAGTTCAGTGCTTTCTCCCATCTGGGGCTGTCTTAGATTTGTGAACTGTCAGAAAAATCTTTGGGATGTATCACATCAGTTATATTGAAATTTCTTCAAACTCTATTCCAATTCTTACATCTAATCATATTATAGGGAGAGTTGCTAGATGCTTAGGTACTGTCGTCAAAAGTATTTTAACAAAAGGAATTAAGATGTTGACCTGAATGGAACAAAGAATCAACCATGAGGTTTTCATTTTGCTTTTCACAAATTTTCTTTTGAAATGCCACAAACAGCTCACTGTTTTCTAAATACTGCAAGGCCAATTTCAAAATTGAAACTGTGATTATAACACCTGTGTGTTAAGCCATGCACTGCATGAAACTTGAGATTGTTATTGCTAATGTTCAAAGCACAGAAAGTCTGAGTGGTGACTGTCTAGCATCAGCGAGTAGGCTCAACCACAGCCAGTTCCTGGAGCTGAATTATTTGAAATTGGCAGGTGGTTTCTCTTTTTCCACAGACTTTCATTCCCCTTTTCCTGACAGTGCATGTGTTTGGTGACCTCCACTATTTATTTAGCTTCTGCATACATTCCTCAGGATTTGTTTTATGTGTGGTTTTTTGGTTGCTTATGTTTCTTGTTATGCTTGGCTACTTCTGGAAGAAGTAGTGGTGGTGGTCTGCTGTGGATTGGCAGTCAAAACAAACGTGATACTCATTTTGAATATCTGGCTTTGAGTTTTCAGATAAAAATATAAGCACAATTTACATAAGTATATTGCTTGAATTAAATTTATTTTCTGTTCCTCACTTGCCCCTAAAAGAAGTGCCAACCAATTCCAGAACTGTTTAGGAGAGCACCAGAAGAAAAATGAACTGTATAAGCCACCCTTGAGAAGTGGACAAAGTAAAAGGGCATCTTGCTTACCACCGAGCAGTGCAATCCTCAGTTTCAGAGTTAAAACTTTCACACCTTCCCACTCCTCGTCATGTCCTTGTTGATTTCTTGTTACTACAAATCTGCAGTTGTGCTTTGTACCCTTGATAGCACAGGTTGGAAATTATGGAGAATGACTACAAGATAACAAATAGAAGAAACAAAAGCAAATTATAAACCAAAGGTATTTTCTTGTTTAATTATCTTACTTAGAAAGCATTAACAGTAAGGTACTAGAAAGCATTAACTTTTGAAACATCTGTTTCTTTGGACCCTTGATTGCTCTCTCTGGAACACTTCTGTTTCCACGTCTTCTTCACATACCTCTGCCTGTTTGTCTCTTGTTTCTTTTTCTGCCAGTTCATTAAATGCTACCTCTTCGAGCAGGCATTGTCCTCAGCCTGCTTGTCTTGTGCATTGCACATACTTGTACATATGTATTTTCATCCACCTTCATTACTACAGCTACTACAGAATTTAATGTTAATGACCAAAACTTTTCTATTTATAAACCATGGTCTCCACTCAAAGCATCATGCTCATTTAGTTACAGCTTTTTATTAGAATATCCTTTAATGGTATGGTCAATTTAAGTGGATCTTTTATAAAACAGAACATTTTACCCTTCTTCTAATGTCTTTTTTCTCTAAGATGGCCTAAGATCGAGAAACCTAGGAGTTACTTTTGGATTGCCTGGCTTCTGTAATAATTGTGCACAATCATCTACTCCAGAACAAAATTCTAGACTGTACATGCCACTACTCCAGAAATTTGAGCCTTTATCATATTTTACCTGGATAATTTATTGTATATATGGCTCTTTCACTTCCTTGCTGAAGGCAATCTTCAATTTTTAACTACTACATTCAGGATGAAATCCAAGCTGTGTAACATGACATCCTGTAATGATTTAGTGCCAGGTTACTTACCCAGCCTAATGTTTTCACATTCCCTAGCACATAATTGAATATCTAACCGTCCTGCTTGCAATTCACCACACTACACACTACTCTGCCTCATGCCTGTCTTTGCTCATGCATCCCTTACTAGGAAGGATTTCTCCCCAGTTGTTTTTAATCCCAAGCATTTCAGTTCTTAGAAATAATTTCAACCATTTTATACCAACTAATTTAGGCATCAGTCTCTTTTGCCCTCTCAGAAATACTATAATTGCATGTTACATTATTTCAAAATTATAATACTGTTGCTGCGAGCTCTTGGAAGACAGAATTATTCAACTTTCAGTTTTCGTCAATTAACACAGGATCTAACATATAAGAAATGCTAAATAAATATTTATTTACCTAAGATGTGTAGCTGAATCGTTCTTTCTGCTTTTTGATTTTACACATAAGTTGTAAGAACACCCCTGTGTATTCCCAGCCTTGATTCTCTCGGCAGTTTCTCTTTATAGCTCCTCCCTTGGACGCTGGCACACCCTCTGCCCTGCCTTCCTTTCACTCTGCTCTGGGTTGTCTGACCACAGACTCAGATGCTGCTGGAAAATCAAAGCTGTCCCTTCATCTCTCCACTTTTGTTGTTGCTTTTATAAA
>NW_022900916.1:51349806-51365988 GCF_012274545.1 Fukomys damarensis | reverse complement strand
TATATATATATATATATATATATATCATATCGGTCAATTTTTCAAAAGGCTATGCTACATGCAGTATTGCACCAGAATAGAATAGATTAAAAGAGTGAAGCTGTCCAGCTAAAGAACAAGAAAGGAGAAAGTTTCCTTTTTGCTTCAATGTTTTCTGGACTTTGTGAGCAGCTATCCTTATTCTTGACTCTGTGGTCACCTCAAAGCTGACTGCTGGAGACCTTCTTCATGCAGTAAGATTTTAGAAAGATATCTAAAAGCTAAGGTAAAAAAGTTTGTGTTTTAGTTGATTTGTTTGGAGTTGTAGCAAACACCCATGACTGGAATGTTTAATCTCTATTTTATCACAAGACATTGCTGTTGATTTAATTTTTAAAATTGACATGTTGTTGAAATGGGGATTAGAGAGGGAGCAGATGTTCTGTGCATTAGGAAGCCTTGACAGCTAACAAAAGTAAAACATAATGAGCCATTTGTAGACCATGAATGCACTTTGAGACCTTAACTTTAGGCAAGAAATCAGATACTCGGCTTAAATATCCCATGGTTTATCTTGTAGGAGAAACCCAAAATATAAATACAGCGCCAAATAAAAGATTGATAATAAGAAGTAGGGAGATTGATTTTTCTCCAATGGGAAGGGCTCAGTAAACAGAAGGAGGTGGGAGGGAGAGAAAGAATGGGAGTGAAAAAAATTAAGATGTTATGTAAATGTATCAAATCCCAGCAAGGAATGTAATCATTATGCAATGCAAACATTCACTAATAAAATATTTTTTAAAGTAAAAAAGAAATAGCTATAATTTTCTTGGGTATTTACGCATAATGTGTCCTTATTTATTTCGCTTGAGTGTCATCTCAATGTGCATCAATTTAGCTATAAAAAACTCTGTCATTCTTTATGGTAAAGTAGTACTCTACTGTGTGTAAATACCACATTTTCTTTATACATTCATTTGTCAAAGTCCATATAGACTATTTATTTCCAAGATTTTTCTATTATGAATTGTTCTGCTATAAACATGAGTATGTATTATCGTTGTAATGTGGTATTTCTAACTCTTTAGGAAAGGTCCTTGAAGAGAAGAGCTGGGTCACATGGAATTTCTAGTTCAATTTTTGAGGAATCTCCACAGTGATTTCCATTGTTATTGTAGTAATTTGCATTTCCACCAAGAGTGTAAAAGTGCTCCTTTTTCCTTGTGGCCTCTCCAGCATTTGTTATTATTTGATTTCTTGATGATAACCATTCATTCTGGAGTAAGATGGAATCTCAAGTGTTGTTTAAATTTGCATTTCTCTAAGGGCCAGCAATGTTGAACGTTGTTTTATGTATTTATTGGCCCTTTGTAATTCTTCTGAGAAATGTCTATTCATTTTAGTTGCCGAATTTTTATTGGGCCTTTTATTTTTGGGAGGAATCTGATTTTTTTGAGAGCTTGCTTGAAGTTTCTAGCAAGAGAGCATAGCTACTCATACAGTATGCTCTAGGCGGAGGGAACAGTCCTCCCTTTGGGGGAAGGTTCTCTTCGGCCAAGCACACAGCTGTGAGAGGGGTGCATATGGAATGGTGAGGGAGGACTGCACCACGCATAGAGCCAGCCAGATCAGCTCAGTCAAACCTGGCATGGCAGTCAGTGGAGTGACAGATGTCACAGGCAGATCACATTCACAGTCTTCTTTTTTCTATTTTAAAAGCAAACATTTTTTATGCTTAGCATATCACTGTTAGGATAATTGTGCTTTGTTCTCTGTGAGAAGGTATGAATTTACTATAGTCTTCAACTTCTAGGAGTGTGATTTAAAATATAAAGAATTTGTATAAAATGTTGAATGCAAATATCATGTCAATGAACTACTTCAGTGAAATAATTTTCAGTGGCTTTTTAAATATTAGAAACACAAAACAAAAACACATTTCTCTCGGCTCCTTACATAGCATCTGACTTCATTCTCTACAGTGCACTCCCGTCACGCTCAGCTCAAACATATTCTCTCTCTCTCTCCTCCCCTCTTCCCTCCCTCCCCTGTCTCTCTTCTTTGTTTAACTTCCTTCTTCTTGGAATTCTTTTGCCTTCCCTCACATTCATACAAACACATACCAGATTAATTCCTATCCATCTTTCAGATTTTAACTGAAGTGTCTCTTCTTTTCGAACTTGTTTTAACATTCTAAACCAACACATTCCTCTTGTAAATATGTTCTATGGCTGTATTACTCCTTCTAATTTTGAAGTATTTATGTAATTATTTTCTGGACTTCTGTCTTCTCTATAGCCTGTATGCTTATTTATGAGATTAGGGATTATTTTGGTTGTTCATTGTCCTCCCAACATCTGGACCAGCTCATGATACATGGAAAATGTTGGGTCTCTTTGTGTTTGATGGGTTTATGAATGAGTGAACATGTTCCTTTATGCTGCCCACCAGAGATTTCTTGTTAACAGAGCAGTCCATCCAGGTTTGGTACTTCCTTCACTTGAACTTGCTCTGTGGCTTTGTACAACCTATATAACTTTTTTTCATGATACTTAACTAATTTTATCACCCTTCCATGAAGCAGAAGTCCTGTTAGACTTCCAGTTCATCCTACTCACCATTTTACTCCTCTCCATTTCTGTCTCGCCTTAAGGGCAAAGGAAGAGGACATCTTCTCCTATATTATTTTTGTTAAACTGGACCTTAAGTTTCTATTCTTATGCCTTACGAATCCTCCCTATTCACTGGGGTATTCTTTTGTTCCTTCTGAAATTATCAAAACTCAATTTTTTTTTCATGTGTGTTTGTCACAGCCCTGATTCAGGCATTACGATCCTTGTCAATGTTCTCCTCTTCATGGAAAGTTTCTTGACTGCCTCCTTTCATTTCTCATTAGAATGTATTACCACTTACAGTTGTTCTAAAAAAAGTTTGCTCTTCTTTTGGGGGACCTATTTATATCAAATTTTAAACTAGTTTGTTGTTCTCTAAGGCTCTCATTCTACTTTATGCAGTGAATAGGCTTGTTTATTTATAGACTGCCTAGTGTTCGCCGTCAGGGATGAGTCCCCATAATTATAAGAACTAGTCCTGGTCTCTTCATATCACACACATGGGGTATTAATACAGATGAAGTCTTCTAAAGAATTGTTAGCATGTTCTATAAGGTTATAATTAGTATAATGGGGGTAGTTAGTATAAGCTACACTTTTAAAAAGTGAATTTTCACTGGCTTATTTTACAGTCTTTAAAATGGGACTCTGAAAGGTCCTACTACTCCATTCATGGATTTATACTTGAACTTTAAAATTTTATTTCCTGTAAATATATAGTTTAGATACTATTTTCCTTTTTTCCCTAAATTCACTAGGATCTAATGTTCTCTGTTTTTGTTTTTTTTTCTCATTGAGTTTATTGGTACATTTTAGGTATAGTTACATTACATTCATCATTGGGTAATGGTCTCTCTCTCTCTCTCTCTCTTTTTGGTGTTGGGAATTGAACTCAGGCCCTTGCACTTGAGAGGCAGGCAATGGAACCACTGAGCCAAATCCCCAGCCCCTGTTCTCTTAATTTTAGATGGCTCTGAGTTACAAATGAGTATGTGAATGTGTATGTAAGATGCCATGTAAACTCACTGTAGGCATTTGAAACACTCAGTAGAGGATTAGTATCCTTAGTATCCTTTATCCAAGGTGTTGGGATCAGGAATGTTTTAGATTCTGGAGTTTTTCAGATTTGGACATATGTGCAAATGCCCTGAGGAGTGAGCATCCTTAAACTGAAAACGTGAAATTCAAAATGCCCCCAAATCCAAAACACTTTGAAAGGCAAGATAACACTCAAAAAGCTCTGATTACAGATTATTGATTTTTATGTTTGTGATGCTCAACCTGCCCATCAGAAAAAAAAGAGGTAAAGAAAGAAAGGAAACTCTCATCACCTGTGACAGGCATTACCCTAGTGCTTTGTAGGTATTATCATATGTAATCTTCCTGTCTACCTCATTTTGTAAATCAGGAAATGTAGGTTTGTACTGATACAGGTATTAGCACAGTAAGATTTATTTACAATGAATACATTTTAAAACAGAGATTCAAATCTAGGTTTATCTGATACAGAAAGTGAAAAGGTTTCCACCTGACTTCTTACTAGATCGTTATTACTTTTCAAAAATAAGTACCTAATTCCTGGCTTAAGTTCACTAGCCTAATGAGGCCCCTATTTATACCATAGAAGCATAGAGGAAAGATTCATCTTAAAAACCATAGTGCCAGGATGACATAATATCGAAAACTGGTATAACTATGACAGACTCCAAAAGTGGGTTTGGGGTTTAGTTGAACTTAAATTCTTCTAAAACACATTTAGATCCTCAATTTAATTTTTTGAAAGAAATACCTGTTATCTGTGCCCCAAATGAATGCAAATAGTTTTATCTGGCTCTCCTAATCATTTAACAAAAAGGCAGTCCTCATTGAATGTGCTCAAATGACTCCAAACCACAAGAGTTATTACCACGGTAGCATCTGGGATTAATGTGGCAGACACTGCAATGAGTCTCTCCTCAGAGTTCTGACAACACATCAGCCACAACTGTAGATCTATGTAAAAATGGCCTCCCTGAGTAAACCATTTAATGTCACCCACAAATCTATCCAAGCAATTATGTATGATTAAGTCAGACCTAATGGCATTTTCCCAAACATCAAACGTAAAGAAAAAAAAATAAAATCTGTCTATTTGCACTCTTTTTTCCTAAAGCTGTATCTATAGTTTCATCTGCCAGCAGAATCAGACCTGCAGAGTGCTGCTTGAGGCTTAAGATTTCTTATACAGGTCTTAAAAACATGAAGTAGATGTAAGATTCATCTTTGTGAGCTCGAGAATTTGTGACATATCATAGTAGTGCTATGCAATCCATTATAAGCATGTAACACATTCCATAATATGACAACAAGGACTTGATTATTAAATACATTTAAGTAAAATAAGACAAGATCTCTAAGCTTCTCATAAAATACACAGATCTATGCTTTTTGTGATCACTTTCTCACACCAGATTTTGGCGTATATGACTGAT
Source organism: Fukomys damarensis (assembly GCF_012274545.1). Classification (NCBI taxonomy): domain Eukaryota; kingdom Metazoa; phylum Chordata; class Mammalia; order Rodentia; family Bathyergidae; genus Fukomys; species Fukomys damarensis. The sequence goes on along the minus strand of NW_022900916.1, from coordinate 51,360,926 downwards.
ACAAGTATTCATTGAAATTCTACATACACCAACAAATGAATAAACAATATGAAAATTTTTATAGCTTAATAACAGACATAGATTTTATAAATGTGCAGCACAACAAATATCCTGACACTCACAGAGTTATTATTCTTATTTTACACTATTTCTAGCCTAACTCAGCCTCTGTTTTATTTTTATTGATTTTACATAAACTACACCTTATACTTTTAACCCAATTGAAAAGTCTAGAAAATAGCAGATGGTCAGCAGCAATATATAAAATTTAGTGGTGGTTAGCCAGGGAATTTTTATGAAAGGATTTTCTGTATACCACTATCTACCTGACTTCTGATAGATATGTACAGTTAAATATTCACATAGTTTTCTAATCCATGCAGTTAGCAAACATTAACATTCCCTCTACTATTTATCTCTACTTTTTCTGCAAGAAGTCATGATGTGAGCCTCCCGGTCTGTGCATCTAATTATCAGATGTTTCTTCCAAAGTGGCATCTTTCTGTCTTCTAAAATCCTCAGTTCCCACACTGTTGCTTTTGAATTGATTTGTGGAATAATAGATAAAGTATAGGTGAGGTGATTGGGTTTTTATTCAAGAGAAAATTATGATGAGCTTGAAAACAGAGAAATAAGAATTGACTCCTCTTTCATGTAACCCAACAATATGTGCCTGAAAGCTAAATTTTTTCCATGTATGTCAAACTGGAGATAAGACTTTCCGGCTACAAGAAATCATTATTCCTCTGTATTTATTCATTTATGAATTTACCAAGTATTTGCAGAGCACTAGAAATCAATCATGTTAGGTATACTACATCGTATACTTATTTTTAAAACAATGAAACTGATTGTATCAAAAATACAATTTAAGGTAATTCATAATTCTGCTGCCAAAATATATCAAATATTTTAACATTTTAAATGTAAGTCTATTATTTCATCATACAGATGCATAAATTCTATAGTTCACAGTTTACAAATTGTGAAATTCAGAATTTAAAATAATTTTAGTTTGACTCAAAGAAAATTTTTTGCTTTGAAGAATTTTTTGACTAATCACAATTTCAGATTTGTGGATAAAGTTTTAGGTTAGTTTTCATTTGAAAGCATACAAAGATGCATAAAAATAAAAATAGAAAATCTGTGCATAGATATTATGTACTCTTTATATGGCTCTTTGAGAGTTAAGAGATAGGTAGAATGAATATTGTGATAAGGTCTCTCTGAATATGATCAACAAAGAAATGGAATATAGTGCTTCTTTCAAATTACCTAGTGAATTTAAAAAGAGATATCTTTTGTGCTATAAAAATAAGTCATTTTAAGAATATTTAAAGGTCATTTAGAGATAAATATGACTATTCCAAGTTGTAAACATTATTTCCATTAATATTCAATGTCTTTTATGATGTTTGAACAGTTTTCCCAAGAAGAGATTTGGATTGAAAAAAAAAAGGTCCTACATATCCATTGAAAAATCAGGTTCAAAATACCTTCTAAAGAGATACAAACATTCTTATTAAAGTCGACTAAATTTTCAGTTAAAACATTAGGCATGGAAAATTTAAATTCAGGACTCAAGTGTCTTTCTTCCTTGTGATTAAACACACTTTTCCAAATTTTATCATAAAATTTTTGACAACATGGAAAATGAAGCTCATCATTTCATTTACCACAGGATTTGGGAAACATTTTTTTTTGTTTTTTGTCACTGTTTTCCAAAATGTTCACAAATATTTCTTGGTATTTCTTAATCCTAAAAATTACAATTGTAGATGTTTTACAACTCAGTCTTCTCAGTTCTTTAAGGAAAGTAAATATTTCAAAGATTTTAGTTGTACTTTGTCAGGGAATGTGGGGGGAATATGTCATAATGAAACGCCTTCTAATAGAAACAAGTCAAACATACAGCGGCCGTGGAGGGAGCCAGCACCAGCTTCCTGAAGGAGCTGGTGAGCAGATGGCTGCACCTGCACTTCAGGGATGAGGACATCAGAGTCAGTGGGCATGCCCGGCTGCTGCTGAAGATCTCTGTTGTGGAAGTGGCTGTCCATGGGATGCAGCAGGCCCAGGGAGAAGACGCAGCTCTGTTGGGTGTGGACCAGGTAGCTGGAGAATGTGCTTCCTCAGTTGCTCCTGGACTTTTAGGAGTATCCAACCCTCCCAAGCCACCCCCAGGAAGCCAGTGTTCTCCTGCAAGCCGCTGTACCTCGTTCAGCCCAAAGGGTCTGGGCTAGATCCATACCAGGGTTGACATCTGGTCCAAGTATTGTCCTCTAGCTTCTTAAGGATGACAGGAAACTGGAAGGTTCTGCCCTTCTTAGTATCCTGTCTGCGGCTCACAAGCCCCTGGGGTCAGTCTCTTTGGGTCCTAGGGAGGCAGATGTGGGGGCAGGGGGACTGGTCTGCCTCCTGGCCACAGCCATCCTGCATAGCCCACGTGTTTTACAAACTAACCAGCTGCATTGCCACCCCGGAATCAAAGCTGGTGTGTAGCCAACTGATACTTCCCTGAGCTTCAATTTTGTTCTTATAAAACACCTATAAATTAACACCTGTCTCCTAAAAAAATTATAATAAATATGCTTAAAGCATGCATGGACATGTAGAAAGTAAAAATGAAAGCTGTGTAGATTCAATGTGATTTAGAGAGATAGAAGATAATAACTACCAATTCTGTACCGATTTCTGTAAGGACTGCACCACAGTACTTCTAAAACTTTCTGGTCCTCATCAGGAAGTGTTTGAGAAAAACTAATACCTGATGACCTGTTTCAAAAACTGCAGTGTATTTACAGCTAGAAATGTATGAAGCATTGTACTTGGAAGACCTAGGAAGAAAATATATTAAAACATTTTTTAAAAGGTGAAAATCATTTAAGGAGAAATAGCTAGAGTTATTAAGAGGTTGGAGAGAATTATATGGAAGGAGATAAGTATGTATTTTTTTAACATAGTCCATTGTAATGAACTGGGGGTTATATTTGTCAACAAACTCCCAATACTTCACCCTTTTGACAGCCTCATGGATTTCTTTTGGAGCCAACATAAATCTAAGTATTTATCACCCTTCAATAGGCAATGCAATTTTGAAATTTATTCAGAATGACCTAGCGTATTAATAGATTCAAAAATAATTTAAATATATTTAATATGAAGGATAAATAATTAAAAATTAACATCACCTAGGAAAACTTGACATTAAGCACTTGGACTAGTATATCTTCTTTGCATATGCTTTTGCTGAGATAGATGACATTTAAATTCAGGTCAGTTGTAGATTAGTAAGCCCATTCCATATTTGGGGATTTAAATTAGCATTATCTTAATCTGTGTGCTCTGTCCTATTAGTACTTGCTATATAGTTACCCCTCGCTTCAGACTTAATTTAGCAAAGCATTCTGCTAGAAATAGTCAAAAAGAATAAAATGTAAAGAACGGTGACAACTCTGGGTATAGGCTGGTTATGCTGGTTTCTATGCTTTTTTAAGTTGCTATTCATATATTCTCTCATATTCTCACTCTCATATCCTCTCAGTGTCTCTCTCTGTCCCCCTCCCTCTCTCTCTCATAAATGAACCCACACATTACTGATGGTGATTCATCACTGGTGGTCTGATGGTCACACCAGTATTTTCCCTCCCTCCATTTAGGTGCTTAAGTTTCATTTTGTGAAAGTTATGTTTCACTGGCACATTCTGTAATAGAGGCTCAATGTACTTAGATCCTCAAATTAGTATTTAGAAATTATTTTATAAAGACTTTGGGCCTGGTGGTGTATGTCTGTAATCCCCACACGCTGTGAGGTTGAGACAGGAGGACTGCAAGTTTGTGCCCAGCCTGGGTAGTTTAGCCAGATACTATCTCAAAATAAAAAATAAAAAGGGGTGAGGAGTGTGGCTTATTGGGTGGGCCTTGGGTTCAATTCTAATACCACAAAACAAAACAAATAACAACAAAAAAGAGAAAAAAATAGAGAGATAGAAAGACGGGGAGGATTATGTTATACAGAAGCACGTTTTTGGTTTTTCTCATGAGAAACAAGGAAACAAAGTTACTAAAGTCTTTTTAAACTGTATTCTTATGTTTTCTATGCTAGAGTGATCAATTCAGAATGTATTCTTTGTATTAAGGCTTCATTTTTTTCTGCATAAAATAGTTCAGGAAGGTTTACACAATCTTAAAATTTCTCTTTTGTGAATATAGAACCTTTTTATTTTCCAGACAACTTAGTAGTAGTATTTTTGTTTTGTTTTTTAGATGATGAACTTTATCTCTTTAAAATTATAATTAGATCACAGTGTTTTTTGAAGTACACTATTTTCTATGTTCTGTGAGTCTAAAAATGGGTACATATTTCCTTGCTTTCTCACTCTGAAGAACTGAAAAATTAAATTTTTTCATTTTGTTCAATCAGAAATATTTTATATTAAGAGCTATCCTGCATAATATGATATCCTAAAGATATTTTTATTAAAATTACATATGCTAATAAAAGCTTAGACAAAATAAGAATGTAAAGAAATAGTAGATTGAGGAATTTTACCCTATCATATATACTTGCTTAAACTTGTAATTATTAGTGAATTTTTAAAGATTCCTGCTTTCTAAGATTTAGGAAAAGTACCAATATGTTTTTGCAAAGACTTACTGTGTTACTGAAGCCACTCATTAGTTGACTTTAGAAAAACTCATTTTTTTAATTTATAAAGTATAAATTATATGTGCTTTATAGAGTTATTGTTAGAATTTAATTAAATGAAATATTATGTAACATATGAATACAGTGCCCAGCATACACAAATTTACAGGTGTTATTTCTTGAAATCTAATATATGAATCTAGTTTATGATCTGTTCGTTTGAGTACAAAATACTTTGGGCAATACCTGGTCAAGGGGTCTTTTAGCCAGTTATTTTCAACATGGTATTTGAAACCTACACACTACTCAGGGCTTGACACAGGGCCAAAGTGCAAGGATGAACAAAAGTAGAACCATATAAGGAAGTTCTTAAAATTATTTTTGAACATATGTTTGAAAATAATATAGTAACAGTGATGGGATAAATGTTTTCAAGGTTAGAGAGAATATTTTGAGGGGAGATACAACTTTTACTGTAGTATTTTTAAAACACAATTTAAATATTCACCTTATCTTTTGATCATCTTACAGAAAAAAGCTCTTTCATTCCTAATATAAATATGTCCAACACTAGGAGTATACTGCGCAAATTTAATTTAATAGCAAGTTTGAGGAAAAATTATAATTTAAGTCAGTGTACAGATATAAAATTGTAATCCTTACTATTTGTTTTAGAGTTTTATAGATAAGCTTTTCACTCATTTTCCTTCCCCTCCTATATACATTTTAAATTTCCCTTAAATATTTTTTTCATATTTTTTAAAGATTTTTAGAAACAACTGGCAGAACTAACTTAGCAACACTTTTATATAATTTTTCAAGAGCTCAAAAAACACTTAGAGCTGCATATGTTATGTAACTCGTCATGAGAACTGTATGTGGCATTTAATTTTGAGGATCCAGTCAAGCTGCAATAAACTTTTGAGTCACAATAAACAGTCAAAGTTAGAGAAATGTAAGGATCAATTCAAATACATAAACGAGAGCCAAGAAATGTGCCCCACAATGGGACAGACTGAAATAGCCTTTGCTAGAGATCATCAGGCAGACACTCTGCTTAGAGGAACAGCTGGTGTCTCCTACAGACCCGAAAGAAAAGGAGCAGCATTTGTGTGGACTCACTGTCTGTATCGCCACACTGCAGTTACACTCTTACTCCTCTGCCCTTATAGCAAGGATCAAGTCCTCTCCCAAAAGTGCTCCACAGTGCCTAATTTTCCCTGCAGGTGAACTCATACTAGAACTATTCTTTGAAGTTCATCTCAGATAAAAATTATGTGTATGAAAATAGAACGTGTAACTCTTTAAACAGTGAAATCTGTCTTATAGTTCTCTTAGCCTCTTTATCTGACAAATGTTCTGTCATCACTGATGGGTAATCATGAAAATACTGTAGACATGCTCTAAAAAAGATAGGCAACATGGACTGTTTTAATCGTAACATGATCACCATTGATCATTTTCCTTTCTTATATGTTCCTCCCAGCTGGCAGAGTGCCAGAATGACTTGCAGTGCTCTAGAAATTAATTCGTATTAGTATTTAATTTTGCACGAAGTTCAGAAACGTGGATTGTCTCCTGCTTCCTACTTGTGCTCCTGTGTATGCATGCTTGAACTAGTGATTGAGGGGAAAATAGTTTTAATAGGAATTGGCAGTTAGCCCAGAATTCCTACTCTATGTTTTATACAGCGTAAAAATGTGGAATCCTCTACATTTGTGGAGGCTACTAAAACTTGACATTAGGACTTACTTTTCATGAATAAATGCAGTAGTCCTTGTTTTCTTTTAAACAAATAAAGGTATCAGTTTGCTCAATTGTTGTGCCAAATTTCGGTTTTTGCTCAATGGTAATTTGAAAATTTTCTCATGTATCTTATTTCTCCTAGATTGAAATTAAAACTGTATGTTACATGTTTTGGAAAATATGACAGTGAGAAAAACATGTCTTGATCATGATAAAATAGAAGAATACACTTCTCCGTGGTATGTCTGTCTCTTTCCCACTCATTCGCACCTTTTGGGAAAAAAATTTTTGTTTTGTCTTTTGTTCTCTGTTACACCCATTATTATCTTCTTATTTGGAATGAGCACATGGAATGAGCACATGTCACAGAAATGTTCTGTTCTTTGTTTGCACTGCAGGAGCACACATGATTAATTTAGAACATAAATTTAAAGATCAATTTATGAAAGAAGTTGACAGCAAAGGAAAACAAACCAGAGTTATTTGATTATTGCTTAATTCGATGACAGATGAACCATTGAAGACATGGTTTCAGTGTTACTCCTCAACGATAATATTTGTAAAGTTTATGATGGAAGAATATGCTAAATTCTAGATTAAAATTTCCTGTCAAAAACTTTTCTCCTATCTCTTTCTCCCAGTTCATGATTTTGAAAAATGTGTTTTATTTTAGTGTTTATCAGATAGGCTGCTGAGATCACAGAGTTCTTCAGGATATAAGCTGGGTTTCATGAAAATAGATATTATGTCTCCTTCCCCAAATTAGCTTTCTTCTTTCTTTACCTCTCATATATTCCAGGTAATCAGATTTGTAAGATATTCTATCTTTTGCTCTCAGTTTACACTTAAGTGCTTTTTAAGAAAACACCACCAGGATAACTTTCACAACTACTTCAATCCTTTCTTTTGCTATTTTGACTATAAACCTTCAGTCTCTTAAATTTTAATAATTGGACAGCTAAGCTGCATACTGGTATCCAGTTTTGGGTTTGTTTCTACTGTCCAATCTTGCATATCCTCCTACATCATCTTAAACTATTACATTTATAATATTAAGTAAGCACCTTTTTCAAAAACCACAAAACCATTTTCAGAATACCAAACTTTTAAATTTTGCACTTAATTCTACTTGGTATCTCTCAAATAAAGTTTGCTCATCGATGTTGGAATATGCCTGTCACACACAGGGGATAGTCTCTCTTCATTCTCATCCGTCTGTTTCAGTTTGAGAAGCAGTATATCTGAATGGTCACCACTTCTCAGCTGGGAGAGATCCTTCTGTTCTCGAGACTCAATAGTATTTAACATTGTAACCATTTATTTAAGACTCGATAGTGACTTTAAAAAATATGTGTGGATATACATGCATATATCTGAAAGTGCCTCTTTAGCAAAATATATAAAGCCTTTAATATCAAAGACCACATCTAAAGAGTGCTTCGCATGTGTGGGACACATAGTAGTTGTTCGATAAATATTTCAAATGAATAGGAAAATGTAAAATTAGGATTTTAATAAATGGGACATTTTACTGTAGTTAAATTAGATGTACATTTTAAAAAGCAGTAGTAGTCTTGTAACATCCTGTTGTTATTATAATTAAAATTAAATTTACTGGTCTACTTCTTCTAGTATGATACTTAAGACATGAGCGCATGTTCAGTTCCTACTTACTTAAGTTTTAAATGTCTTTTACAGTTTGCAGATATAAATCACATTGGAATAAAATGGCTATCCATCTTAATGTTATATGGAATTCACGTTCCTTATAATATTTCCTGACTTACGTAGCAGTTTTCCTTGCAGGAAGGAATGCTGTATTTTCAAAATTACCCCTTAATGTTCAAGAAGCCAAAGATGTTGACTTGAGTCTTTTCAGTTGCACTTGCATTTTTAAAGAGTACCTTAGAATACTCTGCTAATATCACAGTGCTCTGCCAGTATTACCAAGAATCAAGAGAATTTATTTGTGTGCACATATTTTGACTTTTTGAAAGTATTTAAAGGTTTCAGCCGGTAAATATTTGTGCTAAAGAGTAAGTCTATCACGGGGTATTGGTACCTACACATATTGCTTCTTAACCCTTTCTACCTCCCCTTCCCTCTCCCTTACATCTCTTTTCATCCCCAGTTCCCCTTCCCATCTCCACAAATTCTATCTCCCTCTTTCTATCTACATGTTTTATTGCTCTTCAACTTATTTATATTTGGGATTTGCCATGTAATAGAAGCCATTCAATATTTAACCTTTTGTGTCTGATTTATTTCACTTAGCATAAGGATACAACTTGCATCCATTTTTCGACAAAACACTCAAACGTATTCTTCTTGGTGGCTGAGTAGTACTCCTCTCTCTCTCTCTCTCTCTCTCTCTATATATATATATATATACACCATATTTTCTTTCTTCATTAATTTATTTTATTTTACTTTATTGGTACTAGGGATCAAACTCAAGACTATGTGCTTATGAGGCAGGCAGTGGAATCACTGAGCTAAATCCCAAGTCCTTTTCATTAATTTATTGATGGGCATTTTAAGTATGTCTTCCAAACTTAGTGTCCACTGTAATGTAGAGAATTAAAGCACATAGATTTAATCTTCCAATGCATTATTGATATTTATGTTATATTTGTCTAGTAGCAAGTATATTCTTTATACATGGGTGCAGTAACAGGTTTTACAAAGATGGATTCAGAATCTTCCTGGTACCTGATAACTTATCTATTAGCTAGCACATATGCATAGTATAGCTTTTAAAACATTTCTTTGAGAGCAATAATAATTACATTCATTGTTCGTGTTTTTGAAAATAAAGTGGTAATTTCATATAAAATTGGTATAGAATATAATTGTCTTTTTTGTTAATTTTGTTTACGAGATAATATCCCAATTTGCCTCTGACTAACCCTTACTTCTGCTATTATTAACCAATAGTCATCCTATATAAAACTTTTGTGCCTTAAGAGAGTAACTTATAGACATCCTGAGATGCTTTGGTAAAGACATACAATCAAAACCATTATGTACTCTATATCAGAAAGAAGTTAGGAATAAAGGATGCATTTGATGAAACTGTCAAATTGCATAGAATTTTTTTTCTTACATTATAAAGAATATTTCCCTGGATATTCCCAACATGAAAGTACTAGGTATTCTGAACTTAAATAAATAGCTAGCTTTTATAAGGATAACTGAATAATTTTCCGTAAAAACATGTTTAAAATATATAAATTTATATATAATTTAAAATAATATTATGTATGATTAGTAAATATTTTTTCAAACAAAAGCAATTTTATTATAGGTATTTCAGGAAGCTGTACAAAGGCACCCAGGCAAAAAGTAGGGGTTCTCAGAGCTGAGACACTTCCCAGTCTAGGGCAGCAGCGCTGTTTTGAAGGATAGGGATCCCTACTCCCTCCCCTTGAGTGTTGACACTTAATTGATTAGATACTGGGCCTGTTGCTATCAGTTTAGTCTTCTGGGGAATTTTCCAGAGCACCTTGTTTTGAGGAAGTTAATATTGTTAATATTGTAACATTTTTGTTTTCTTCCAAATCTTGAATTTTAAAGATTTGTAAAGAAATCCGTCAGTGCATTTACTGAATGTAATTTACATCACAGTATCAAATAATTTCTTTAGATTATTAACATCAGATTTTTAAAAAATATTTTAATTTCTTTAAGTGAAAAGTATGGTTTACATCTGGTTTCTATCTCAGTCAAATCCTCAGCCTGAATAATTGAAATCACAAAACATAATATTGTTATATTTTCATATTCAGAGACCTAAAAAGCATCACATTTCATGGCTTAAATTTCACTTAAAATAAAAGTACCACTTGTGTTATGAAGACATTGTCAAAACTAGTTTTTAAAAGTTGCTGTGTTTGGGACAGATATATGAAGTGTGAAGGAAGAATAACGGTGAATATTTTCTAAAAATTATTACAGCAAAAGCCACTTTGTATTCATTTCCCTCAAAATCATCCCTCTACCTTCAGATGCTCTTGTCCCATCAGTCTTGCCAGATTGTGAAGCAGTTCTAGAAGCTGTCTTTTGTGTCTTTTGGGCTTCCATGGGGCACCACCACATCCTGAATCCATTCAAAGTGTTTACATCTCTTGATCATTTTTAACATTAAGGAAGAGTCAGAAGTGGCAAGGTACGAAATCCAGTGGATATGGTGGAAAGGAGAGCAAACCATCCCAGACGGACTAGGAGCCTGCCTTTCCATTCGGTGACACTCACACTTTTTATCGCCTTAGAAAGACATTCCCCAAGAGGGCTTCCGGAACTACTTCAGAAAGTGTCAAGAAAGGGAGAATAGGTATGCATGACACGAAGGTATACTGAGGGGTGTTACTGGAACTGTATCTTTTAATGGGACAATTTTTAAAAATTCACATATAGTTTGATCACTCCGTATATTTCTGAATTTTTATACTTGATGCATTTTAGGACAAATATTTAAATCTGTACATTTTGACATCAGTGAGAATTAAATTGAAAATCAGAAAAAATATATTTTCTGGATAATTTTGTTGAAAATAATAAACACTTAATATCAGGAAAATAATAGGAGACTACTTAATACTTGTTAAATGCTTCAACATTTCTCTAACATTTGTAGGCACGTTACATATATTTACCATCACAATGAAATCTTAGAAAATTATTAATTTATATAATTTACAGAGATTTGTAATGATGTGTGCGTGTGTGT
>NW_022900916.1:51347120-51349793 GCF_012274545.1 Fukomys damarensis | reverse complement strand
ATATATATATATATATACATTGATGTATAAAATTGACAAATAGGGTCTTGTAGCTTAAGACTAGTGTTGTTGGAATGCAAAGCCAGAGGGTGTAACTTCAGAGTCCCCATCCTGCCCATCTCACTGAAGTCCAAAGGCAGTTTCCTCATCTACAAAATGGAGTCAGTTCCACTACAACAGTAACAACTTCCACTACTCTTGCTGCTTATCAGATTACAATGTAAAGTCGATAAACAAAATGTAATTTGAAGCATGTTCCATACTGACACTTTGGAGAAAATGCAACTTGAGGGAGTTAGTACCCATAAAGATAGCCTACTTGTATTTTCTGTTTTCTACTATAATCGATAAACCACCAAGACTTATAACAGAATGACTGTCCGAGTGTGAACATTTACCTCTTTCAAATACAGGTCTTTGAAGATTATATGACTCATGAAGAGCAGAGGATTGGTACTAGGTATAAACTTCATAGCAGTGTTGGCTGTTCACTTTTCTAGGGGCACTGATCTTTAGATTTCGTTTTACTGTCTTCATAGGAAATAGTCATAATTATATAAAAAGTTAAAAACAAATGGACATCTTTACCTAACCTTGTCAATATAATGACAAAGTTGGAGTCTCAGATTTAAGCTTTAGTTAGTTTCTCTTCATGAAACTTAAAAGGTTGCCTTTGAAAACCCAGGGATTCCTTAAATTACCTAGCATTTTAATTCTATGCGTTCATTGAACCTCTTTAACAACAACTTTATAATTTCTGAAATTATATTACTAACTAGCTTCTGGAATGCTCAACATATTTCCTGTTAATGAGCTCACAAACCTGGAGACTAAAGAAAACAATACTGTGAACTAAGATCACTTTTGAAGGATTGATAGAATAAAAGTTACTGTGTATGCTATGATTTCATTATGTTACTCCACTTGCAGAAACAGATACTGTATATCTTTCAAATGATTTTGTCAGTCATATTTTAGGCAATTTCTAAGTGATAATCAATCTTCATTTTAGAAGTTTAAAACTTTTAAAATTTTAAAGATATTGCTACACATAACTATTATAACAACACGTTTGTAAAGTGCATATCTTGTAAGATTAAATTTTCATGTAAAATATGATCATTTACTACTTTATCTTTATTTGAATATTTTTAAAGTCATTGAGCAATGATCCTATTCACACCAATTTACAGAAGTAGTCATTTATAGTTCTAAACAATATAATATTGTTTTGTAATCAATTATAAACAAAACAATAATGATTTGGTTATAGCTTGGAAACATTCTCTTCATCTAAGTATATGAGTATTTGAGTTAGCCAGAAATTTCATGTAATTGATTCTATTTATTCATGATTTGACCCTGTAACTCTATAGTGTGTCCCCACTCTTTTCCACTTTTTTTCCCTTTCCAGTCTTTCCCACTTTTCTACTTGCATCATTTCCCACTTTTCTACCCTTAAGGGTAAATCCACTAGCCTGGATAAGGTGCAAGACGTGTGGGAAATACAAAACTACCATATCTTGCTGCCCTTTTCTCCTTCTTCAATCCCAGAGCAGGCAGGTAATAAATGCGCAGTTGGAATTAAGAAAATTACCAACTGGAAGTTAAAGATAGAAAGTGTATTTCTACCCAATGAAAACAATGCTCCAAAGACTGACACTTCCCAGAAGAAAGATATGAACATGGAAAATAAGTATATGAAAACATACCCCATTTCATATGTTATGAGGGAAACACACATAAAGGCAGTAAGACCATCTGACTGCCAACACATCAGAATGGCCAAAATCTAGAAGAGTGACAACACTCAGTACTGGTGAGGATGTGGAGCAACAGGACTCTCAATCATCGATGGTGGGAGTGTGAGACAGTACAGACGCTTTGGAAAACAGTTTGGAGGATTCTTATAAAACCAAACATATACTTCCAGTTATCTAGTGACTGTACTTCTTTGGGTCTTAAAGGGTTGAAAATGTACCACAAAAAAAACCTGCACATGGATGCTTTAGATGACTTTATTCATAATTGAATAAATTTGTTAAAAATTAATTATTATAATGGTTGTATGTAGCAGCAAAATGAGGAAGCAACCAGCACATCCTTTAATACTTACATGCATAAAATGTGGTATATCCAGACAATGGAATGATATTCAACACTGAAAAGAATTAAGCCAAGAAGCTATGAAAAGACAAGGAAGAAATTTAATTGCAAATTACTAAGTAAAAGTAACCAATCTGAGAAGACCACATACTGTATCATTTCTTATTCATGGTCTTCTGTGCAAAGCGAAATTATGGAAATAATAAAAAGATCAGTGGCTACCAGTGGAAAGCGAAAAACGGGTTGTATAGGTGGAGAGCAGAGGATTTATAGGGTAGGGAATCCGCTTTCTATGACACTATAGTGGTGGATAAACGTCACTGTACTTTGTCCAAACCCAGATTGTTAAGAACCAGAAGGAAATCCTACTGTCAGCTGTAGACACCAGGTGATAATGTGTCAGTGCAGGTTCAGCAACTGTAACAAATGTTCCTCTCTGGGAGGAGATGACCACAGTGGGGCAACTGTGTATGTGTGGGATAGGAGATAATATGGAAAATCTCTGCATCTTCCACTCAGTGCTGCTGTGGATCTAAGCTGCTCAAAAAAAAAAAAAAAAAAAAAAAA
>NW_022900916.1:51318320-51347030 GCF_012274545.1 Fukomys damarensis | reverse complement strand
TGTGGGTGTGGCTCATTTACACACACATTCAATAAAGCGAACTTTGAATTATATGCAGAAAGAATGTAAACTTTGAAAATGGATTTGTGCCTCTCTATGGATGCTTTATGTGGTTTGAAATAACTTTGAGAGAGTTTGTGCTCGCTCTCTCTGTCAGGAAGTATGCATTGTAAAATTTTATTTTTCTTACACAATATCACCATGAGAACAAATAATCTAACAGAATTAAATGCTACTATTTATCTTTTTCTATGATATCTTGTTATATAATTCAATTTATTTTAGTACTTCTAACTAGAGCAGCAGAATCACTAATACAGGATTAAAATATTTCTAACATGACAGATAATTATTTTTAAAGAATTTCAGGTAAATTTTTAGTATTAAACATTTAAAGGTTCTATAGATATACGCATGTCTTCATCAATTTGAGGTTACAAAAACTATGTATAAGTGGCATTTTTCCCAAAGTGATATAAAGCAACATTGCACACACACAAAAAAAAAAATCAAAGAACTATGTACTTAGAGTGTTCATAACATAATTTGAAAAGAAATTGCCTTGAAATTACCCCTAAGTTGCAATTCAGTGCAACCACAATTTTTGCTTCAAGTTCAGACTCTGATATTATTGAAGCAATATTTCTTTTTTCATTCTTTACTAGCATCCAAGAAAACTGTGAAATACACATTGAAAACTAAACTACTTTGGATCAGAGTTTCTCAGACCATTAGTAATTACTGGAAGGAGAATGAGACCAAAAATCCATATTTTACAATGTATCATCTTTTAGAATACAGTGGAAGATGCTTTTGCTCCTCAATCTGAATTGTTTATATGAAATTTATAGTATTTAAAATTCTGGAATAATGTTAAATGTTGAAACAAAAATGAAATTTACTGTTAATGCAGATTTATCTCACTTTAATATATATGAAACTATTCAGTGATAAAAATTTGATGGTATATTTCTTTTAAGGCACTTATATCCAAAATGTTGTGCTTTGTCCTTTGTCTCTGTCATTATAAATAATTGTGTCACTTTTGTTTGTTCTCTGATATTCATTGCTTACATTTTTAAAACACTAGCTTCTCATTACAGTAATGCCAAATGGTATGGTTTTATGATAATGTTAAAGTGGGAAGGGTAGGGAAAAGGTAATAAGGGAAAGAAAACAATAGAAGAAAATGAAAAAAATGGAAATAAAGTGTTTGTAAGTGGGGAGGAGTGGAGGGGGTGAAAGGAGGGCAGGAATAAGGGGAAAAAATGAGAAACAAGACCTGTCATGTAAAGGTACAAGATCCCGATGATGAATGTAACTGTACTGTTTACCTACGATGTACTGATAAACTCAATGAGGAAAAAAAAAAGTTAACCTTCTGATGGAATTCTTTGTGAGAAGGCAATAGCATCCATGCACTGTCAGCCACAACTATTGCATCGTACACAGTACAGAGAGGACACAAAAGTTTTCCTTTCTTACCTCACCCCTTACTAGATGTACAAACTGTAAAATCTAACAAGCCTGGAGCTTTTATGAATACTTGATCAAAGTTAAAACTTGATGTGCCCCCAAATGTATTGGTAGTCTTCAGGTCAGCGCGTGTGTTCAGAGGCTTGTGTAACCCCTGCAGCCCTGAAATCCCAGGAAGCTCCAAGATTATGCTTCATTGCTGTGTCTTACAGAAAATGCCAAATATAGTATTTTTATGAAAGTACTGTTTCTATTAATATTTTCAATAGAATTCCAAGTGTTAGAGTGTTGTATTACATTGTTCGCAGCCAATAGATCCTTCTTTTAATTAGCAGACTTTTGATACTTTCTGATTTTTATATGTATTTATTGTTTTCACTTATCTGAACCATCAGTTATTGGGTACTTGGAAAGAAAACTTACATGTGTTAGATGATAAATACTTCTTTATTTTTTTTGATAAGGAAGAAATTTACCAAAATATACTTTCTTCAGCTAATAAGATATCATAGAAAAAGTTTAAAATCCTTCCATGTGGTAACAAGACATTATGTTATTCTTGCTAGAGGCCTTTTTCTGCCTTAAATTTATTTTAGTAGGGCTGAAAACAAAACAAAAACAGTGATAGTATTTTACAAAATTAACATTGATTGATTTCCTTTTATAAAAAAGATTTACTTACAATAATTCCTGTACAGTGTGAGTGTTCCTGTACTAATAGGTACTATTTTGAAATAAAAATAGTAATAATTTTTTATCCTAAATAAAGGAAAATATTAATTTCTTTTTATCATTTGAAAGTAAAAATGTGGCACCATTTCTTGCTAACATAATGCTAGACTTTATTCTGCAGTGGAGGAGAAAAGTAATTCTACATGCTTCAATTGATATCTTCCAATGTTTAAGAATTTACAAAATAAATTTAATTAAATTAGATTTTCAAAGATAAACTAGGAAATATAATGCACTATTTCCATCTCATCAACAGAAAGTAAAGTATTTATAGATAGGAATGACAGAGGAAGAGATAAAAATTGTTAACATTTAAGAAATTTTGCTTTTAGGAAGTTATTAACAAAATATGATGATCAGAAATTAGTAGTTAATTTAGAAATACAGAATTGAGTTTGAGATACAGGAAAGTGTACAATTTATAGTACATTGAATTTGTTGCTACCTACATCTCAGCAAATGCACAGAATATTTAAAAATTTGAAGCTACTAAAGCTAAAATAAATATATTATTAAGTGGTCTTACTTCTATTACTTCTATCTTATACTGTTATTAATATATGAATTGTTCTTTAGCTGTTTGGAGATATGTAGTATTAATAAATCTAAATTTTATATTTCTTGGAAGATGTAAATTATTTCAAAGTCTTTACACGTATAATAATGTTCTACCCAAATCAGTAGACTTTAAAATACTTTTAACAACAATAAAATACTTTTTATTTGATTTACTGACTGTATTCAAGTTTAACCTATCTGTGAATGTATAGACTGTGAGTGGTACTAATGTGCATTAGGTAATATCATAATAATTGACTTCTTGTAATCTAATAAAATCTGATGCTTCAAGAAAGAAAATGAATTACCCAGACTGTAAGTTCAAAATTGATAGGTAAATGTTCAGATGTACAAAATACATATATATAATCAATGGTGTAATTTAAACATAGTAAAATAATGTTTCTAGAAGTATAGTAATGGAGTTTAAATTTAAAAAATTATTTGTGTGATCAGTCATAGCTTTTCTCCCTATTATGTCCACATTACATTCTAAGATTAGAGGAAATTTTCTGTTCAGGTTCAATACTTTGCTTTAAAAAAGGAAATAAAGGAAATAAAGGTATCTTTTAAAAGTTGCAGTGGATGGATAGCCAGTTGTGACAAAGAGGTATTAAGAAATTTTACTGAAAATCATGTGCTTAGCATTATATTTCTCTTCTAAAAATAATAGAACAATTATATAGTGTTCAAGTGACATTTATGTTCATCATTTCTTATTATCCTCAGAATGATCCTTTTTAAATAAGATGAAGATAATATCATCTTCAGTTATGGATGATGAAATTGAGATAAAATAGTCTTGTACTGTGCAATAAAGCCTTACTGAAATGATTGAATGATTATATTTTCAGTTGAACCTTGGTCTGCCTTTCTTCAAGTCTGCTGCCTTATTCCCTAAAACATTCTCTGTTATTAATGCAAGATATGCAGAATTGTTTTTGCTTCATAAAATGATTAACTATAAATTTGAGTTACCATCTTACATTGATTTTCCTTCTTATAGAGATTTTTTAAACAGAGATTTCCCCTAACTTTGATTTTTTTAACTTTGATCTTAATAACAGGAGTACAAATATGACCTGTGTTTATAAATTTTAAAATAGACACAGGAAAGCACACATGTATCATTTATCATGAAGGACTTTATCTTTTTTTTTTTTTTTTTTTTTTTGTACCGGGGGTCGAAAAAAAATTAATGTATTTCTTTTTTTTTTTTTTTTTTTTATGGTACCGGGGATCGAACTCAGGTCGTTGCACCTGCAAGGCAGACCACCAAACCACTGAGCTAAATCCCCCGTCCAGGACTTTATCTTTACATGAACTTTATAATGACTTGGACTTAATCCACTTAAAACTATGTACAGTTCTTGTTCAGATAATTTTAATAAATATTTATTGACACCATATTCTAGCTGGTAGAACTAGAAAGAAGTAGAAGTCAGGTATTGGTCTAATAAATAAAATAGGCATAAAAAATTGCAGCATAGTCCAGTTAGGTGCAATTCAAACAGTGGAAAAGAAGAAATAATTAACTGCAAGGGGGCATGGAGGGTCAATGTGAGAAACATCTGAGAAACAATACTTAATAATCGGGAGCAGAATATTGACAGTGCATTAATATGAGTATAACATGATATTAATTACTGTTCATGAGAAGTAATCCAGGTAGGGTAGATATCTAATTTATATGGGAAAAATTCGTTTTTATACTTAAAGAAACATTTTAGTAAGTTGGCCGCATTTTTAAATGTTAAAAATAATAAGCATCTGACACCCTCTCATTGACTTTTTTAAGTGTACCTCATGAATGACTTGTCTTGGTGCAGTGTCAGGATGACCATGTGTCGGATGAGTGCCTTTCTTTAGGTGTCACTGTTCTCTCTTGAAGATACTGTCTTTTACAGCCAGATTGATAGAGTGTCTGGATCCAGTACATAACTGACCATTTACAAAGTGGTTCTCAAAAGTGTGAGGCCCAGACCAGCAGCAAAAGCAGCAATTGGGGACTCATTAGAAATGCAGATTTATAATAAAGGCCACTTTTTAGCCCTACTGAATCACAAAACTTGCAGCTGGGTTTAGTGACTACCTATAAGTAATCCTGATGCGTATTCAAGTTTGAAAAGAATTGGCCTAGAAGAAATGCACTGTTGCTACTTAGGAGAAGTCTGATAGTGATTGCAGATTAAGTACATGGTCACTGGGAAAAGCTTCATTACTGTACCGCCATCTAATTTGCTACACTAAGAATATAGTAGAGGGCGTTGATGAGTACCTTCTCCAGTGTTTGCTACCTAAATTCCAAGGGGAGAAACATATAACTCCGATTTCATTGCTAGAAGTGGATCTGTTTGTGAGCAACCTACTTCCTTTCATCATACACAAGAAGCTTTGTACGTTATTTGATTGTGATTATCATCTCATAAAAGCTGTTAGAAAGATCAGCGTTAAAGCCATCTCTAAACTCTAGCAAATATGTGACACTTTTTGTCGTATTTGTTCTTTTTGTTCTAAAACATTTTCCTCTGGGCTATTTTATTAACAAAAACAAAAAAACAAAAACGGACTTTTACTTAGTTGCATGATATAATGTCCATAAACATCTTTTTAAAGACAAAAAGAAGGCTTCCTTAACCAATAAACACTCAAAATTATGTGCTACACAATGGAATTTTACTGAACCATAAATAATGAATTCATATTATTTGCAGGAAAATAGATGGATCTTGAAATCAAAATATTAATTGAAGTAAGTCAGACACAGAAAATTAAGTATAGCATGTTTTCTTTTATGTGAGAAACTTAACACATCAATAAAAGAGTAAAGAAAAGGAGATATGGTAAGAAATGGGTAGGCAAACTTTTTGGAATTTGGGAAGATCAGAGGAGGAGAGGAATGGGGACAGTGGGAAGAGGAGGAAAAGGATTAAAAAGGAACAATAGTCATAGTGGCTAACTCCTAGAAGTGGTCTATATGCCCATCAACAGCTGAATGGGTAAAAACAGGTGCTTTTTGTACTCAGTCGAGTATCATTCTGCCATAAAGAAGGACATACTTGAGTTGTGTGTAGGAAAAAGGGTCCACCTCGAGCCCATAATGTTAAACAAAATACACCAGACATGCAGCCTAGATGTCACATGCTTTCTTCTGTATGAGAAAACCAAATATAAATAAAAAGAAGTAAAAAATAGATAATGGGAATATAGATCATTTGCACAAGGGAAGGGAACCAGAAATGGTGGGAGGGGGGAGTAGCGGAAGGGAATGAAGAAAGAATTTAGATATGTTATGTACATGTACCAACTCTTTACAATGAATGTGATCATTCTGTATTGCAAGCATGTGCTAATGAAAGAATAAAAATTGAATAAAAGGAAATGATTAAGATTTATATATGTAATATATAAATTGAATTTTGGGAAACTTTAACAGTGCTGCCAACTTTGGAAAAAGTCATCCCAATTTACTGTGTTGAGTTGGCATTGTACAGAAATGGACAGCCATATTGGTCTAGAAATGTTAATTTATTTTTATTTTTATTTTTTTCCATGTGTACAGGGATAACACATCGTACTAAATATGTAAGGTCATATCTACGTGGGTTTGATTACAGAAACTAATAAAGTATTCTCTAAATAATGAAAAAAGAATAAGATAGAACTATAAGAGCAAGAAGCAATTTAAATATGTTTGGGGACCATTTTCATCTCCAGAATTAAGGATTATTTTAATGTTACATCATTGCCTTTTCTCTTTTACTTTCCTTTTTAGTTTTATTTTAGGGTTCCCTATTTTTAATGTTCATACAGAGATTTCTTTAACTGAAACACCGAATAGTTTCTTTGGTATGAAAAACTATAATAGTACATAAGATCCTAATGAGATAATTAGTAATGTGAAATAGGAAGTAAAGGGCTAAAGGTGTAGGGAAAGTGGGAAGGGTGGGGGAAAGGTAATAAGGGAGAGGAAAAAAATATGAGAAACTGAAAAAATGGAAATAAAGTGTTTGTAAATGGGGAGGGGAGGAGGGGGTGAAGGGAGGGCAGGGACAAGGGGAAAAATGAGAACCAAGACCTGTCATGTAGAGGTACAAGATCCCAATAATGAACGTAACTGTATTGTATACCTAGATTGTACCAATAAACTCAATTAAAAAAATAAATTAAAAAAAGATTTATATATGTTACAATTCCCCAAAGTGAATGTAAATAGTATGTATTGCAAACATATATCAATAAAAGACCGTGCCAAAGCATAAGATAAACTATACAAAGATTTTGTTGATAGAAGCATTCAAAAGAATGAATTCAGATGTTGATTAATGTAAGGGAGTAAAAGGTAAAGACATTGGAGATACAGCAATACCTTGATTCACAAGCACTTCTATTTGCAAAATATTCAGTTCACAAGCAAAACCATTTGGCTAAATTTTGCTTCCCTTCACAAATTCTTTATTGGGTAGCAAACAGGGCCATCTTTCCCACACAAACAATAACACTGGCGTCTTCCCCCAAATCCTAAAAAATAAATTAAATTCATAAACTGAGGTACCATTTTCTTTATTATTATCTTAAGCACTGAGCATTCAGTTTCAAAGAACCTTCAAGGTTCAGAAATTCAGGAGACTATCCACGATGGTGAACCTGTGGCATGGGTGTTGTTTTTCTTTTAAGACAAAAGATGTTAATGCATGAGTTGTTTTTTCTAAATTAAAACCTCAGTGTTCAAGTTTTATTGCAGTGTTGGCACTTTGCAATACATGAGAGGGTTTGGAGTTGCAGTTCAGGCACTTGTCTCTAAAAGGCTTGCCAATACTATACTCAGTGAAGATTTTGAGGTCTTAAAGACAACTTGCTCAAAGTTTTACAACCCTTTTGTAGCAGAATCAGGATTGAAACAAAGTCTCTTTTCTCCTGATGGTAAGGGTTTTTGCGGCCTTAGAGAAAGGTAAACAAAAAGCTATTTTGTTACATAAAAATGAATTGTCATGTGTAACAGCACAGTTACTGTATAGTTGATATAAGCAGGAATAAAGATATGGGATCATTAAAAATCATTTAATTGTGCCTATCCCTTTTTGAAGTAGGGCCTATTCTTTTTCACATTTATCAATCTTTTTATCCATTCAATTCCATAAGTGCATATCACAACTCACTACAGGAGGTAACTGAGTGAGCTGTACAGTGATAAATTTTTCTTGTTAGGAGAAATTACATTCACTAACTTGAGCTACTTCAGCATGAAATTGAAAAAGAATCATTTTGTCTTAATTTACATTCTTGATTCAATGAGAAAAATGTGAATTAACCCAACAGAACTACAGATGCGTTGCCTCCAATACTAAAGGTAAACTAAATTGGCATCATTAGAAGTTCATCAACTTATATATCCCCCGATGTATTAGAATAGATTCTAAAGCAAGATTATCAAGGTTAGTTATGCCAAGCCTATATATGTTTCAAATATTCATCTCATGCTTTTGTTCCATTTTATTGTTTTTGATACATCTTTATCAATACTCCTCTGCATTTTCCATTTCTCACCTAAGCCGTGCACATCATTTCTTAATCAAAATCACTGGGATAGTGCTCCGGTTCACTAGCCTTAGGAGCTGCTATTTGCCTTGAATAAATTACAGGAAAACATGTTGATTGATAGATGTTGCATGTCAGAAAAGAAGACAACTGTATCTTCTTCAGCTTACTAAAAGGTCATGCACACAGAGTGCTAGGAACAGCCTCAGACAACTTTGAGATAAAATGTATCATGGAAAGGTGCGCAATCTTGTAACCATGAAGCAGGGACTTGAAAGGCATTTTCTTTTCAAGTACAAATCATATATCCAGTTACATTTCAGTGTTAAAGTAAAAATAAAATACTCTTTGTCTCAACTGCAGTTTCCATTAATTTAATAGTACATAAATGCTGTTCTTGTGTGTGGCTAAAACTAAATTTCTTAATTTCAAAAATTGGCCTTATTGCTTACAAAATTATAAGGCAAAAATTTGAGAATATACCTTAATCATGTTCATAGTACACCCTTACGTCACAGCCTTTGAGAAATGAAATAAACCTACATGTAGATAAATGTTTAATATGATTCCACTGGAAACAGGATACTGTATGGCCTTTTATTTTTTTAACTCAGACTTTCCACATATCTAAAGGAGTCTTAAATCTCTGCTTTAAGGCTTTTGCTATGATTGTTTTGTTTTGTTTTCCAGGATCAGTATATTTTAAGTTATAGAATTTAAACTGCATTAACTTAGATGTTTATATTAACAAGACAAAACCAAGTTTTGTAAAAACTCTACATGTAAATATTACAATTTTGTCAAATTTATTGAGGCATATCTGAACATATTTGCACTAGTGGTTTGCCTCATATTTACAAATAAGTTTTGTTCATTTATCAATATTGCACATAATTGTATTCATTAATCTATCTTATCTCAGAAAAAGTTATTTTAGAAAAGAAATAAGACAGTGCTCTGGAAGTTCCATTTTTAAAATAGGATGGAATGTTTTTAGTCAGAAAAAGCCTAGCTATGTTCTTATCTATCCCAAATTACTTTGTCCTCCAACAGAGCTGCCAAACTGTCAAACTGTCCAGCTTCAGTATATAACAAAGATGCTGTTGTATTGTAAAGATATTCATAACAATTTCGATGGAAAGCTGAAAGTGTATAAGTTCACAGTTATAGCGATAACATGGCACTCTTCACTGTTTGGCTTGTTTATACTGGCAGAGATCCCCAAAGTGGAGACTGACAGAGTCATGCAGAAATCTGGTATTTGAGCTGAAATTTACACACTTTAAGTGATGAACTAAACAGGCTGGTGTTTTCTTTTTCTTACTCAAAAAGTGCAAGGTTACACAATACAGACGGTTTTCATCTTTTCCCATAAATGCACAGATTCCTGGGATATAAATGACTGAATTCATCACCAATTCATCAGGGACGCTGAGCTATGCAGTTCTGTTTACAGTGGCAGAAAGTTAATATAAATTTTCATCAGAAGGGGAAGTTTACACATATGATTCTATTTGTCCTTCATTATTAGCACCTGAGTCTAGGCTAGAACGCATAATTGTCTACAGGCACAGGCCAAATAGATGCAAGGGAAAGGCAAATAAGCACACCAAAAATAATTTTATGGTTGTCTGTTACAATTCTCTCACTGGGATTCTTAATCTAGAAAATCAATAAACAACAGGAGTGAAACTCTTTTCCTCTGCTCAGGCATGGCACAGCCGAAAGTAGCACACAGAAAGACCATTGTGCCTTTTTTCTTTCACCTTATTCTTTCTGTGAAGTTTATTGGGTCAGTTTCTAGTCTAGCAAAATATATCCTGGATCAGACTGTTAATCTGATGCATTTTTCAATCTGTGTTATTTTATTTCAAGTGGCAACAAAGTTAACTTGACAAAGCATTACTTTAATTTTCTGAAATAATTAACTTTTTGAGCATCTAATATGTAAAGGTTTTTTTTTATTACATTATCTTCTGAAAATGTGTGGAAATGCAGATATTACAAGTAGACCAGTACTAGCTGAGGAAGATAATGGATAAAACACACTCCTAATATAAAGCCAAGGTAAACAATCCTTATTTTAGGGTTATGGATATAATGTGTTCTGACATAAAATTAATAAAAGTACCCTACTTTTGAATATCATGCTGCCTCACCATCAGTGATGTTTTTATTTTATCTAACTTTATGCTTCATGCAAATTTTATAATATATTTTTTTGAATTTTTTTTTCTCTTTTACACACAATTGAAAGTTGTAGTATAAATATTCACATCGTTTTTCTTTTCTGGTTTTTCTTCATTAATAAGTAACTCAAGTTCTTCTATCCTGGTTTGTTCCTTAGTAAAACCTTTCTACTTCTCTGTTGAGTGGGTAAATAAAAATTAATTTTATTACTATTGGTTTTATGTGTTTATTCGTAAAAATGAAAGAAGAAATATTTATAAAGATCCAAATGCCACATAGGGATACTAGGAAGTGCATGAAAATATAACAGTAGCGAAGGATTTTTAAGTGACCATACAGTTTTTGCAAATGTGTATTTTGATAATCTATCATTCAGATTGATTTAATAGCAATATAATTCATTTCTCCTGTGATTTTGAAATCAGTTAATTCTTTTATTTCATAATTTACTTGTCTGATTCTCAGACTTTATACTTTTGTTAAGCATTATATTGTTTTAATCAGTTATTCTGAATCTTCACTATTTCTTTTAATTTGTCCTACTTACTTTGAAAGAAACTGTGAATTTTTTATTTAAAAATCTCAAAGAATTTTGAACTATAATAACCTGTTCCTTTTCCATATTTATGCATATCATGCAGAAACATTTGTACAGTAAAATTATGCAATTTTACTTATGTTCCGTATTTAATCAATAAATCCTTAATGTCAATATTATAAATTATTCCACTACATTTTATTTTAGGTCAAAATATGCTAAAGTTATATAAGATATTTGTAAGACATTTCATCTTTTGATATGCAAACTTAGTTTATCTACTAAAATATTTGAAAAGGGACTGCATCAGTATTCATTCAAAAGAGAAAAAGAGTCACACAGAGATTGTGTCAACATGATAAGCATCTGGATGAAAACTAAACAAATTATGCAAATCGACAGATGTTTTCCATATATATAATATGTGGATAGATTTTTTCAGGTTTCGTCCAGATGTTTGGAATCATGTAGGCATAATCATGACCTCTTTGTGACCCCTTCTTTTCCCTATCAGGTAGACAGAGATTAAATGACTTGTTTAAAAGCATTTGATATTGGATTTTTAAAAAAATGTTCGGGACCTCACTCAGCCTTGACTTACAATGTTTTCTCAGTAGAACAAACTGAACTTAAACTACCGTATCTCTAAACTAGGCAACTAGTTTGATTGGTTTTAATTAGAATTAACTGATTTATTTCAACTCTTAGTTGGTTACTTATCTATTCAAATCATGCTAAGTATATTTTCTCATGTGCATGTCCTCCAATGCAGTTCTGACTTCTTATTTCTCCATCCTCCTGTGTTGTCTGTTTTTTTAAAATAAAATCTCACTAATTTATATAATAAACCTCCAATTAATTAAGCAAGTTATTCATTAAATCAAGATTATAGGGGAGAGAATTTAAGGAATCAAATTGTTTTCAAACACTTCAACTCATGTAGGAGCACTCGTTCTCATAAATAATGTGCTAATTACAAATTATTCTTATCTGTTAATTAAGCCAGGTCAGCAGGACTTCTACTTGGCAACACTTGGCCTAAGTACCCGAGTTGCTATATGTACTTGAAATTAATGAAACTGAATTATGCTTAAAATACATCTTTTTATTATTCTCTGTTATTTTTGCACAAATTTTTTTCACTTATTTTCATGAATAGAAGTTTAATTTTACCTGCATATTTATTCATCACTTTTTATAAATTATTTTAGTAGTAGTTGGAGATTAAATAATAGGTGAAGATAGAATAATCATTCATGAAAAAAATCAATACGAGTTGCATGTTGTCTAATTGATTTCAAAACTTGACCAGAAAGCCCTGACCAATCAGTTACAACTTCTTTTGAGAGTCTATATTTCTACTAGTTATATATACTATATCATGGGTGGAAAATATATATTATCTTATATGTACCTATCATTAATTTTCTCCAGAAAGATTCTGAAGTTTTATGCAAAGATTATGTGTGTCATAGAGAATGTGAGGAGGGCTTGGAAAAACACTGGTAGACATGCTCTCTATTTCCATGCTGGTCCTAACCTTTAGCTATTTTATTTTACTTCATTTTTTTCTGAGCACGCTATTTCCTAAACATGTCTCTATATATGCTGTTGGCCATTTGCAGTTCTATGAAACATTTAAAAATCAACAGCCTTCTTCTCTTTAACACTTCCACTTCTAACATTAAAAAGCAGGAAAACCAATACCAGTCAGATTAGTATCTTTAAAACTGTGTTTACACTTAATGAATGCTCAAGAATAATTACTTAGTAAATGAACAAGTTTATTAGAGGGAGAAAAGCAGAATAGTTTTCCCTATTCATCCCAGGGAGGCATGGACAATGATATTGAGTAGTTTACCAGGTAGTCAAGACCAGCTCCCTTTACATGGCTGCATCAACTTTGGTAAGCTTATGTTACTCTAACCCGTTTTCTCTCATGTTTGTTTTGTTTTTCTTTCATTTCTTTGTTGCTATAATCTTTCATCTGCAAAATGATGTATAATTTTTATAAAATTGAAGTCTTAAAGAATCACAATATTCTAGTATTAGTCATAGATGTACTTTCATTTGAACTAAGATAGAGGCAAAGAAGCAAAAAATATGTTAACAGTATCAAAACGTTAATACTGAAAAAAATGAGCTACCAAATTTTAATAATTTCTGTTACCCCTTTAAAATGTTATTTATTTGACCTAAGAGTAGTAATGATTAAAGTGTGTTTTCCATTTTCTTTCTTTTTAAACATTCGTAGACACAGAATTCTATACTTTCATAGCAAGATTTTTAAAATTATGTAAATGTCAGTAACGAAGAGCACATATTTCATATTTATTGAAACTGCATTGGAATTTCTATAATATTGTTTCAAATATTTCATAAATTCAAAGTTTTTAAGGTTGCTGAACTCCTGACTTCATGGATAAGGTGATCAATGGTTGACACTAGAAATTTAATGATAGATCAATGAATGAAAAATGTTTGATAACTATATAATGATTGTGTGTATATATATGAGTAGAATATCTTATTTTTAAACTTAGGTCTTTAAAGTCATAGCAGCTATTAATTAATGAGGAAATGTAGCATGTTTTATAACACTGTTTCTAACAATGTTTGATGGCTATCCATATCTGACAATAAAAAATGTTGATGTCTAAAACACAAAGAATCAATGTCAATTGATCTCTTAGAAGTAAATTATATAGAAGGAGACTATTATTCTCTAACCAAAGAAACAAAACTAAATATTTGCATCAATAAGTGAGATAATCTACAATATGAAAAAATTTTTACCAGCTGCTCCTCAGACAAAGGACTATCTAGAATATATAAAGAACTCAAAACAATCAGCCTCCCCAAATATAAAGACCCAATTCAAAAATGGACATCTGAAATGAACAGACATTTCTCAGACAAAGAAGTAAAAGCAGCAAATAAACATAGGAAAAAATGTTCCACATCACTGGTCATTCAAGAGACACAGATGAAAACAACACTGAGATTCTTCACCCCACAAGAATGGTTGATATCAAGAAATCACACAATAACAAATGTTGGCGGGGTTGTGTGGAGAAAAGAACCCTTCTCCATTGTTGGTGGGAGTGTACACTGGTGCAACCACTATGGAAATCAATATGGAGATACCTCAAAGAGCTGGCACTAGAGGTTCTATTTGACCCAGACATACTGCTGCTGGGTATCTTTCCAAAAGATCTAAAAGAACCATATCACAGTAATGTATGCGCACCCACATTTATAGAGGCACAGTTTGTAATAGCTAAAACTTGGAAA
This sequence comes from Fukomys damarensis, assembly GCF_012274545.1. NCBI lineage: Eukaryota > Metazoa > Chordata > Mammalia > Rodentia > Bathyergidae > Fukomys > Fukomys damarensis. The sequence goes on along the minus strand of NW_022900916.1, from coordinate 51,332,704 downwards.
GAGCCCATTTGCCCTTTAGTTGGAAACTGGATAAAGAAGATGAGGTTTTTTCTGTAAAATGGAATATTACTCAGCCATAAAGAGTGAGAAATTAAATTCATTCATAGGAAAATGGATACATACTGAGGATATACTCCTAAGTGAAATAAGTAAGTCACACATGTGTAAATACCGAATAGTTTCTCTGGTGTGAATAAACTGTAATAGCACATAAGGTCCTAATGAGATTACTGATGTGAAATGTGAAGAAAAGGGCTAAAGGTGTAGGGAAGGTGGGATGGGTAGGGGAAAGGTAATAAGGGAAAAGAAAAAAATGTGAGAAAATGAAAAGATGGAAATAAAGTGTTTGTAAATGGGGAGGGGTGGAGGGGTGAAGGGAGGGCAAGAACAAGGGGAAAAAAATAGAACCAAGACCTGTCATGTGAAGGTACAGGATCCCAGTAATGAACGTAACTGTATTTTATACCTAGATTGTACCAATAAACTCAATAAAAAAATAAGTGAGGCTTCAAATATCTAACTAAATAAAATGAAAAATGGATCAAAATTCCTACTGATCCCTTCCTTTCAAGAATCCAAAAATGCCTTATTAATTTTTCCTTAAAGCTATCATTGTAAGTAAAAGTGGATCTGTTCTAAGTAATATTTCAATAATGGCTACTTATTTATTGGTTATTCTTATGTGTTTTTCAAGATGAAATTTCTCTATAGTGCACATAAATGCGATGATACTTACTGGACCAAAAGTTGAAATTGAAGGCATCTCAGAACTGTGAACATATTCATCAACTCAAAAAGAGATGTTAAAAAGTGAGATATAAGCAAATTTGGCATGAGGTGAAATCTCTGTGTTGTTTTTATTTGCATTTCACCAGTGACCAGTGATGTTGAACATTTTTTTGTGTGTATTTATTTGCCATTTGTAATTCTTCATCTGAGAAGTGTCTTTTCATTTCAGATCCCCATTTTTTAATTGGGTCTTTAAATTGGGGGGTCTGATGTTTTTGAGTTCTTTATATATTCTAGAGTATAGTATTTTATCTGAATAGCTGGTCATTTGTTTTCCACACTGTAGACTGTCCCTTCACTCTGTTGGTGATTCTCTTTTTGTACAAAAGCTTTTTAATAAGATGAGGCCCCAGTTGGTGATTCTCTGTAGCATTTCCCCTGTGGTCTGAGTTTTGTTCATGAAGTCTTTGCTTACTCCTATGTCTAGCGTTCTACCTCTTCTCTTTTCCAAACTGAGAAACCCAAACATTTTCTTCTTCTGGCATTTACTCAATGACTTAAAGATGTGACCACTGAAATTTTGATATTACTGTTGGCCTGTCTTTTGCAGTAACATGACAGCAAACATCATTTCTCAATACATGTAAAACGAAAAGGAGGGCCAGAGTGCAGATGAATGTCTGTATCAGAAAAACCAAAGTCCACCGCAGACTTCTGCTGATGTCTGACCCATTAGAACTGTGTCTCACAGACACCCCTGGTTTTATGGGAGAGGAACAAAATCTGTCTTCGTCAAGACACATTGCCTTCTCAGTAAAATCATGTTTCTCTTAGTAAGGAAGACTGAGGCAGAATATATTGCATACACAACTAGAATTCTCTACTTCAAAGATGATTAGAACTTCACTTAACCTAAATACAAATGACAGTATTTAGCCCTTATCCAATAAAACATTAAGTTCTTGCTCTGTGCAATAGACGTTCCAAGGTGTTAGAAATAAATAAATGGGTAAAGATGATATCTTTCTCACCTTTTAAGTATACACAAGTTTTAAATGCGTATTTATTAAATAATTAAAGTGTTTTGTTCAGATGCTCTCGATAATTGGTGTAGAGTGGAGTAAGTAGGAAGAACTTCATGCTCGGGAAGGTCAGGAAATTGTGTACAGCAAACGTAAAATTCATACTTCATCCTGAAAGATTAATAGGGCTTCTAAAAATATACAGAAGGAGGGAAAGAACTCTGATGAGAAAAGACTTTACTAGCAGAGGGATCCTCAAATTTAAAATGTGGACGCATTCATTCGTTTAGCTGATGTTTATTAACACTAACTGTGGAGTGCAGAGAGGCAAGAACTGGAGATACTGGATGATCCTTACATTCAGAGAGTTTGTGGTCCGGTCCTAGCAAACATTGTAGCCTTAGATCTCTGGGACAGCTGGAGCGATACCTGTGCAGAAGGAAAGCACTACAGAGCCTGAGAAATCTCTTCAGGGTGAGAGGAAGGAAACCAAAAGCATGAATCTATGAAGTCTTCATTTTTGACCTATTTATTCCATTTTTAGAAAGGTGGACCACTGAATGGATTTTTAGTATAGAATGACAGTATCAGGTTTGAATTTTACAAGGTTAGAATAACAGCAGTAAAAGGGATTGATTGGAGTTAAACCTAAACAACAAAAACTTGACACTTCAATAGTAGTACTCCAGTAGGCCAGAAGAAGATCAGCTATTAGATTGAGGTAATGGTAGTGGTGATGCAGGGTAATAACACAAAAACACTCGTGAAGCGACATTGAAAAGTTCTGGGAACGGATTGGATGCTAGGGGACATTGGATAAGTCAGACATCTTACTTAAAATGTTCTGGGGGAAGGAACTCCATTCATCTCAAACAAAATTGTGTTGTGAGAATAAGATTTGAGGATAAGGACAAGTTCAGCTTGGGACTTCCTCATGATGCTTTTGGGATTTTTCAGTGGAAATATATTTTTCACTAGTTAAAATAAAAGTCTGTATCTCTAAATATTAAAATAGAGATTAAAATAAGAGAGAAAATAGATCTTAGTATCGTGCAGTAGCAAAAGCCAGGGTATTAGATGGATCATATCTATTCAACTATTCTTTTGACAAATACTTATTAAGCATGTACTATATGCAAGGCACTGTTTTTAGCACTGAAGAGGTGATTGTGTGTGTGTTTGTGTGTGTGTGTATTTGTGTATGTACATAGAGTTGCAATAAAGTATCAGCTTTCATAGGCATTACATTCATCTTAGGGAGCAGCCAATAAGCAAATGGATATTATAATGCAGTGATTAATACTATATAGAAAAATGAAACTGGGTACAAATATGGTAGAGTACCACATAGGTACCTTTTAGTGAGTCGAAATGACCTCTGTGATAAAAGATTATTGTATCAGAGAGTATGAGGCAGTTACAAGCAAGCCTGGTAGATTGAAGGATTCTACACAGGGGAACCGTATGAGAAGGGCACATACTTGCTCTCTTTGACCACTGTCTAAGTCTGTCTCAAGCAGAGTGAGCAAAATGCAGAGAAGTATGAAATTCAGTTTTGAAAACAGTGGGAAGTTTACATATAGATCTTATTCTGTCCAAGATAAGTAATCCTTTAAGAATTTAGAAAAGGAAATTGACAGGTTGGTATTTCAATTTTGAAAAGTTTTTTTGGCTGCTGTACATGGAGCATGTTGAAGGGAGTAAAGGGAGAAAATATGAAAAACAGACAGATTTTAGGAGGGTCCAAGAAGAAATGGTAGGAGCTTGGACAAAGTTGGTTGCAGTGGAATGATATCATTTCACAAATTCTAGGTACATTTCAGAAGTTTTGCTGATGGGTAATGTGGGAGTGTGAGAGAGAAAGCAGAATGAGGAACGATTGCAACATTTGTGGTTAGTACAAATTGGTGATTTGGGAAATAGCAGAAAGGTTTTGTTTGTTTGGTTTCTTTTCTCTTCTTTGAAGGGAGAGCTTGTTAATATTCATTTCACACAATAAACTAGTAAATTTCATTTTCTTGTTTGCAACGCAAATGGCATAATTGAGGCAGACAGACATGCCCAGTGACTTTGCGGGAAGCATAGAGACTGGGCATTAGTCTGTGAACTATCAACATATGTGTGATACTCAGAATCATGAGTGCAAGAGAGAAGAGAGAGATGAAAAGAAAATGGAAGAGAAGAAAAGATGCTGGCCATGAAGACTGCACACTGGTAGGGAGAAAACTGGAAAGCAATGCCTGGTACGCAGAATAATAAGAAAGAAAGGTGAAGGAGAACTGGGAACAGATAAGCATTTAAATGAAAAGCAGAAGAGCAACAGTTAATGACTGAGTTTTGTCCATGTTTCTTTTCGGGCTTGGAAGACATGAGAATCGTGCTGTCATGTGTTTGTTAAACTTTCCTATTTAACGTAAGTATACAGATGAGACCTGCTGAATGAATGGAACCAAAATTCTCAGTTCAGTGTAATTAAGCTGCCTGGGTTGGTGGTATGAGCAGTACGGCCTAAGGTTTTCATTCTCCATAATTAAGATGTTGCTCTCTATTTATAGTAATTTATTGAAGGCCAGTGTCTGATCCATCCATTACTCTCTATATGGCTATGCCATTTTTAGCGTTTAAGCCTTGAGAAAGCAAAATAAAAGAAATATTTTTGAAAAATATGGCGCATGAAAACAGGGTTAGGTAGGTTAGACTAGAGGTAAAAATTGTTTAACTTTTACCTCTATGAAAGGGATCATCCTGAATATTCATAAGTTACAAGGTTAATTTTACAATTTTAAACTTTTCCTGAAGTTAAGACGTTCTGTACACAAATGTGGCAATCTTTTGAACCAAATGGATGTAAAGACAGAATAAAGGGCACTTTAGAAAATATGTACTGACATTTCTCTGTGTCTCTTGACACAAACTGGTTGTGTGCTGTTGCAGTGAAAAAAGATAGGAATCAAAGAACAAATCCTACAACAGAAAGCTTTTGCATCAATGAGTATGTGGGGAGAAAAGAATAAATTCAGATGAGAACCGAAGACTAGCCAAATCTTTAGAGGAAATTTTATCAGAAATCTTGCCCTAGGACATGTATTGGAATGCAAGAGAGAAGTTAAACTTCAGGGGTTGATGGCTACACAGTTATGCTACAAAATAAAAATTTTCTCTTACTAATAGTACATTAGATTCATAATTCATTAGTAACTTTAAAGAAGAATATCCCACTGTGATATTTCCAACCAACTTTTGTTTACATTATTTTCTCTTGAAAGCCAAAATACTTGTCTATAAATTTGAGGTTGTTTGTTGAAATTGTATCGTGCATAGTCATTTATTTCTATATATTTTATACTTATTCATAATCCTATAATTTTCATAGTAGCACAGAAAATGCAATGTCATGTTAACTGATAGAAAAACTAATTTTATTAAATTTAATTTATTAAAATTAGTTTAAATGTACACAGTATATATTATTAATTTATCAACCAGAAATTATTTTGCAATTATAGCTCAAGAGTTTGATTTTTAGTATAATTTGGGTATTCTTTCCTTTTTCATTAAAATTAGCAATAGCAATTGGTTTTGTACTTGGTAAAAATCATGTTCTAGTGTCTGTGTGTGTTACATTTTATGTTATCTAAAAGTCTTCTCAAACTGAACAAAAACTTCCATGCCTCTATGTAAGAGAAAAATGTTTATAAATGTTTTTATTAACCCAGATTCACTGATAGCCTTTTTCCAAACTACTTACTGATACACATTTTTGCACACAACCATTTCTAAAATGATTGCCCAGAATCAGGAATTTTTGTTTCCATAGAAAATGTTATATGTCATCACAGATGAACTCTCAAAAGATTGTTCATAACCATAGAAACTTAAATAATAATAGAGTCTCTGGATCTGTTTGGCCTGACTCTAGAGCTCTGCGGCCATCTAGGTCTGACAACAAGGTGAGCAAGATAGAAGAGATTCCATTTAACAATTCTCATTAAAACACGAAGGAAAGTTTTACAAGAGTAGGGAGATCGGTAAAGGCTTTGCTCCATGGTCTGTGATAAAGTTCTCTGTGGTCTGTGATAGAGAATGTGGAAAGAATAAGGGATATTATCTTGAAGAAGAGATGTCATTTTTTAGGAATTAGAGACAGGGTATTCTGAATTATTTGGTTGTCATAATTTTATTTTTAGGTGTATAGCTTTAAAACTAGTTGTATGGTGAGGAAAATAAAAGAAAATGCCTAGATTATTGGTGTTAAATTAGTACTATCAAATAATTATTCTGACCTTGCCAGCTTGGTGGCTCATGCCTGTAACCCAAGATACCTGGAAGTCTAGAACAGGAAAATTGACAGTTGAGACCAACCGGAGAAATTCAGAGATACCTTGTCTCAAAATAAAATTAAAAGGGGAGGGAGGGGATGTAGTTCACTGGTAGTGAGCTTGCCTAACATGCTTAAGGTCCTGGGTTCAATCCTCAGTACTACGTGGGTAAATAAGTATATAAATATATGAATACCCTAGCCTTTGGTAAAGTTTAAAGCTCTCTAGGACTACATCCACAGTACGGTTTGAAAGTACTCAATGAACTATTCTTCATAGCGTTGTATTAGTTTTCAAATGTGATTCTGCCATTGTAGTTTAAGTAGTGAATAAAATATAGGAGAAATGGAATCAATGAATAGTCAAGGGATATCTTACTTCCCATATTTTGATTAAGGCAATATGATTATAGTTATAAGCAATAATAATAGCAGCTATAGTAATAAATTGTTATAGTTATAATTACTACACTAAATTACTGTATAATTTATATGGGTATTACATTTTTGCCTAGTAGAGCAATAGTTCTCAGGCATGGCTAATAATCAGAATCACTTGGGGAGTTGTTAAAAAATAGATATTCTTAGAACTCATCTCAAAGTTAATTAAGTCAAGATCTTTAGGAGCTGAGTCTCAAAATATTTCTTTATAAGATAAACTTTCATGTAAGTCTAATAATCACTTGGGTTAGAAACAATTGCAATAGATGTTGGTCCTAACTGCACTGAAATGAGAATTTCGCATGGCTTGTAGTTTTCATAACAAAGTTTTCATTGTATTCTCTCTGCTATATCATACAACTCCAGAATTTTTTCCGCCTATCTAACCATAATTTTGTTATAGTTGGCCCTCTTCTTCTCCCCATCCTCCCATGTCTGGTAGCCACTATTCTACTCTATTTTTATTTATTATTTTATTTTATTTTATTTTGGTACCGGGGATTGAACTCGGGTCCTTGCACTTGCAAGGCAGGCACCAGAACCGCTGAGCTAAATCCCCGGCCCTTACTCTACTTTTATGAGATCAACTTTTTTAGATTCAGTGTATAAATGAGGTCACAGTGTTTGTATTATGTACCTGACTTATTTCACTTAATATATTACCCTCCCAGTCTCTCTGTCTTTCACATGACAGGACTTCACACCTTTTATGACTGATGAATACTCCACTGTGTGTGTACGTCACATTGGTGGATATTTAGGTTGATTCTGTATTCTGGCTGTTGTGAGTAGCACTGCAGTGGACATGGCAATTTAGGTGCCTCTTCAACATGTTGATTTCGCTTCCTCTGGGCACGGACTGAGTAGTACCACATGGTTGCAGTATTTTTAAATTTTGGGTGAGCTTCCACATTTTTTACATCATGCCTACACTGAATCAATCCCCAAATCAGTGTGTAAGAGTTCTTATTTTTCCATATGCTAGCTATCATGTGTTTTGTTTCATTTTTGTCTTTTTGAAAATAGCCATCCTAACTGGGGTGAGGTAGTATATCATTGTGTTTTCAATAGCATTGTCCCTAACAGTGGTAATGTTGAGTATTTTTTTTCACATAACTGTTAGCTGCATTATAGATCTCAAAATATATAGAAGCAATGACTTTTGAATGTAGTTACAATGAAAAAAGTTTTGGATGATGGATATGTTAATAAAACTGAGTTCATCATTACTGATATACAATATATCTAAATAAAAACATTCCTCATAAATATGCACATCTAATTTATGTTATTCAGAAATGCATGTTTATAAAGTTTACAAATGTTCTCATTGGAATATTTTCTTCCCATTTCCCAATATCTAGTATACATTTTGGTCTTTATTTCCTTTTGTGGTTTCTCACAACATAGAAACAATGCAGTATTTAGACATATATGTCTGATTTATTTCACTTAACAGTATGGTTTCAAGGTGAATCATGTTAGCTAGAAATGGGAGGGAGAGCGAGAAAGAAAGAAAGGACAAGGGGAAAAAAGGAAAAACAGAAACAAAGCTTTTGTGAATAAGGAGAGGAAGAGGGATTGAATGCAGGGATGAGAAAAAAGCAAGATATATCATGTACAGGTACAAATTCCTTGTGATGATTGTGATCATTATGTAAACATAAATGTACCAGTAAAGGTTTTGCTTCCAAAAATTGAAAATTTTAAAACTTATTTTCACATTTTTCCTGAGGTTTTATTTAAACTTAAACCACTATTTTTTGAAGATAAATTTCAACTAAAAAGCTATAATTTCTAGAATCTGTTGTGATAGAATTTTCTTCTTTAAATATCCACCAAGAATATTCAATATTAAATTACCCATTCTTATATATCACAATCAAAGCGTATAGCAAATGCAAAACTGTCACCTATTTTAAATAAAGGTCCACACCAATAAGAGAAAATATCTGTGGAAATTAGATTTTATCATTTAAAATTTTTAAATTAAATGCAAAAATTGAAAGTGTATTTTTGTTATATAAACCATGTTTTGATATATGTATATATTGCAGAAACAAAGCAGATTATCAGGTATATATTAAATGCTTATAAGTTTCTTGTGGTGAGAGTACACAAGACACTAAAAATTAACTCTTTTTAGCGTTTTTCTTTTCTTTTCTTTTTTTGTTTGTTTGGAGGAGAGGATGCTGATGCTGAATATATGCTTTTCCACTGAGCTAAATTTCCAGACCTGGCAATTGTCTATTACACAGTATATTTTTCTTAACTATAACCACTAGAGTGTGAAAGAGAACTCTTGCTTTATTCCCCTATAAAATTCTTTCTTTTAACTAACATCTCCCAAGTTTACCAATTCAAGCCTCTGGTAACTGCCACTCTACTCTTAGCATCTATTAATTTTCATTTTTAGATTCCACATATAAGTAAGATCATGTCTTCTTTGTGTGTAAGGTTTTACTTAATGTAATGTTTTCCAGCTCCATTCATGTTATTGAAAAATGACAGGATTTCCTTCTTCTTAAAAGACTGATAGTAATCCATTGCGTTATTCATTCTTTTGTTAATGGACATTTAAGTACATAGGCTATTGTGAATGATACTGCAATGAAAATTGGAGGACAGATACCTCTTCAAGAAATTCATTCCTTTTGGAAACATACCAAGAATTGGGAATGATGAATCATGTGCTAGTTTTACTCAAGTTTTTCATAATCTTGTGTGATGTTTTCCATAGTGACTGCACTATTTTCCATTTTTACTAACATACAGTGCTTCCTTTTTCTCCACATTCTCACAAATATTTATTTTTCATTTATTAGTAATACTCAGTATAATATGTGTGAATTGATATCTCATTGCAGTGATAATTTGCATTTTTTCTGATAAATACTGGTTTTTAGAATTTTTAATATACCTGTTATCAGTATGTATATTTTCTTTTGAAAATGTGTTTGGGTATTCAGAACTTTTTTTTACCTTAATCAGTATATGTTTGCATTACATAGTGATGACACTCACTGTAGGGAATTGGTACATACACATAACACATTTCAGCTTTTTCCCATTTCTTCTACCTCCTTTTTTCCAGCATCACATTCATCTTTCAATTTTATATGACCTTATAAATTTAATTATGCTATATACAGATGAAAAAACAGACTAGTGGGCCAAAGAACCTATAAAATATGTAAGACAGTTATACTATCAAGGTACATTTTTAGGTATGTTGTTCATGCTTTATTATAATATTTTTGTCTTCTTTTTTCCATTATCTGCCATAGGTATATATATTTTTTCACATAATCAAAATCATATGATATTTAAGCTTGTGTGTCTGATGTCCATTTTTTCTGTAATGTTTGCATTTCCTCTTCTAATTAGTATATATTTACAATTCATAATGAATATATATCTATTATGGAGAACTGGTACACATAGGCATCATATCTTGATCCTTTTTATTTTCCTCTTTCCTCCCCTTATGCCTCCTCTATCCCAAAACCCCCTTTCCATCTCCAAATAGTCTGTCCTAAAAGATTTTTATATTAGATGGTGTGATGTTTCCAACTTTTCTCTTCTTGCTCTAGAGTGTTTTAGCTTTTTACAGTCTTTTGAGATTGAATACAAATTTTAAAATGATTGTTTCTATTTCTATGAAAAATTGTGGAATTAAGAGGATTTCATTGGATCTGCATATTGCTTTAAGCAGTATATGTTTCCCCTTATTAATTCTTCCAATCCATGAATATGGTATGTTATTCCTTGGATTTGTATCTTCTTCAGTTTCTTTTATAAATGCTTTATTATTATTCATGTACACAGCTTTTAATTTTTTGGTTACATTTCACTCCTGAGTATTTTATTTTTTTGTAGAAATTTTGAATAAATTTTGTTATTTTAATTTGATTTTGTAAATAGCCCAGGTAATCCCTGGAAAGAAACTTTATTATTTTTATGACTTTACATTATTTATGATCCTTTCATACCACTGTACAAATAATTACAAAATAAATTTATAAAATGTATAAATAAAATAACTTCAATTTTAAGCAAAGGTTAATACTTCATATAATTGTAAATTAAATGTGTGTTAATAGTCAATTAAATTTAGTAAATTTAAATGTCTTCTTATTTTCCTTTTATTTGATAGTACTTTTATATTTTTTCTTTAATGGGAATTGATTGACTATCTAATTTACAGACATTACAATATAATGAAAGGAATTTTCAAAGTGTTATATATAATAGAATTTTTAACACATGCTTCTGTTAAAATTAACAATTAAAAAATTTTGGCTTCATTAACTGTTTCATTAGTTACATGTTATCATTTCTGAAATAAGTAATTGTAGAAATAAAAGAAACTTTAAATGATCTACTGCTCTTTGTCACTGTTTTCATCACTGTCACCTTTTCTACTTCCTCCTGTGCCCCTATCCTGCTCTCCTTTTCTTTCATGGCGGCCATTCCAAATTCACGTTGCAGCATATGTTTTATTTCACAGAATGGGACTTCCCTGTGGCACGATGTGCTCAAGATGTCTTTACATTGTCCCCTGCATTGCATGTCTTGTCTCATGTTTCCAAGCCACGTTACACCTGACATAGCTGAGACCTATAAAACAGTTCTAATGAAGGAAAATAAGGGGATAGCACTTCAATAGAGACTCGAATTGCTAGGGTCTGATTTGGTGTTGGCAGCGTAAAACATTGACAGGATCCTTTTTAACAGCTATCTCTTTGACTGTGAAATCGTAGGACGCTACTCAGTGTATATTTTGGATTTGTTCTCAAATTTCAGAATGCCTCATTTGTATATACCGATGTCCCAGTTGTTGCAGACTTTGTAATGAATTAATATTGAACTCAGAAATTGAGTTTCTGTCAGAGGATTCCAGCAGTAAGTATTCTTCTGCAACAGCAGAGGAGTGATAGCAGTAGAAATTCCAGGGGACTTCTCAGGGGCACATCTCAGGATTCAGTGTAATGGCTTAACTTCAACATAAAGATGATCAGAGCAAGCACAGCTTACTGTTCCACTCTAGTAAGTGGTCTGTTAGGTGCCAGTTATGTAAATGAAGGTAATTACAAGAGAGAGCCAAAATGTGTCCTCCATAAGAAAGTGTGCAGTTTTTAAACAGGTCGTTCTGCAATCATCAGAAACCTTTGCAGGAACAACAAACTCCTCTGCTATGAGAGATTTAATATCTTCCAAGACATGGGGAGAAAAGGGCCATTTTGAGAAGAGGCCATTTGGGATTTCTCCAAGATTTCGAGGCCTCTTCCTAATATGACTCTTCAGAAATAAAGTTTTAATTTCCACGTTTAACTCTCTATCTTTCAATAAGCATTCTTTCATTTGCTTCTTTTCTTACCACAAGTCAAATGATTAATTTAAGGAGGAAATATATTAAATTGGAAAGTATTCACCTGAAAATATGTAGCTTAACAGTTTAATTTCAATAACTCTTCCTTTGGGCAGGAGCTTTACATTACAAAATTGAAACCACTTTTTGAAATAATTTTAGTATACACTGTGTCACAGAATAAGGTACCTAGATCCTTGTCAGTCCTGTGTTATCTTCTTTTTGATAGTTTTGGGGTCTCACCCTACATAAAAATTCTTTCTGGAATGAACAGTGTTCCCCTTTCATGTGTCAAAATAAAATTATCCTTATCATATGGAATTCACCCCTTTCAGAATCTTGTATTTTAATCGAGTTCTTCCTCGCACTATTTTCCCCTACCATATTGAAGATAATTCACTTTAAGGGCAGAAAACGATTAATACACTTCAGTAATCCATGTTATATAATATGGAATAATAAAAAGCAAAAAGATAATCCTATCAGATAATCATGTACCTGTAAATTATTAAATTGTAAAAAGGAGAGGACAAGAACATTGCTTGACTTTTGTATATTCTCATCTCCTGTACCTAACAGAGTAAGGACTTAACATATATTAGTTGGATGAGTGAAGTGTCTGTTGTATTATCCCATTCAATTCACTAATTCTAATTGAGACTATAATATGTATAAATTTACTTATTTAAATGTTAGATACTTTTATTAAAGTATCAATTAACAATAAGGGGAGCACAGCAATTTCTCATTAAGTTTAGGTAAGACTAAAAAAGAAATGATCAGATGCATTATAAAGTATGCTGGGATGGGCATACTCGAATTGTATTGGGCTGCCAGCACCCTCACACACGGCCATTCTGAAGGAGCATAGTGACTATGTGCATCAAAATTTAATATCTCATATGATTTGGTTTGACAAAATTTGTGCAAATAATTGCAAAGCTGCATTATAAACAAGTTTACTCTGACATTTCTTAAAATTTCCAAAAATGCAAAAGTCCAAATATTGGTTTAAATTAAATGAAAATAACTTTTAGTGAAAAGGTTTAAGTGAAAATTATTTTAAGAATTTGAAAATAGTGGTGAATTTCAATTTTTTTGTACCAGGGATTTAACTCAACTCCCTTCACCTGCAAGGCAGGCAGCGGAACCACTGAGCTAAAACTCCAGCACATCAAATTTATTTTTAGTCTTACTTCAGAACATCTGTACAATCTTTACCTAAATAAATTATCCTTTTACATAGAATATTTATTTAATCATATCTGAATATTAATACTAAAAATATTTTAATAGAATTCTGATCTCATAACTAATAGAATCTAAAAACCATGAAAATAAAATTGATTTTAGCAAATCAATTCTTAAATTCTTAAATTGAATAACAAATACTCTTATGTGTATATTCTCTTGCCTAAAATAATTTAAGTCTCTGTTGTAAAAATTTTCAACAAATGTCATTTTGTTCTAATATAGCTTTTTAAAAAATAATAGAAAAAATAAAGAATGTTATCGTGGAAAAATTCATGAATATAAAACATTTCGGGAAGTAAATTTTGCTTGTGATAATTTCAGGATTATTGTAGATAGCTAGTCGGTCTTGCAGAGCCAGCAATTTAAAGTTCTGCAGAGTACCTGTGATATGCAGAGCCTCGGGATATCACTAGCAGGGAACTAGTTTCTTCACTTAGTGTACAAAAAAAAATGTCTCAGATAACTAAACCAGCTAAGCTATGTGTGTGCTTTACCAGCTTAAAAATGTCAGAAGAAGCATACTTTTAGTTAGGTAGCTTTTGAGTGGCTAAGTGGAAGCTAGTATGCTGTGGATTCTTGGGGACATAAAGATCATTTAGAAGCATTTCCAGCCCCTGAGGAGTTCACAGAATTAGATGTTGAGGGCAGTTGAATATATTCAACTATCAAATAAGGCGATCAGGTGAGATAGGCTTTTGAATAGAAATTCTATTTGTGTTAAAGCAGGATACAGACACTTTGTTCCTTGGTTTTCGATTTCATGTGCATTTTGAACAAGTGGGCCACAGACCAAAACGTGTTAGCAAGACCTTTGAGGGAAGAACTCTGTTTTCTCCGAGCTTCATGTCTTATTGTGGCATTGGTGCAAAGCTTAGAGAATGCAGGTAAAATAGCAGAGAAGTACTTAGCATTGGGAGGCAACTTTGTTTCCAATTAGGTCATTTCATATAAACAAGAAGTTTTCTGAGGATTTTCTGGCTTCTGATTTCTAAACTGTAATCTATCAGTGATAGATTGAGCATCATTTTATATATGGATAGTTTATCATATAATATATAAAGAGATACATGAATATAATTAAATGTAAAATTATGTTGAAATTGGAAATATATTTAATTCTCAGAGATTTAAATTTTTAAAAATTAAGGGCACAGGGCTGGGATTTAGCTCAGTGGCACCGTGCCGGGCTCACAAGAGCAACATCCTAAGTTTGATCCCCGGCACAAAAAAAAAAAAAAAAAAAAAAAAA
>NW_022900916.1:51261550-51318144 GCF_012274545.1 Fukomys damarensis | reverse complement strand
AAAAAAAAAAAAAAAAAAAGCCCAAAACAAAACAAATAAAGAAAAACAGGAAAACATCAGAATATTTGAGATTTGTTTAGGGCAAAAGATCAGAAGACTGCATTATTATATTTGTTTATCATCAGCTATATCTTATTTTATTAAAAAGAACACTTGCATCATATTATAATGTTAGCAACTCCAACTTGCAACATCATATGCTAAATATAAAGAAAATTAAATTCAGTAAGAGCTTCAATAGAAATGGAAATAACCTGAGTCCTTCCCTAGACTGAGTTTACCCAAAATCTCTGAAATCTTTGGAAATTAACCTCCAAGTGTTACACAAAATAAGTACTTCATATACAAATTTGTTCCTCACAATTTACTCTGAAAATAATGTAACCTAAAAATTCAGAATTCCATAATCTTTTTTTTGGTTGGTTTTTTTTTGGGGGGGGTACCAGGGATTGAACTCGGGTCCTTGCACAAAATTTCGTAATCTTAATGTGTTTCTTCTTTCATTCATTTGATAGATATTTGAAAATTACCACAATGCTTCCTTCATCAACAGTTCTTCAGTGACATTTATGTCTGTCTGTTTGTATTGCCCTGTGGGAATAGTACGAGGTAATCAATGGAAAGAAGGAATTTATGCATAGGTCATTAGTGATAAGGATGAGGTCAGGCAGGAACTTGCAATGATGCTGGGATTAGAACTTGGAAATTCTGAGACCTCTTTGGCACCTTTGCCATTTCAGCATGAAGAATATTCTAATTTTGGCTTCCAGGGCTTCTTGTGGTTAAGGACCTCTGGTTCTACTCTGTACTTCTGTACTGGTTGGGCACTCCTGCTTCCTATTGTGAAAAACTAGAATTTGACTGTAGAAGAAACTGTTTTGGTATTCTTGGTGTGGCTTTTTCCAAAATGTGTGCCTTCATTTAGAGTCGTCTGCCATGTCCTTTTCTACCCATGTGTTACCTTGTGAGCATTCTTTCTCACAGGGACTCAACCTGAGTGCCCAACACCCATGCCCCTTCTAAGCTGTTTACTGGAGCTTAGTATTCATGAAAAATAAACAACATCGCCACTGATGACATGCATAATATTTCATCCTTTAAACAAAAAACATAATATAAAAACCCCTCATATGGGAATTTTTACTATGATATATCTTAATCCTTCTTTTTTCCCATTTCCCTCTCTCCCTTCAACCCCTCTTCCCTTCCTTATTTACAAAGCTTTGCTTCCATTTTTCTTCTTTTCTCATTTTTTCCATTTCTTCCTTTCCCCTCACCCCACCCTAGTTCCCCTTCCTATTTGGACATTTTCTTCCTATTTGATGATATCTGGTATACATTTTGGGCTTATTTACACCAGAGAAACAATGTAATATTTACACATGTGTGTTTGATTTATTTCATTGAAAAGTGTGGTCTCAAGTTGCATATATTTACCCAGAAGTGTCTCAAGTTTATCTTTTTATGGCTGAGTAGTACTCTAGTGTATCAAAAAAATCCCCACATTTTCTTTATCAATTCATTGGTTGATTGGAATTTTGGCTCTTTCCAAGATTTAGCTGTTTCAAATTTGGCTCTGTAAACATGAGTGTGCATGTATCACTGTGGCATGTTTTTAATTGTTTCAGGAAGATATCAAGAGGGGGAATAGCTTGGCCAAATCAACCAATAACAAATGCTGGAAGGGGTGTGGAGAAAAAAGGAACACTTCTTCACTGTTGGTGGAAGTGTAGACTGGTACAATCACTGGAAATCAGAGTGGAGATACCTCAAAAAACTAAAATCCTAATGTCTTGGAAATACATTCTGAAACACTTCTAAAATTTCCAGATTTAGCAAAGAAAAATCAAACAAATTCATATTTAACTGAGCATCATTATTTTATGTAGCAACCTTACTACTTCTAACTTCATTAGAAAATAGTGCATAATTACTGTTTGTTAGGAAATGCTATTTTGGGGGGGGTTGGTTGTTGTCAATGAGTAATAAAAATTTTTCTTTAATATTGGCCTCTTCTCTGTAACTAATATCCTGAATCAAGTGCTTACTAACTTCAGAGACATTGTCTTTTAAGGAACATAAAATCCTTTTAATTTTTATTTATTTATTGGTTCCGGGGATTGAACTCGGGTCCCTGTGCTTGCGAGGCAGGGCCACTGAGCTAAACCCCCAGCCCTTAAAATCCTTTTAGAAGCTTATATGCTTAATTTTCTTCATGAAAAATAAGAAAAATAATTTAAATAAAACCTTGGAACTCATTTTATTCTAAATATTATGCTTGCCTGATCCTGGTGTACATGACTCCTAATTTATTTTGTTCTCTTTACACTGAAATTTTTAATTTATCTGAGACTTTTACTATACAAATATCTTTTTTTCTGATATACCTGATTGTCCTTCATGGAAACAGCATGAACCTCAGAGTTAACCAGATATTTGTCATGCAACTTCAGAACTATGTGAAATAGCCTGGGCTCAATACATAATTATTCTGACCCTTAATTTGCACACATAGTAAAGGCAGGTGCTTTCAGAATGAAATGAGATAGTATTTGCAAAGATTTGAATTATACCTAGCACATTATGAACACTAAATAAACATGAACTCTCCTTTCCTCACTTTTTAAAAAACTCAACTCCTGTTGTCCCTGTTTATATGTCCATTTAACCAAATACACCATGCTCTTCATTGTACAGTGATATTAGATGTATTTTTATATTTTGTTCCATACTAAAAAGGGAGGGGTATACTGTACTTGTACATATATGTTCATGTAGATGTGGCAGTTCAGACTGTTAGGGTTTAAATCTAGAATGTCCCCCCCAAACTCCTGCACACTCACAGGCCGGGCTTTTGAAAGGCAATTCATTGTTGAGAGCACTATGCTCCTTCACTAGTGAGATCAGCAGCTATGCCTGCTGTCAAGAGGTGGGGCCTAGTTAGAGATGGGTCACGTGGACCTATCCCAGAAAGGCAGACTCTCCCTAGCTCCTCCCTGCTCCCGGTTTTAATGGATGCAGTTTCAGGGCAGCTTTTCTCTTTGCCAGACCCTCACACCATGCCATTTCTGCCTTGGAGCCATCAGGATGGACAATATGAGCCAAAGTGAACCTCCCATCCTGCAAATCGTGGGTGTTGGATATTTTGTCTCAGCCATGAGGAAAGTGACTAAGACAGTGTTTGAGGAAGGAAAGATGTACATCCTACCATACATTCATAAAATTAAATAGCTTTCTCTCAAATCCCCAGATGAGATTAAAATACAACTTAATCATAGAACATGAAGCTACTAAGTTATTTTTCGTATCATATGAGACATCCTCCTACTTAATCAGACTGCAGTGAACTAAATAAATATTGATATGAACTCTTAGGAATGATATCGCACCAAACCCACTATTTAGCAAAGTCTCTGTAAAACTGAAAACTAGGACTCAGTCTCAAATGACCAGTATCAGACAACTTTGAAGAACTGATAACCACTAAATGAATTGTAGCATTTCAAAAGTCTTCTCTGGGAATAATACCAATTTATATTTAGTTTTTAAAACTCCTTCAAATATATTATCCTCTTACAAATTACCCACATCAATGTTAAATATTATTAACTGCACTTAAAAAATAATAAAATTAAATTTCAACCTGATTAAATTATCCATGTAGTCAACTAAGTAGAGGCAAAAAGTGTCTTCTGAGATCTGTCAAATTGTTACATCATAATTTGTCTCTGAGATGCAAATGAAACCCTTTGCATAGTCATCTATGCCAATAAAACCAGCATCATAGAGAGATTTTTTTTTATTTTGCTGTCTTTTACAAAGAAAGATAATCAGTCCTCAGATCGCACAGTAACATGGCATAAACAATAACTGACTCATTGTCTCTTTCCTGGATATAATTAGAGGTTCCAGGCCCAAGGGCCAGGCTGAAAATGATTGAGTGGCAATGACACCAAAATCTGAGCAGTAGCAGAGCAGGCAGTGCTTTGTGTAGTAGGGGAGAGAACGTTCCAGAAGGTACCCATGTCTTTCCACTTCTTTAGCCTGTCTCAGAGGAAGATGTGTTTCTTCTCCTCACAAGTTTATCACCTTCTTCTGCCTCTTGACTTACTACTTTCTCTTCATTTCTAGGAACTTTCTAAACTCTGCTATCTATTAAAGGTTCTACTCCTTCCTATTTATTGAGCACATTATCAATTTTTTTATCTAAAGCAAGCAATGAACAAAACGTCTCAAATTAGAGTTCCTTTTTACTTTGGTCTGCATGGAATTTCCTAAAGTAGTTGCCTCATGCTGATCATTTCCCCCACTGACACCTCAGTAATTCCCTTGCCATCTAACTTCCTCTGAATAATCTCAGGAAACTGATATCAACTGGATAATATACCAAGTATCAGATCAACGGGAACTTTAGCAGTCCTTAACCTCTTTGAATGTTGGGATATTTAAAAATATAATCTATCTTGTCCTTTAACTGTTCTTTTTTTGCTTTCAACTACATAACATTTGAGATGTAATTTTACATAACATAAAATCTACCTTTTGAAAGTGTACAGTCCTTTTAGTCACTATATATTTCAAAAAGATCTTCATTACCCTAACAATAAACGCTTTATGCATTAGCAGCCACTCTATAGTCTCCTCTCCTTCCAGCCAATAGTCACCATTATCATCGTTTGCCTTTCTGGGTTTGATAATTTAGCATTTTATGGAAATAGAATCACACAATATGTGATCATTTGTAACAGATTTCATTCACACTGAACATATTTTCGAAGTTCATCCTTAGGTATTGCAGCATGCATCAATGCTACCTTCATTTTATGGCCCCAACATCAGTTTTCTTTATCCATTCATCAGTTGATGGACACTTTTGGTTGTTTCCATTTCTTGGCTGTTGTAAATAGTGTTTCAGCAAATATGAGAGTGCAGATGTCTTTTCTTCATAATGACTCCATTTTCTTTGGCTGTACATCCAGTAGTAATATTCCTGGATCATACAGCAGCTCTGTTGTTAACTATTTAAGGATCTCCATTTTATTCCATAATGACTGTAGTAATTTACATTCTCACCAACTATATGCAAGGATTCTCTGTTCTCTGTATCCTCACCATCATGTTTTACCTTTTGTCTTTTTGATCATGGACATTTTTTTTCCTCAAATGAAGTGATACTGTGATTTTGATTTGCATTTCTGTCATACTTAGTGATACCAATCATTTTTTCATACACCTATTGGCAATTCTTATATTTTAAGAAATTTTGATTTAGGTCTCTTGCTCAGATTTCTTTTTGTTTTGCTCTGTTTTGATTGCTGTACTGATGATTAAACCTGGGTCTTTTGCTCACCAGGCAAATACTCCCATTGAGCTACATTCTAGTTGCTTTTTAAAAAATGTTTTTGGAGACGCAATCTCATTATGTTACCCAGGCTGGTCTCAAACTGCTGTTCTCTTGTCACAGCCCCCCAAATAGCTGAATTACAGATGTATGCTACCAGGCCTGGTTTATTTCTCATTTTTTTATAAATAGGTTATTTAGTTTTACTATTGAGTTATTTAAGCACCTTAATCTAGATGCTGAACTCCTTGTCAGATGCGTTATTTGCAAATATTTTCTTTCATTTGGTAGATTGTTTCATTATTTTGATAATTGTATCATTTGCTGAGAGGCTTTTCATTCAGTTTAATTAGTCTTATTTTCATATTTTTGTTTTCTGTGTTTTCAGAGTCTTATCAAAATAATACTTCCTTGTCCCAAAGTACTGAAGTGTTCTCCTTATGTTTTCTTCAAATCATTTCATGTTTTCAGTTACATTTAAGTTTTAATCCATCTAGAGTTGATTTTCATTCTTGGGAATGGACGAGGTCTCATTTCGTACTTCTGCATGTGGCTATCCAATTGTCACCACATCATTTATTGAAGATTCTCCCCTGCTTGTTCTTAGCACCTGTGTCAAAAGTGTTGACTGTATACGTGTGAATTTCCTTCGAAGCTCTCCATTCTGCTTCATCAGCCTGTGCATTCGACTTCTGTTGCGATGCTGTCCTCACAATTCTTTGTCTTCTTTTTCCACTATCTCCTCATCTCTTCTCAAAAACATGTTCCCTAAGTTTGGGACCCTCAATCTTTCTCTTTGTTTTCTTTATCAGCCATTTAGCAATTCCCTTGCCTTAACTATTCACCCATATACTTCTGAAAATCCGTTGTCATCCTTATCAGTCTTTACCTAAAAGCTGAACTACTCACTAGCCACTGGAGAATCTTCTCTTAGATATCCTGCCGGCAGCTAAACAGTCATCATCTTCTCCCAGACCCTCTGTTTTGTAATTACATTTTCCTATTTCTAATATCAACTTAGCTTTTTTCTCAATTCCCTTTTTTTTCAGCTTTAATTGAGTTTATTGGTACATTTTAGGGATACAGTACAGTTACATTCATTGTTGGGATCCTGTACCTCTACATGACAGGTCTTGGTTCTCATTTTTTCCCTTTACCTCTGCCCTCCCTTCACCCCCTCCTCCCCTCCCCATCTACAAACACTTTATTTTCATCTTTTCATTCTCTCACATTTTTTTCTTTTCCCTTTTTACTTAATTCCCTTTGACTTCACATTTTGGAATCATCATAGACTCCTTCTTACACTTTTCCTCCATATCCAGTTTCTCTCTTGCTTATTTTACTTTTATGGTAAGTCTTGAGCTTTGTGTTTTCAGCTAACATTGTTTATGATCTGTTGACATTCAACTAGATGTGCCTTCTTGAACAGTAACTTCTGAAGTTGGAAATAATGACATATCATTCATCCTACTTCAACAAGTATGAAATGCTTGTTGTTTCGTTTATAGGACATACTTAAAGATTTTTAATGACAAGGAATAAGTATGTATTTTTTCCAAATATTTTCCCCATTACTACCTCATTTGCAATCTTACTTCTAAGTTGAAGATGAAATTCTAAACAAACAATTCAGAGTTTATTTTCAGATATTATAGTATAATTTAGTATCATGTACTTTCAGCTAATATTTAATTTACTAGTTGAAATTATATCAGTAATGAATATATCAGTAATGAATCCCCAATCCATATCCAAACAAAAAGATGATATCGGTGTCATAATGAAAAAAGAAGCTATTAAGGTATACAAAAAACAAAAAAGGTGAATTAAAAGTATATTTGGGAAAAATAAAATAACAAATAAAAATAACAGATAATTATATAAATCACTGTAGTTTGGGGGACATATAACAGGAAAAAAAGGTTACAATGTAATTACTTTTAATAAAACTTGTTCCAATGCATCCTTAACTTTCATACCCGAGAACTTAAAAGTTGGGCAGAATTCCTTCATATGTGAATGAGAACGATAATTAATCGTATTATAGATAATATTAGTGGCCTCTGTTTTCCATTAGCAATTCATTGTCAGCAGCAAGGGAAGAGTGAAGAAAACTGATATACAAATAACAGGCTAACTGGTTCGATTTATGGCACAGGGGAATGCCAGCTCTGAGAAAGGGAATGTGTTCACACCATTAAACTGAGTACAAGATTCTAGATCCGATGAAAGCAAAACCTGTCTTAGCCTTTAGTCACCATGAACAGTCTTATTTCATGGAGGGTTTTCTGGAAGGTCTTTTGGGATTGTAGAATGCTACTGAAGTCACTGAGAAGTGAGTTTGATCCTCAGTCTTGAGAACTCTATTATTTCTGAGGATAACTAGGAAATCCGTTCTATCACAGATTCAACACTTTGATCATCTCTTCTTTGGATCTGCTTCATGAATGCTAAGTCAAAACACCGTGGCATGTGAGTGGTAAATAAGAAGCTTAGCATGTAATGACTCACTCTTCTTATAAAATAAGAAAATAAATAACCCGAGCTTCTCAATTTGGCTTCCAAAGTGATATACATTATAAATACACTAGCCACATATTTATGCTTTAACTTTATGTAAGATATACTCTAAAAACAATTATTTTAAAAAATATTTTCTAATTATCTTTTTTTTTCCCCCAACAGACTTATCTAATTATATATCAGCCATGATGAAATGAAGGGTCAATAGCTACAGATACATAATTTCCCTTTGATAGATTGCTGTTTGAAAATAGGTTATGACAATTAGATGATTAATTTTCTTCTATTAAATAACATTATGAGACTTCAGATTGCATTTATCAGTATATTCTCTTTAGCGGGAACATAATAGGAAGAAAACCCAAACAGAATAGAAATTCACATCCTTTGTGAAAGAATCTCAACATGCTTTTTATCAGCCACTCCTAGGAAAATAATTAGGAAATGAAGTTGTTTGGAAACTTATTTTATGTTCAGAATTCACAATAACATGCTAAAGACATGTGAAAGGGTCAAATATATATGAATATGAAGAGCAGAACCCTGATGTGCTGTTGGAATTTTTTTTTTTTTTGGTTCTGGTTATCTGCAAAATGTACCCCCCTTGTGAGCATAACTAGGGAGTGCCTGTACAAACATTCTCGTTTCGCCTGTTCCACATAATCGTTTCTTGTATCATATTTCTTCTGACCTCGCTATCTGAAACCAATTATAGGAGATCCATTTGGGCTGCATCTATTTTCATAAGAAGCCTAGGCAGCAGTGTTTTTCTCAGAGATGAATATCAACATCAAATATGCTTCTGAGTGCTTTGTTATTTATGTTTCAGAGAGATTTTGTAGCCTTCAGCTCTCAAGAATGTGTCACGCTGTGCTGTTTATACATTGAAGATATTAATGGGCGTAGATGTCATTTTTCATTTTAATGTCTCAAATGCAACAGGCTGATAGGTTAAGCATTCCTATTTTTATGGGGAGAGATATGAGTGATGTATGTTTTTTTCCCAAATATACATATATTTACTTTGAAAAAAAAGTTATTTATAAATCTTTGCATTCTCAACATTTTTGGTTTTACTGGATGTTTCCAAACAAATCTCAAATAATTTGATTTCTGGTGAAAGTTTTCAGTGTTTTTCAGAATAAAAGCAAGGGTCTGACAGGTTGTAGAAATTTTTCACCCTGAATTAATTCTCACAGTGACCTTCTCAGTAGAATTACTTTTTTTGTGAAGTTTCTCACTAGCATAACATTAATACTACTATAAAACATTCATGGTTAAAATTTGCTTTTTTTACAAAAGTTTATTTTGTTTACAATTACAATGTAACTGTCAGCAATGATGTTTTCAATCACTATTTTACAGCAAAATGCATTAATTGCTAAAAAACAAGTGCACTCCCACATTTCTGCTGCTAATTTATCTGTATCTTTAGTCTGATCTCAATATTTTTTACTTTATTTAGTTCATGTGTGCAGTACATAATGATTGCATTCACTGTAGGGGACCAGTACATGCACATACATCTCAGTTTCCTTCTTCCCCTCCTCCACCCACTATTATTTTTCCAGCATCAGATTCATTTACAGATCTGTATTTTATTAGACCTTATGCAGTGAATTACCATATATACAAATTGAAAAACAGACAGACTACTGGGCCGAAGAACATATAAAATATGTAAGACAATTATGAAAATATCCTATCTTAGTATTCTTTAGCTTTACCAAAACAAGATAACTGCACTAAGTAAAATATTCCCATAATTAAAAACAAATGCATTTTTGGAAACTATATGTAGTATGGTTGCCTTAGCATTTTCTTTCTTATTGTTCATTTGAATTAGTCTCGTAATTTTTTTAAGGGAAGTTTTTTTAAAAAACTTTTGCTTTTTGTTCTATATTAATTTGGTGAGAAAGACAATGATATAAATAGCTAGTGACACAGAATTTATACATAGCCCTTAAATTTATCTTTTCTATTTGTCAGAGTGACAAGTAATTTTCAAATTAATATTTTATGTAATTTGATGTCTCCTAGCTTCTATTGACAAATTCAACTGAAATTTTTCATTTTTTGAGTAGGTAATATAATAAATTCCCAAGATAAACTAAACACCTCTGAATAGTTGTTTATTGAAATTCAATCCAAATGTGTTAACCAGTAGAACAGAAATTAAAATGTCATCTCATGCATGGAGTTAGAATGTAAACTGCCACAGATTTCTACTTAGGAGCTTTAAATAATCCTGTCTTTTGCAATTATTTTATCCTCCTTCCCCTTTTGTGTATTATGGCAATCTCAACTGTTACCAAAAATGTATAATCAAGCAGTTTCTTTTCATAAATGTGTGTATATGATGATCTTCAAGTATTTTAAAGATAATTCTACAATTCTAAGTGTCTGCCTTCTAGTTTCTTACTATCTCTATTCATTGATTTATTTATATTTTAGGTCTCATATAGGAGACATTATGTATATATAACTATCTCTGATTTATTTTGCGTAGCATGATGAAAATGATTAAGACATATTATATACATATGCACCATTGCATAAACAAATACCAATATTTTGTAATGCAAATGTACAGGAAGGACAGAAGGAAGGAAGGAAGGAGGGAGGGAGGGGAAGAGAGGGAGGGGGAACAGTATATGTGTATATATGCATGACACCAATAAAGATATTTTCATCTAGGAACAAATATAACTATATTTGCATGTAAAAACTTAAGTGCTTGAAACATAGAAGCATACTTCATCCAAATATCTTGAGGCTCTTCATCGTTATTATTATTTTAATAGTAATGTAGGTGTATGTTTTTGAATAGTGAAATTTTTATAAGCATGTATATGTATATATTCAAGTGTTTTTCTAAAGGCCTCAGGCATTCACATGTCCACTGGATTACTTGAAATAAACGAATATAGTACACACATGAAAAGAACACAGTCCTAGATTCGGGAAACAGAAACCTGAGGGTTTTATTTTTATCAGTTTTTGCATTGTCACTTTAGTCAAGTTATTAAAGTGTTGACTAATTGTGTATAAAACAAGAAAGTGGGGGCAGACAATGTCTAAAGTATTACAGCTCAAGAACTCTGTAATTCTGTTAGTAATGATGTATCAGAAAGTCGGCTATTGTAGGATTTGAAAGGGGTAGCAGTTATTAGTAGAATATGTAGAGAGAGCCAGGTTAAAGATGATGTGGACATTTATCCATAGAAAGAGTATATATATATATTTTTTTTCTTGATAGTTGTTAAATTCAATTCATAAAAAAGATTATATTATTTTCCTCTTTAGTCCTATCACGTACTATCCTTCCCTGGAAATTTACTCACCGTAATTGCATGACTCCTGACACAGAGTAGAGATAGTATGGTACACTGGAATGTACTCAGGCCTGGAAGCTGTGAGACTTTGAAAACAGCACTCATAAATTGTTCTGTGACCTTGAACAAAGCAACTGATGATGCTAGTCCTTATTTTCCTCATTTGTTTAAATGAGGAAGTCATTAAATGATTTCTAAGATTGCTTTTAATCTTAGTCATTCACGAGTCCAAGATTCCAAATGTATTCCTTAGAATCCTTTCTTATAATACCTGACGAGTTTTCAGTAAAGCTAAAACTTTATAAGTGTATATGTAAAATGAACTATGAACTCAAAAGGAGAAGACAAATTTTTTTTAAATAACTGATATATGGATTTTGACTTCTACAGGGAAAACAATTGGTTGTTTTTTTGTTTTGTTTTAGTTTTTAAATTGACGCAGTGTAGCTTACTCCCTAGGAATTTCTATTTGAGAAATAGCACTTATTATTTTAGAAGTTATAGTTAAGGAAAGTATATATCACTGAAGATATTAAATGAAATTTTCAATGAGTTTTGTGACAATAATTATCAAATATGCTTTTTTTTTTCCAAACTGAATTTTATTATAAATTGCCTGAGTTCACTGTCATGTGCCACATTCGGAAATAGCTTGACTTGTAATTACTTGAGAAGTTTAAAAAACAAAAGGGAAATGATTGGTGAGTGAGTGTGTCTCCGAATGGAAAAAGTGTGCTTTGCAAACTGTGCCAGATCCTGCGGTGGGAAGACAAATCAATGTTGTTAGGAAATGGTTCGAGCGCATTCAGTTTGTTTACTTTGGTTTCTATGTCTGCCTGCCTTCTCACAAAACTTGCTTGGAGCCAGACTGTAGCAGCCCTCTCTCTGTCTTTTCATAATTGATCAGGGGATGACTGCCTTCCCTGAGGGTTAAGACGTGGCAACTTTTTCTGTTTGCTCAGCATCTCAATGCAGTAGTTCAAACATTGTTCACACCAGCTGGCAGTGTAATGCCATATGCACATCTTGTCAAAGCAACTGTTGTCATGGATACTAGAAACTCTCTTAAAAACAGATCATTGATTCCGATCGAAATTGTACTTTTTATCAGCTGAGAATCTTAATTATTATAGAAGAATATTGACCTAACAAGTTTTTCCCATTATGGAAAAATTTATCTTGTATGCTAAAACAGTGAGTAACAAAGTGAGGTGTTTATTTGAGTTTTATGTGTTGAAAGATCTCATCACTAGTATTCATTGAACTCAGTTGTTGAGAGAAAATAAAATTTTAAATAGAGACTGTCAAAGTTTTTTTTTAAAGTTTATATTGCTATCTCTACCACAATTGGCAATGTGTTTGTGTTATAGCACTAGTTTTTACAAGAGAACTTCATATAGCATATTTACTAAGCTGCCCCTCCTCCTAAATGAAAGGCTTATATTAGTTTCTTATGTTAAGTTTTATTTTCCTAACTGGGTAAGAAAACATAAAAATAAATGAAAACATCTTCTATTTTGATTGGTATTCTGTCACACATAGAAACAAACCTGATTGGTTGAGTGGTAATTTCTTTGTTCTCTGATTTTGCTAAGAATGCAAATGAAAACCACTCAATTTTATTTGGCATTAAAACTGCACTTTATTTTGTCAAAGGAGAGGTTTCCCCTTGAATTGTAAGTACAAAAAATGTTTTTAATCTTTAGTGAAAATCCTTATTAATTCACTTTCAAGATAATCTGATGTTGATTTGTCAAATTTAATTACAGCTTCCGGTAACACTTGAAGTCTACTGCTTTTGCTTCAAAATTGTAATATGAAAATGCAAATGAATGATAATTTGAAAGGGAGTGGGCATTTCAGTTGAACACTTAAAAGACAAGTTCCTTGTGGGAATGAGGTTATTGATGCAGTTTATGATTTTTTTTTCTTCTTTACACACACTAAACAAATTAAATTTATCTCCTGTAGGATTACATGAGTCTCTGTGATTTTGAATAATGTTGTATGTGTGTGAGTGTGTGTATGTATATATATATATATATATTAAAATTTTCAGCACATTAAAAGAAAAGGGAAATTAGGGTTCTTGTGAATGTTAACTAGGGTAACTGATAATTTAACTTGAAACAAAATACTTAGACATTATCCCTTTTTACTTCTAGGCTCTTCAGGCAGCAAGACAACTTCTTTTACAGCAGCAAACAAGTGGACTGAAATCTCCTAAAAGCAGTGATAAACAGAGACCACTGCAGGTTAGTAAAGGACTCCTATCCTTGAGATTTTATTTTTTTAAAAAGTTCATAATAACAACAGATGTGCAGATGCAACTATAAATACACACATAATTATTACATTTACTTATATAGGTAATTTTAATTCCAGAGAGAAGAATTCATCTTATCTTAATTTTAGAAAAGAGAAAAAATTCTATTAGCACAGATTTTAAAAGTTTTTAAGTCTACTCCTTGCAAAAACTATGTAGGAACCAAATACATAGCATACATTAGTACACATAAGTTAAATAATTTCCTATGAAATTCCCTTGTGGGATTTTAGTGAGATTTTATGCATACATAGGTAAAAATGTAAAATTCTTCCTTAAAAGCAAAGTCATGGTAAAATGGTGTGGAAGGAAACAAAGGAGTCTTAGATAACCTTCTGCAGTTGTATCCAAGTGACAAATGCCGAAAATTTCCATGTTTGCCAAAAAAACTGTTTGAGTTTGCCAAGGAGTTATTGCTGTTGCTACAGTTATAAAAACACATTCTGGATTTGTTGTCCCTACTCACTCTGTTTGTCCTGTGAAACTGCTAGTGTGTATGTCTTTTAAAGTAACTTTTTGTTACATAATATAACAACTGTTTTATAGTCTTCTCAACCAAAATATGTAGGCTATTTTCTTGGGGGAGGGATAGTATTTAAGGTGAATGTTTAAAATGTTTGGAAAGTAGAATCCTGAAACATCTCTCAGTGTTCCTCAGCTTTGTTGCAAGATAAGCAACACTTTTTCCTGAATTTTATGTCATGTCCATGTCTAATAAGGCAAATTTAGGAGTTTGTTTTTTTTAAGTAATCTCTTGTTTCTGTATTTTACTAGAGCAGCCTTTAAAAAATGGCCTACCTATCCTATTTTCATTTTATGTATACTTGTACTTATTAGTAACTAAGTCTTACATTATGGCCTTCTAAAGTTTAGTTTATGACAAAGAATCATAGGACTACTGAGCCATGCAACCCACAAATTACTTATTACCTAAAACAGGATTAAATTATGGTTAATTAAATTTCAGATGAGAGTGTTGTTTTCCTGGGAACCAAATGATATGTTGGGGTGGGTGGGAAGCAAAGGGACTAGAGGATAAGAGGTATTTCAGGAGTCTAAAGTAAATGCCTGCCATGATTACAAATGAAAGTTTTCTTGAATCTGCTTGAATCTAAGCTCCTTTTTAATGTTGTTATCTTTTAAAATAAATTCTACATTCTTTTGTTTAGTCAGTAAATCTGCTGTGCTACTTTTTTCATCACCATATTCCTCCCCAAGTTATAATGGTGAGTGTAGTATTTCTGAAGTTATCTCATTCCTAGAGCCTCTCCATGCATTTACAGAACAGGAAATTTTACATAGTAAAAGTTAGGCAAGACAGCAAATGAATGTTGATCTTCATTATTGCTTCAGATACGGGTTTCTGTTTTCTTGCTGGTGAAGAAAAGGAGATTTAGGTGCTGGCAATATAAACCATACATAGGAAAGTTATCATTTTAAATGTCTGAAGAATACTATTGAATTAATTATTTTAACATATTTCGTGACAAAATAGAGAAATTCTCAGCTCTTTTTTTCCTCTGCAAAGCTAAGGAGAAGTTTCTTTATTTCTTGTTACCAAGGTTATCTCTAGAAATAATAGCTGGGCTTTACATTTTTTATTTTCTTTTTGTTGCTGTTGTGCTGGAAGTCAAGATTTGATACTTTAATTAGCATATAAGTTTTCTTAAAAATGCTCACATTAATGTAGGAATACTAACTTCTCTAAAAGAAAAGAAGTCTTTATGTACCAATTATTTTACAAATAAATGTTGAGCGTAAGTCCTCCGTTTTGGTATTTCAGCATGAAAGGGTGATTAGAAACATTATAAATACATTTTAAAAATTGCAGTTTCTCACTATACTTCAAAAACCTTCATCGTGTCACTTGTATGTAGTGTTTTGCGATGCATATTAATCTAAATGTATTTCTATTGTATACATTATAAAACTGTAGCATTTTCATTTTACTTGTAATTTTCATGTGATTTCTATTTATATCATAGAAACGAGAAGTTAGCTTATATATATGAAAATTTAGAAATAATTAAGGAATACTTATTCACCAAAATATACACTACAATTTATGTAATATAAACTTAACATATTTATTACTCCATAGTATTTGATAAGCTTAGCAGAAACTGTATTAACATTCTAACCAAAATCTAACAGCACTTCATAGTAGCTTACATATCTACTGTCAAAGAAGATTATTAGGTCTTAACCTTGCATCTGCAAATACTATTTTGCATCAGTTGTACTATTTGCCACTTGTGTTTAAGAAGTGGAATATTTCATTTAAAATTTTAATCATTAAAGTGAAATTTACATATTTGGAAGTTTTCTGATATGATTCTCTGAGTCTACTTTTTTTTTCTGATAAGTAAAAGTTTAACCAAACTTTTATAATAGCATTGGCATAGATCATCCTCTAAATCTCTAAAAGATAATTGAAAATGGTTCAGAATCTGCATTTGCAAGGCAAGATATTTGGTATTAATAGATATGGTTCTTACCATGCCAGGTATAATATTTTTAGAAGATCAAAAGAGGTACTTTATATTTTTATTTTAAAATACACTTCTGATAGACAACTATTTTATAAAGTTTGAAAGAATGTTGACTTTAAAAAACTGTTTTGATGGCTCAAGTCACAAGAACAATATTTAGTTGCTTGCTAACATTCTCCAGAATTTCTTTTAAATGTTAGAAAGTAGTGGTCAAATTTGAGGTGTGACATGACATAAAGTCTATTTCTAACAGATCAGTATTTATAGACTTTTTTCCAATTACATTTGGGGGGGTTGTACTACAGATGGCCTAGATACTAGCACATCAAATGCAAATTAGAAAGAAAAAATATCAAATCAGACAAACTTGAACATTTCATTTTCACATATAGTTATTTGGGTATATGTATTTTAAACATGCTTACATGTTCTTTTTATTATGTGGAATAGCACCTGAATATGTCCATTAGTGCAATGATTAGGGAGATATTGGTGAATAATGTATAAAGGTTGACATACAGAGAGGAGCTGATATTAATCAGAATATTAGTTCTTTATAATATTACTGAGTAACCAGAAAATATACTCTAGTATTAACAGCAGAAAATGGTCTTTAATTTTAATTAAGTTCTATTTGTTTCTACTCTAGCATTTCCTAGACATGATATATGAGGAAAGTTAGCCAAAGAGGATACCTAATATTTTCAATTCTGAAGCTAATTTCCAAATTAAAAAGAGTGCACACACAGATTACAGATGTACATGCACACTTCCAAAATCTGTAAATTAATTTTTGTAAAATACATTATCAATTTTCTAGCCTATGACAAATATACTTAATTTAGTTTAGATATGAAAATTGGTCGCATTATTGTTCTTGTTACATTTACAGCCATGAGACAGACTTGTGGTTCTTCAACAGCTGTGCAGAGCAGAGCCGTAATTTAAGGTAAATGCATCGCTTTGCTGTCTTAGATGAATATTAGTATTTAGCATTATAATCACTTCCTTCACTAGAGGCAAAAGCTCAATAAAACTACCTTTTACAGTAGATAATAAAAACTATACAAATGTTATAGTTTTGTCTAAATAATACAAGAATGGAATAGTAGAAAGAAAAGTGGAGTGAACATGGGAGTTCTATTCTGACTCTGCTACCAAATATCATATAAGAATGAGGAAATCACTTCACATCTTTAAAATGGAGACACTGAGCTAATTGATGCACTAGATCTAAAATTTCATACTTAAAAGATTTTTGTTTTTGTTTTGAAATGACAGGCATCTGGTTTTTCAGGATTAGTCATATCTGGTTGGATATTAATTTATAACCTAAGAATTATGAGTTTTAAATTTACAAAGGACAAACAAAACAAGTTTTGGACTTAAATTGCATATATATATATATATATAAGCATATAATTTTGCACATCTACATAAAGAAGTATTATATTTCTATTTATATACTTTTGTAACCTCATTTAAACATATGGTGATATAATGCAACGTAGCATCATTTCTGTCTTCTTCTTTGTTCTTGAATATTACAGTTAGCGTCATCAGACAAAGCTAAAGATTCTGTAGTATTCAGAGAGCCCAAGATTTTGTATACAGGTTAAAAATCAAGAATAAGATATAAAATTTTATAATTTTGAAATTAATAAGACATTCTACTGGAAATAATAACTTCAGGCTAAAGGATCAGTCATCACTGATCATCATAAAATTCCTTTTTGGGGGGGTATTGGGGATCGAACTCGAGTCTTTGTCCTTGGAAGGCAGGCGGTGGCACCACTGAGCTAAATACCCAACCCCATAAAATTCCATTTCTGATTAAAAATTCTTATCATTACTTTCTCATGGATCAGAATTAAAGAAAAGCTAAAGCGCATTAATTTTCTAAATACTTAAAATAACATTATCAGGAAGTTTATGGTATAGATTCAAGTAGGACAAATCTATTATAATGTAGAAAATTCAGATTTTTTAAATGAATCTCTTTGTTTATATTTTCTCTGTATCAAAACTTTAGAGGTGAGTCTAATACAAATTTTTAACCATAAAATTTAAAAAGAGTTTACGCTCTACGGACAGATCAGGCCTTGTGCATGCTGGTTTTTCTGTTCCTATGAAGAGCATTTCTAAAAAGCAGGACTAAATTGGCAAATTTACCTGAATGTCTTAGAATAAGATCTTCCAATTGTTGTGTTATTTACACCCCTGACCAGCTGTTTGAGGCTGACACTCTGTAGAGGAAGGGCTAGACTACACAGCCCTCCACTCTGAAGCACCTGTACGCAGCAAACTTCACTTGTGCTCTGCTCTTAGCATATGGGAGAAAGACCATGTGTTTCAGGTCTGAAGTCTGCCTGTCTCTTAGTGAGTGGCACTTCAGGTAGTATACCTTGATCCTTTGGAATGTGTTTCCCTCTCACTAAAATGGGAATAAATTATTGTGAAGCCAAGAAAAAATGCTATGTAAAGTATCTACAATACATGTTGGATAATGAGTTAGTGAATCATTGCCATTGTGATAGACTCCAGGAAATTGATATACAATTCAAGTTCATGATATATATTGTACACTATGGTTCCTATTTTCAACCACAACCTTTCCCAGCCCTTCTAAGGAGATGATATATGCTTAAGTCAGAAGAAAACTACATTGTGTGTTTTACGGACTGTCCTAGTGTCTCTCCTGCTACAGGTTGCTGAGGCTTGTATGCTTTATATGCAACACATTTAAACATATTTTAACATTTATCTTTCTTTCTACACCTCTAGTACCTAGCCTAGCCCAGTGAATAACAGAGCTCAACCTCAAGGAATATTGGTTGAAGCCATGAATGAGGAGGAAATTGTGCTGTGTAAGAACTAGAGAAGCTCTGAGAAGAGGGTATCCTCCAGTCATTCAGTGTAAATTGGGATGACTGTAGTTTGTAATAATTGAAGGACTGTGTGATGTTACTTTCCTTTTGTTGCTGAAACAAAATACTCACCTGGCACCCAAAGTTAAAGGGGAAGGAATTTATTTGGCTTACACTTTGTAGAGGTTCAGTCCATAATCAGCAGGGATAGCAAACAGGAATCTCAGAGGAGAAACAACATGGCACACACAAGGCAGCAAAGGTATCAAGAGAGTTACAGCATCTTTCTGCTCCTTTTATTTTATTCAGCCTACTTATGGTGAGTAGCGCTCACACCCTTAATCCTAGTCCTTTGAGCCTCTAGCATTGCATGAATCCATCAATCGATTCCAACTTCACACTCTAGAACAAGCCTATGACTACGTAAAGCTTTGGGAGGGACATCCAGACCAAACCATAACTGACAACTTTAGGTCTTTAGTTTAGAACATATTGAGGTAATACAGTTTTGGTCAGAATGCAATTAGAAATTGGAAAAGCAGAAAGTACAATCAGCATTTATAAAGAATATCATCAATTTAAGCAAATGTGATCAGGGAACATGTTTAGAAAAGTCATTTATGCTGGGCCTAAAGAAAAAGAATGATCGCTTTTAAGAAAACAATTCTGTAGATAACTAGAGTGAAGGCATTTTTTGATGAAGAAATTGTACTAAAAGTTCATGTCAAGGGGTCGGGGATTTAGCTTAGTGGTTCCACCTCTTGCGAGCAAGGACTAGGACCTGAGTTTGATCCCTGGTACAAAAAAAAAAAAAAAAAAAAAAAGTTCATGTCTCCAATTGGGTAGCCCTTGAAATGTCCATGTTAATGAGTTTGTACTGTATGATTTCGGTAGTAGTGGCTATTACATGTTTTTTTATTTGGAAATCGTATGATCAAAATGGTACTTGTTTTTTTGGTTATGGTTTTTGGTTTTTTTAAGGTACTGGGGATCTAAGTCATACCTTGAGCTCAGGCTGGTGTCGGCACCACTGAGCTACATCCCGGCTCTCAAAATGGTACTTTGTAATGGAGGATGCTTTCATGGGGGAGATTTGTAATGAATTTGAAATAAAGAATATCCTTACTGGGCCATGGATTTAGTTCAGTGGTGCCTCGCCTGCCTGGCAAGCGCAAGGTCCTGAGTTCATTCCCCTATACAGGAAAATAAAAGAAAACAAAACAAACAGAAACTAAAGAATATCCTTACAAAACTGTTCATGTAGGCATGATAATATATTTAGTGCTAGACATATAGAATTTGAGGTAATGGCAAGAAATGTAGTTAGAATGAATCAGCTTTTAGGAGAACTTGAGAGAAAGGTCAGAACTAAAGACAAATATTTGAAGAATAATCCAGAATCCATGAGAGTAATATATGAATCCATGTGAGTGGTAGGGATGGCTGAAAAAGGCGATTTTCCAAATGGAGCTCCATATTTCTTAAAGCAAATATAAAAAGTAACAAAAAAAAAGAAAGCAACCAAATTAAATTTAATTTATTAAGAAATCCAAAAAAAAGGGAGAGTTTCTTCAAAGACAGACCTGGTCACCCATATCAAGCAATATCCATGAAGATGAGAACTTTCATGCATTACATCATTTAACTGAGGTGGATCAATGATGAGTTTTAATTCTCATCATTCACTTTATCATTTTTATTGTTTCACATTAACTCTTAGAATCTGCAATAATAACATTGTCAATAGTGAACAGGGAAAAAATCATACTTTAAAAAAAATTCAATCGAAAATAGCCAATTATTGAGTGTACTTTTGCTTCTCATATTGCTGCTTAGTAAAATGTATATTACATGTATATTACTGAGTTCCTATAAATTAAACATGGCAGAAAATTGTTTCCTCAGAGGTCAAATTGTCTCTTTTCTTTGCTACCCAGGTTACTTGTTTCTTTTCATAATCCATTAGGATTTTAAGCATATATTCCCTTGCCTTCTCTACCTTAACTAAAGTGAAAGCAAGAAAGGATGAGAACATTAATATTGCTATGGGAGCTCTCTGTAGGATTTAAGACTTAGGCTGTGAATTTTATCTTAAGATGTTTGGAGGTGATGTACAAGCTAAATTGAATGACAAAGTGAGGAACACTCCCTGTACATGATTAAAGACAAAAAGTAAAATTATTTGCAATTTCACTTCCATTTAAGACTCTTTGTGTTTCCTCTGTGGATTCTACTCATATCTTTCTATCAACCTGCATTCAGCATTTCTAGTTGGTTTTTAATTTTTTTTCTGCTCCCTTCATCTTGCCTAATGCAGTCTTTCCTCCTTTACCACTCTGTTTTCCTCTGTCATCATGTAACTTTGTCCATTTAACATTAACTTTATCTCTTCAGTCACACATAAGAAAATACATTTTAAATATCTATAACTATTTAATTCTGCCTTGGACCTAACTGATATCCTAACATATCATTTTACTAACAAAGCAATAAAACTATTGCTTTTTACAAACCAATATCCAATATTTAATTCTTGTTTTTCTTGTCCCATGAATAGTTTCTTTTTAAAATATTTTAAGTGGCACATTTAGTATAAAAGCAACTATATTCTTGACTGTCTCAGTAACTTAGAAGTATCTAGACCCTGAAACATTTCTTTTACTGCTAGAAACATCTTTCTGCTGTAATTTATAAAACTTTTAAGGTCATTATCAGTATGACTTAACCATTCTCTAAATTTTTTGGTCATTTTTTTAGAAAACCTATTAGAATGAATATCCAAATTATAAATGCATAGAATGGTTATACTAAATGGCCAGTTCTGTTAAGCACAACTTAGGTTATGCTGATTATGATTATTTTAGTAATGCTGAATTTGGAAGCACCGCATTTGAAAAGATCAAATGTGTAATGAATTGTTTTTTCAAAAATATTTTAGTCACTATTTTAATATGAAAACCATAGAAGCTCATTATAAAAATGTAACATGATTAAAGTTAAATTATGATTGGATACTAAGTTACTTTTTCCATTGGCACTTAATAAATTGCTATAGTGCAGTGGATTTTTAAAATGAAAATTATGTTCTCTGATTAAGTGAGAAAGAAACCACTCATGAGAACTAATTATAGTAGACCCTTGACATTCACAAGGTGTGTATTCTGAGATCTTCATGAACCCACAAAATGAAAAAATTCCCCATTTCACAAATATGAAGAAGTGTGTGCAGACTTTCTTCTAAACACTCATTCTGAATCAAACTGCTGTTGCCTTCTGCAAAGTGCTAAAAAAAAGTTAACAACTTTGCAAGTTTCACTAAAATTTCCACATTTCATCTCATTTTTGAAAAGAGAAAAAATATTTGATTCAGATCACAGCTTTTCTTACATCACTCAGAACAGGACAAGACCAGCAGAACTGCATTAGTAAAAGAAAAATCCAGTCTAGTGGAAGAATTAAGATCTTGGTTTGCTGGATGATTTCATGGGTGGAATTACACAAGTGTGATGTGTAGGCACTTTGGGATTACATGCAAGTAATCAGATGAGTCCTGAATATTTGTGGATTATAAAGCTCCTACCTACCAGATCTTGCAACCTAACATCTATGAAAAAATTCCTACGTGAACAAGCAAGACCCCATGCTTTCTTCTTGGACCTCATATTGAGGAATGGAGAGCCTACACAGCTCGTAATTTTCCTCCTTCTTAAATTTAAATGCCCACCTGCATCAATCAATTACCTAGATATCCCTCCAGAGTAAAAGCTGCCTGTTGTGCCCCTAAGAATAAATGTTGTCTGGCATATTCTTTAGAGAATAGGGAAAGGCAGTGCCTTGGTAGGAGGAGACCTCACAGAAGTGCAGGAGATGAATAGAAGTTTTATTTTAATAACTATCCATGTTGACTAGTACAGCCCAGGGATTCTGAACTGAGGATTTCATCCCATGATTGAAAATTTCTATATAGATTATTTTATAGTTAATTGTCTCGAATCACTTCTGGCCCTTCTTAAAAGTATTTTTTAAAGGTTTTGTCATTTACTTTTGCTCATTTTATTGTTTTATACATGTGCACATAAAACCTGTAGTATCTAGAGGTTAAGCATTTTGATAACACAAACACACAGGAAATTCCTTTGTGCAGTATCTTAAATTCTTACACTTGCAGTGCTAACACTTGCATTGCTGTGAAAGCTGCTACCTTGGTATCTCCCTGTGCTAGTGCTACTGCACTTTCTCAAGTGACAAACCAAGGAACACTTTGAATATTATGATGTGCTAACATGAGGAAAATCTGTTGTCGCTCAGAAATACTATGGTAAATTCTCAGAATAACTCAGCAAAAAGAATAAAAACACAAAAGGAAAAATATTCTCTACGGTCCAACTTCTTCCCATAGACCAAACATGTAACAAATATTTCAAACATTTTACTTAGTAAGATATGATTAACATTTTATTTTTTCAAAAGCATTGTTGGCATTTAATTTTCTTTACTAAATAACAATCTCCACTCCTTTACAGCCTTAGAGGACATTTAGGCCAGTGGTTTTCAAATCTAAGAAATTATTTGAAAACCTTTTAAAAATGAGATCTTGGGTCTACTCCAGACTATTGAGTTAAAATTTTGAGAGGATGGGATCTTTGGAAGTCAAAAATTTAGAAACCTTCCGGGAAATTCTGCTGCATCTGCCCTACAGAGGAGTAGAATATAGGGATCCTGAACTATTATCCTGTATTGGAACAGCATATTGGTTCCCTATAATAAAAATTGTAGAACCTGAACTATCAAACTTAAGTACTGTAATATTTTCCCTCTCTGGAATTCAATTTTCCAACCCATACAAAAAATATTAAACTAGTGACATCTCAGATTCCTTCCAGATGCAACAGTTTTTTGGATCTTAATCTGGTGTTTATTTTGTTGATTTTTAATATATTTCTTCTTTAAATACGAGCTAATTAAAAAAGGCTCTGAGCAGGTTTCTTGAGATGTCTTCCTCTGATCATTATTTTCAGAATCATTTCAGAATTTTACTTTTACTATCATGACTTCTCATATAAAATTACTAGTAATTAACTCAGTTCCTTCTTCTGTTGGAGTTTTTCAAAATAATATCTGTACCCTAAAGCACTGTACATTCTTTATGACTAGTTGGCTTCCTTTTGATATCAGAAACCTTAAGGAAAAAAATCTCATTGTCTTCAAAGATAGCTGTCCGCTGTGCTGGCACTCTGTTCCTATTTTCCACCACCTGGTTTTTTTGTTTTTTTAATTTGTTTTTCAGGTTTAATTGAATTTATTGGTACATTTTAGGGATACAGTACAGTTACATTCATTGTTGGGATCTTGTACCTCTACATGACAAGTCTTGATTCTCATTTTTTCCCCTTACCTCTGCCCTCCCTTCACCCCCTCGTCCCCTCCCCACCTACAAACACTTTATTTTCATCTTTTCATTCTCTCACAATTTTTTCTTTTCCCTTTTTACTCTTCCCCTACCCATCCCACCTTCCCTACACCTTTAGCTCCTTTCTTCCCGTTTCTAAATGTCAGTAATCTTATTAGAATCTTATGCATTGTTTCAGATTATTCACACCAGGGAAACTATTCAGTATTTACACATGTGTGACTTATTTATTTCACTTAGGAGTAT
Organism: Fukomys damarensis; assembly: GCF_012274545.1. Lineage (NCBI taxonomy): Eukaryota > Metazoa > Chordata > Mammalia > Rodentia > Bathyergidae > Fukomys > Fukomys damarensis. The sequence goes on along the minus strand of NW_022900916.1, from coordinate 51,293,604 downwards.
ATCTTCAATATGTATCCATTTTCCTATGAATGAATCTATTTTCTCGTTCTTTATGGCTGAGTAATATTCCATTTTATAGAAAAACCATATCTTCTTTATCCAGTTTCCAACGGATGGGCAACCACCTGGTTTTGACATGGAAGATGAGCAGGAACATCAAACTACTTACAGTGCTTCCAAAATTAATTCATGACTCCATGCAAGTGACTATCCCTTAACTTTCCTTAATATACCCTTCCCATCCGTCCCCCCTGAAAACTTCCCTGCACCTTTTAAATGTCTTTTGTCTACTATTCTATGAAGTCTCCTCTGCTAACCTCCCCTCTCCTCCAAGAAACACAGTTAATTATTCCTTCCTGCATGTTTCTGCTATGTCTTATGCACCTCTGTTGTGTAATGTATCTTGCTGAGTTATACTTAGTATAAGCTCCATGTTGGCCTGGTCTGTATCTTATTTATCTTTAAATTTCCAGTGTTTAACACAGATTTTTCCAAAAGTATGTGGAGAACAGAGCCCAGTGCCCATGTACAATTTGATCAGTCCTCAGTTTTGGCTGAGGTTCCATCACGACCTAGATCCACAAGTGTAAATCTAAATTACTTGACCTCCTTTACCCTTCTTTGTTGGTTCCATTGGCTCTTCTTGATCCTATTCTTCAATCTACAGCCATTAAGCCCTCAATTCTGGTAGTATCATATTCTTTTGCCCTAATCACATGAAAATCTCATGCTCCTCAACCTCTCCGCGCAGCACAAAAGGCTTCTAGTGGACTGAGCACCTTCATAAAACTAATACAGTGACTGAATTCTTACTGCTTGTCAAACATGTAAAGCATTCATGGGTTACTTATAAGATGTGTCTTGCATACCACACATTTTATAAGGCACCATGAATTATATGAAGTTTAATACCTGCTTGCCATTATTGCTATTTCTCCTTTAGTCTAGAAAGTCATTCCCACCCTGCTTATGCAATTGCCAAACTCCTAGACATACATCATAACCCCTACCCCTTCTTGGATTCATCCATCACATGTGTATATTTCCAGAACATATAATCTACTTTTATTATTCCAAATATATAAGTACAAAGAAAGATTATACTATATTTGATTATAGGCATTTGATTACTCTTCTAATTCATTTTCAGATTATAACTTTTTGAATGTCACAGGTATTTTTGCTTGCTTGTTTTTCATGGGGATTGAACCGAGGGCCTTTCACATGCTGAGCAAGCTATGTAGTACTGATCTACTCTCTCAGCCCTTTTTACTTTCCATTTTGAGACAGGGTCTTGCTTAGATATCTAGGTTGGCCTCAAATTTGTCATCCTCCTGCCTCATCCTCTAGACTAGCTGAGATCCTAAATCACTTGACCTATTCAGAGATTACAATTTATTCATTTCACCCTTTATCACAATGCTTGACATGTAGTAGCTGCTAACTAAATCAATGCCAAATTGAATGGAATTCTGCAAACTGAATTGGCCCTTCAGTGTCAGTATTTCCAGCATAACTCAACGTAATAAAACAAATATAAAAATATGACATTAACCAGCTTTTTTGATATAAACTAACAAACAGCCATGAATATCATCAGATAACATGATTTAGGTCACATTACCCACATTTCTAATAAACTCACTCACATATTTGTAATCTATATTGTCTTTTTTCTATTGAGACAGTCTGTTTATGAGATAGCACTTCTAAATGATTCTTTTTCCTGCCTGGATAGCATGTAATGTACATTTTTAATAGTAACAACTGTTTCTCCTTTTATCTTTTTCTCACTTTCTTCTCTAATTGGATCTTCTAGTTCATGAATTTTATGAACATACAAACTTTTGCTTATAATAAGCCCCTTACTCATGTTTAGTCTCTTTTGCTGCATTTCAACCTCACTATTACTGTAACTAAGAATTCTGCTTACTAAAATGACATTACAAATCTATAGGTTTACTAATATGATGAGACGATTGCTCAAATATCAAACACTGTGTACCTTTTCTACGTGATTTGCTGGTGTATAATTGTTATGGATTAATATATATGTTTCTTTAGCCATGTGAATTTTGTCTATTTTTACTAAAGTATTACGGGTTATAGATTCACTTTTCTCATGAAACACGAATAGGCAGGCCAAAGCTGGGTGGCACAACTGCTCATGGATACTGCAGAGGACCAGGATTCCTTTTAGCTTCCTGCACTTTGTCCATGGAGTTTTTTTCCTCATGATTACATAATGGCTGTCACTCCACCAGGTATCATGTCTACATTTCAGATAAAATGAGTGTGAAGGCAAAAGAGAAAAGGCAGAACAAGAGTAAGTGCTGGACAACTGAATCTGCTCCCCTTTACTAACAAGCTTTCCTAAAGCCTCTCATAGCCTCTGTTTTCATCTCAGTGCCTTGAACTTTGTCATATGAAAACCCATCATTTCAACAGGTCTGTGAAGCTTATTATGCTTAGTGAGGCACTCTGTCATGCTGAGGAAAGTTGGAATTATTTGGCGCAAAAGACAAGAAGGATGAATTTGGGGATAGACACTAATTAGCATATATATACATATATATACTCATTACAATACAAGGGAACTAGGCAAAGAGGATTCTACCCTTCTTGAAGTTACTACTGAGGGTGGGTGGTGCTGGTGAGCCAGTCAGTGGATCACAAATAGACAGTGGGGAGTTGAAATAAGCAAAGCATTTGCATATTTGGATGTAAAGAACATATGTAGTTTGAAGAGTCCTGGGAAAAGAAATCATGTAAAGTGAATTTGAAACAAGTTAAGGTCAGAAAAAGTGTATTTTGTTATTGCCTTTTAGGTTAAAATATCACAGGAAAACTTAAGAAAGTTCTAATACTCCTTCCAACTGCAGTGAAAATAAAAGATGTGTTCCACTGTTGTATATTTCCAAGCAGTCTGTATTGTAAGCAGCTACATGCAAAACAGATTCTTTATAAAGCACCCAGAAGGCCCAAGGAGCCGTTGTTTTCCCTCCCTTCACTCCACACCATCTGACAAAGAGTGAATTCCCAATGAGTTGTAGGTTCCAGGTACTTTGCACCTTGTGACCTTTCCTTTTATTGCCACATCAACCTCATAAATGGTTGGTAATCATCCCTATTTACCTATAAAGAATCTGATAGCCAAAATTTTTTCCAAGAACCCAGGGTTAAATTTTGGTTTTGACTGATTATAAGATCTCTTCCTTCTACCACCCTAACTAGAGATGTATTTGAAATAAATTAATTAGATGCTTGGGAATTCTCCAGTTGGGGAAAATTGGAGAACAGAAATGGCAGAAGTCTCCTGTGAAGGCTGCCTAGCTGGTGGAAAGCTGCACCATTCAAGTGGGGGGAAATGACATTTTTTTATTCTGTGAGACCAAACCCAACCAAGCAAAGATTAGTATGTGTGTGTGTGTGTGTGTGTGTGTGTGTGTGTGTGTGTGAACTCCCTTCAGTTATGGTATGATGAGGATAAGAATTAGTTGTTGATTTTACTCTGAAATACTGTAAATGGATAATGATCTTTAACAATTTCACCTTCCTATAGGCCTTACATACTTTTCAGTAATTATCCAGAATAAATTTAAGTGAACTTAGCCTATCTTCTTTAAAATTGTGGACTATGGAATTAATGCAATTAGATTTTGTTTGGAAATAAAGAAAATAATAAAATGAACTACTTTTTAAAGAAATAACATTATAAATTTAGAAAACAGAGCGATCCTTCTTCTTCCTCTTTTTTTTTTTAAGGTGCACAAATGAAACACAAATAAAAATCAACTCACTGCTTAATCTGGTCCTCAGGCCTCATTGTGCAATTTCTTTACTAAATGCTAGAATATTGAAATACATCTATGAAGTTCAAGAATGCACACACATATTGTGCATATGACTCTTAGATACCTCCTGATTAGTGAGTCCTGAATCTTTGAACATCAAAACTCATTGGAAACAATGAGTGTTATATTGAAGTTTTTGGTGGAACAGTAAAATGTGTTCTATCATCACCAAAGGATCAAAATATTATTAATTCACAATTTGGTTTTGCTTCATTATAAGATCTCTTTTCTTTGACCATCCTATTTAAGGGTGGATTTGAAATAGATGAATCAGATGCTTGGGAATTCTCCATTTAGGGAAAACTGGAGGACAGAAACGGCACATGTCTCCTATGATGGCTACTTAGTTGGTAGAAGATTGAACCATTGAAAGGGAAGAAATTTGGAAAATTCTTATGCTATGAGACTGGACCCAACTAAGCAAGGGTTATTATTGTTTATGTCTGTCAGTACACATTATCTTTAAAAAAGCATCTACTCTAGAACTAATAGGGGAAAATGTTTCTAAGGACCAAATTAGAAATGCTCACTTAAGCAATTGATAAGATTTTGGTATTTGGCAGTCTCATTCAATTATTTCTAACACTGCTGGACTAAAGCAGAGTGGCTAATATACTTTCTTCTCTTCCACCTTTTTGCTTGCATTCTACTCAAGTAGATATTTATTTAATTCACTGAGAGTTCAGGAGTATAAAGTGAAAAACTTAGTCCATACAGTTCTCTATGAAACAAATGATTATCGTGCTCCATGAGAAAACTACAAACTAAAAACAAAATGGCAGCATGATTTAAAATTTATATCATCAATGAAAGCAACAAAAAAAACACATGACTACATAAATACATACTCCCCATGTGCTAGACACTTTGCTAGGTGATACCAGTTACCAGAGGTAATTCACAGATATTCCTTTCCTCGGGGAGTTGACAATCTGGCTACATGAAAATTCAGGATAATAACCATTCTTCTATACCATTTTTAAACAGAAGTCATAGTGTAAGGCTCTTTGTAAAAGAAGATCTACTTGACAGTTATGGCTTTTAAAATTGTTTTATGAAACAAACTGGGTTGTTCTTTTTTGTGTTTACTGAACACTTATAGACTGAACACAAATAAGATTTCTTTATTTTTGTGCCTCCAGAGCTTTGTTTATGGTTTGCTTATTTGTTTGTTTTTAATTACTTAGGAATGAGCTCCAGAATGTAAAGACATTGAAGTATGAAAATAAGTCTGAGGGTAACAAATATCCTCAAAATAAAAGTATCACTGGGATACTCAAGGAGAAAATGGGGGTCTGTCATTAAAGAGCTTTACCCAAATTGAAAATTGAGAAAAAGATGAAAAAATAGAGTAATTATTCAGTCATTAAAAAATGCTAATGGTGATAGGCTTTGATTTTTCTTCTTTACTGAATCTAGGCAGAAGTATTAGGTGCTATGTATCAATAGAAGAAAAATCAGAATACTTATAAGGTGATCATTCATGTCATGAGAAGTTTTTTGAGTTACCATATTGTATTATAAATGTTTATAACTATTGTTCTAAGGTCTATTGATAATTTGCAAATAGCTTTATTTTTATGGATGAGTAAAGCAATGTGTTCTTGCAAAAATATAATTCAAACCATACAGAGAAGTATGCAGAATTCAAATTCACCTGAAATAAAACCTCTCAATAATCTTAAAAATATTTTACTTTGATAATACCTGAATTAATATAGACATTCATGGTGTATCATCATGCCTCTCTAGAAATGAGTGTAATTTTATATTTTATAACTCATTTTAAGCATAAAATTCATCTTCAAGCAATGGCTTAGCGTAGAACCATGGAAAACTGAATATGTTGTAAATGAATTGCTGGTGTTCCTTTAATGCTGTGTAATAAGGGCAAGAGATCAAACTGGTATGCAGCACAGACTAAGTTCGGCTCTTCCTCTAACATTTAGCGACTGTATTGACCTTCACAAAGAACTTCCACTGAGAAACCTTGTTTCCTTTTTTCTGTCAATCAAGGTTTGACTCAGTCTCTAGTTCTAAAAATTTATTATCTGAATGTTTTATCCTTAGCAAGGGAACCTTTAAGTGTTACATGCCCAAGATTTTAACTGTGATAATGAGTTAGTTTCTTGTTTCTCTTAGTAGTAGAAAATTTTATTTTAAAATTTGGAAATTTGTGACTCATTTATTCAAGGTATACTATTCTGACACTCAGAGTAAAAGTGAACTTTGTTATTAGAACATTATACATTTTGCATGTTCATTACATATGAATATAGTTTTCATTCCATTATGTTTCACAAGCCCCATGACATGCCATCTTATCTGCTGATAGTACTTTTCTATGTGTTCAATTATATAGGTAATATTCTTAATGAAGAAGAATAAAATAAGGAATATTTAGAAATATAATTATATAGAGGTCAGAACTGTGAAAATTGCTTTTCTCATAATCGCCATAACTTAGCTTTAGTGCCTAAATTATATAGTAATAAAATTATTTTTATACTCCTTATGTAACAAGTTTTCATTCTTGGTAAGAAGCTGCAATTTATTTATCTAAATAGAAAATAGTTCTCTCATGTTCTATGGTCACAGTCAAAATAATGTTTTCCTACTGTGTTGGAGACTTTGAATTAAAGTATTTCAGATACTGTGAAATAAAAACAAATTCTTGAAAAATTATTTTAGGAAACGCCTCTGTTCCTTTCTATTTGTCTTCCAATTAACATCTGTTGAGTTACAGTAAAGAATATAGAGGTGACTCAGAATATCTGAGTTTTAGCATTATTAAAAACTGAGAACAGGCATAGTGGTGTGCATCTGTAATCCCGGGGCTCTGGGAGGCTAAGCCAGGAAGATCTCAAGTCCATGCTCTGGCTGGGCAATTTAGTGACTTTTCAAGAACCTGTTTCAAAAATTTTTAAAAAGGCTGAAGACATAGCTCAATGTGAAGGCCCTGCAGTCCTGCCAATAAATATGTAAAAATTGTGAGAACTTGGGCAAGTCACTTAAACTCTCTTGAATCAACTTTTTCTTATGTGGTCTAAGTAAAAATACTGAAACTATTAGAAATATATGTTTCAATGATTTTGTTCAGTATTTTATTTATCTAAAGTTTTATTAGCTTTATTTGTAAAAATAACATTCTGAAAAAAAATCCTGAAATAAAAATTCAGTTATTTGATAATTGCCTCTTCAAAGGCTAACAGCACATAAACAGATTGACTTTGTTTGTGGCTCCGGTTCATTACTGTGCATGTTCTCATTCATTTTTCAGTGAATAAATACATCTTTAGAAACCTCTAACTTCATTTCCTATTCATAATAGAAGATTAAAGGGAGACAGTTTTGTTGACAGATTACATGAGCATCTTATATTCCATGAGCTAGAATCTAGCTGAATGATTTAAATAGATGAACTGATGAATATATAACAATAATAAACTGACTTCTTTTCTTGAGATTCTGAGTATGTTTAAATGCACATGAGACAAGCTGAATCCTTTAAGAGATTGAGCTAAACTTCTTATTAAATTTTGAAATATATTTTTGAAAACATAAATGTAATCCAGTTTTGAAAAAAAATGTATGCAAATGATATAATTATCCATGCTACAAACACATTTGTAGATGGCCTGCAAAGTTTTCCTATATTCTCCAGTAACCCTTTTACTATAGATTCTCTGATGGTATTCCATACTGGAATTTTTCCAGATACATTTATATTGCTCTTTTAAATCTGCTTCATATAAATAAAATTCATGTTACTTGAAGAAAAATGTACAGAGATTAAAAATTAGTACTAATATAAATCAGTGACAGAGGATCCTAAAAATGTGATAGCATTATTTTATATTATGCTTAGTCATAATTAATATTAGCCAAATAAACGGTAGATATGGATTCTACAAAGCCTTTATTGATTTTTTGAAGTCAGGAAATATTTTAAAATAAAACATCTTCAAACCATTAGATGTGTGATGTGTGTGTGTACGTGTGTGTGTGTGTGTGTTTGTGCATGTATGCGTGCGTGCTTGTATGTATTACTGTTTGGAAAATCCCCATACCCATTCAGATTAGTCCAACGTGATTTGTCCTGCAGCTGCTTCAAATTAAGAACAGGTGTAGAAGACAGATTATGCAAATACTCATATTAATGTAATTGTCAAATTGGTGTGTTTACCATTGTGCTTTTAAAGAGTAGACTGTAGTCCTATTTTAAATGTAAATTAGCTTCCTTCTTGAGAGCAGCTATTGGGTAATGAAACTTAGTCCTGGCTTAGAAATCAGTAATTTCTAATAGATTGTAACACAATTTTAAAATTTGACATCTTTCCCCAGTAAATTCTTTCACATATAAAAATAGCAATTCTTTATTATTTTTAGTACATATTTAGCCACAATGGATTTGTGAAAGTTTGCGTTAATTTTGACATTGGACTACTGTTTTCTTTCTTTTATTGTGGCATATAATGATTACTATGATAGCTCTTGATTGCTTTCCATCTTTTCTAATTCAAAATTCATCTAAGCTTTTCATCTTTATGGATCTAAACTCTCAAGAAAATATTCTTTGGAAAAAAATCACGCTACATTTATTTTAATAATAGTTTGTTTCATGGAATCTAATTGCTTTTTGTCTTAATATATAAGATGCTTAAATAATAATTTTGATTTTTTAAACCATGTCTACAGACGATCCTTTATTATCCCCTTACATTCATGGGTCTGTGTGATAATTTTGTATTTTCCCAATATAAAATAGTAAATTCTACTCCATGTTATTATTCTCATATCCCTATTAAAACATGGCTTTTTCTCAGTCCCAGACTGGTCTTCTGGATCCTTTAGTAGCAGGTAATGTGGATCAGTGTATCTAAATAGATGACTAAGGCTGGTGAAAAGGGAATCAACCAGTGGTGTGACAGAAGTTCCATTTCTGAGGTCCCTTGGTCTCTTTTTCTCTAGTGAAACAAAGATCCTAGTAATTCATTGCCAGTTTACTTTGCTGCACATATCCAGTGCTTACTGCACATACTTAAACAATGTATTTGTGCTTCCTCATTTCACAGAATAAAAAAACTGAAGTTCAATGAGGTTAAATTTCATTATCTAAGGACATATAGCTGGGAGTTTCAGTCAGGTCATGGATTCAAGTCAGTCTAATTCCAGAAGATGTGCCTTCCCTTTTATCACCAGTGATGTACAGTCTCTGCATTGCATGTCACAACGTCACAGTATTTCCATTTTATTTTTGGCAAGTGAGATCAAAATACAGAAGATGACAAAGTATTCAATCTTAAGACTGCTTTTCCTCCGATGTAATTAGGGTACGGAATCCAGGTGTGTTGTTTGTGTTTGAGGTAGAACCACAGCTCTGGAGAGAAGAGGCAGCAGACGGATGGACAGCCCTTGGGAGAGTGTCCTTCACCACCGCTGTGACAAAAACCCCAGTGGGATGATGCTGATTCCCTTCACTCCTTAGTTTCCTCTACCCCGTCATTACTCCCTGTTGTCAAACAGTGTTGAAATGCAGTGGGCCTTGGTAATGAAGTTAGGTGGTAATAATCAGCGTGTTCACCAACCTTGAGTAGCAGTGAGAGGACCGTACTGAAGTTTGTCTTGGCATCATAACACTTTTCATGTCAAGTGGCAAGAGATTTTTTTGTTGAAAACGGTGTTGATTTAAAAATTAGGGGTTTGTCCCCTCCCTCCAGGTTGCCTCTCTACCTCCGAACAGAATCAAGAGGAAGAAGAGGTTGATAGGAACGGAACTGTAGTCAGAGGTGCCAACAAGATAGCTTTTGCGTGCACAATTCCAGTCTGTATTTCTCATTAAAGAGTCTGTCATTTACCATTATTGGCAAGAAAAAGAGCTGCCACTGAGACAACAACAGATAAAAGTAGCTGATCCAAGGGCTGCTGCTGATTTCCCTGCAGGGATCATAGAAGGAACTGGCATATCCTCCAGTCCCCTTGTGCATTCCTAGGGATGACCATGATCTGAATTGTTCCCCACTAAGAAGTAAAGCGTAACAGTGAAAGGGATGCTGATACTTTCTGTGAAAAATAAGAGTAAGATGGGAAGATTTGTTTTGATATATAATATACATAGCAGTGGATGGTCATGCTTGACTCATTGAATCGAGTCCTAATATGAAAATATATCCCCGTGGGGAAAAAATCACTGAATGGTAATTACTGGAAAGGCCTTGGCCAGTCTGCAATCTCCAGGGATGCTGAGGGTTAGTAGCTCTGTGAGAGCACAAGCATAGAATGCTGCACTGCATTCGTACCCCTCACGCTTCTGATAGTCCTGATTAGCTTGGTGACAAATGCACTTCACAAGTACTTTGAATGAGTGCTTCTTCTAGTTTGATGCTTTGTGTGTCTCTGTAAGACTATCAACAAATGTGAAATCTCTAAGAAAATTTATAATTTTGTAATTTTTTTTCTTTCTTTTTAAAAGAAAAATCTCGAAAACCAGTTGAATGCTGCTCTATCTATATACCAGTACTATGCTTTTTTATTCTGAATATTAAATTATTTTCACTTGTATGGTTGTGTTGTAATTTTATTTTTTCAGCTCTAATATTAATATGTAGAATTATTTTCATTAAGCAAGGGAGCCTTTTGCTTTAAAAACATTAAATACCAACTTTAATAAGGTTTGGGCCCACACCTTATTGAATAAGCAAAGGTGAAAAATCTGAAGTTGATTTTGCATTCAATATCTTGATTTGAAATATTCAGAATATAGACTTTCTTACTGACTGGAAGCTAGGGTAATAGCTTATGCCAGCCATCCTGAAAACCATTTCAATAGATTCTGTACCTTGGCATTTGTTTTAGAAATAATTGCATGCAAATATGGCTTAACATCTGTACTATGTCTCTTAATCCTAACCAGGCCATTTTCCATTATATGTAGTCTGAAAATCACATTAAGAGAAATATATCATCTGTGAAATTATATTCTGGAGGCCCTAAATAACAAAAAGGGGGCAATATTTGAATGCTAGTTCAAAATGTTCCTTTTTAACAACCAAATTGTAAATGTTCATTTCACCTTCCTTTAATAATAACATAAAATTGAGGTCTTCTGTTTTTCCAAATTCTCTTATTTAATTTGATCAGAAAGGTTTCTTGAAAATGAATGTGTGTACATACATGCTGTTATTTTCCTACAGCTTGGTAATACAAAATTTAAGCTTATGTTTGTATCTCGAATGGCAATATAACTCAGATAAGTTAAATTTTAGTATTCTGTTCCCAATAGAAGAATTTTTGAAGGAGAATTTTGATACTGAACTGATTTTAAGTATATCATAATTAGTGTAATTAACACTTTGGGGAAAGGATATTAAGGCATAAAACCCATACACAGCCATAGCAAGCAACTAAGCAGCAGGGAGGAGAAGTCCATGTAAACAAAAGTTTTTTCTTCCACCCTAAGGATTTACAAGAACATCTTGGTTCATGCTGTATTGGTCATAGTTACTTCTTCAGAGTTGTACTAAAATAACTGTTTTTATGTATTTGCTCTTTCATTTATCCTTAAAAGAAAATGTGGGTCTGTACATTTACTAATGAGGAATTTGAATTGCATGAAGGTCACACTGTTTTACTGTAGTCCTTAAGTAACCTGACTTCTGTTTCTTGTTCTGTCCCCATCCCTGCCACCCTCTCTTCATCAGAATTGCTTTTTCTATGATCTTGCTCAACTGGCTGATCATCTCTGAATCTATCAGGTCACATATTCTTTCAAGTTTCCATGCAGTTCACTCCTTTGGTCTCAAATGGTTCTTACTGCCACCTACTCCACCCTATTTGTAAACTGCTGCCTTTCCTCTTATTCTCACCTAGCATCAAAGCCTTTTTTATTTCTTATCTGCCATAGGAATACCTCACCTCCAGGCTCCTCTAGCACCCTGTCATACATCTGTCTCGGCACTCAGATGATATCTGTCTCTACTAGTTGGTCTTCTCAACTTGCCGTACACTTTTCGATTACTGGCTCCTACTGGACTTTAGATCGTGGTTCTTGACCTAGACAGTGTTGTTTCACAGGCTCCACAGAAGTCAGATGGCAGTGTATAAATAAAATAGATCTATTTTTTCTATTCAATACTTTATATTCACAGATTTTTTTCGGCTGTTTTCCAGATGTTCATGAGAATTTCAGCTCCAAATTTGATACTCAAAGAGTTTAAAATACTCTCTCGCGCAAAGCCAATAAACATATGACAAGTATGAAGAATACAATAGGCTACCAGTAGTCTGCAAGACTGTATGACTCAGTAAATACTGAGTGCAGGCTTTACTTCCTCTCAAAATATAACAGCTATCAATTGCGGCACTGTAGTCATCTTTTGTTTTTCATAGGCTTTAGTCACATGAAAGATAGCTGATTAACATCCCCAGAGAGTCAGGTTCTCTGTGTATCCATTGAAGAGGTGTAGGTCTCATGCTCCTCCCCGACAGCAGCCAGGTCATCTGCCGCCTCCTTGATCTCAGCCTTACCTGTAGAGACAGCCTGACTCTGGGTGAAAGGTGTCCGTATCTTTTCTGTTCTTGACTCCTCTGCTGAGATTTCTAACAAGGGTGCCAATTAGTGCCAGCTATGATGGCAGCTTTCTGAACTGAATAAGAAGGGATTGACTAAAAACAGGGTGAAAGATCTGATTTTGACATTGTTATGTTCCATAAGCTTCGCTAATTCCTTAACAATTTTTAAATTTTAAAAATAACTTATTTTAAAATTAATTTAAACTCTTATTTTAGGAATGTCAGTGGGTTTGTTTGATTAATATGAAATACTTCAAAATCTCAAATCCTTCAAATACGTCTGGTGCCTGCATTAGGATGATGAGTGTCACTAAATTTGGTTTTGTTAATGTTTACCTAGCTTTACTTTGGTTAAATATATAAAAAAAAAAAACTTTTAAAAAGATCTTTATTCTCTCTAAGAAAGAATAATGAGTATTTAATCTTAAATTATAAGATTTAAAAGTACTAATCTCCACTAATGATCTGTACATTAGTAAACTGTGCCAGTGTTTGTAGTTAGCCTGCTTTATTTCACCTGTTTTTCATACAAATGTATGCTTTATATGCCAGCCATGGTTGTGCACACCATAAATCCCAGCACTTGAGAGGCTAAGGCAGGAAGACTGCCATGAGTTCTAGGCCAGCCTGGACTTTATAGCTTGTTTAAGGGCAGCCTGAAATACATAGTAAGTTCCTGTCTCCAAAAAAAAAAGTCTGATTATTTATGTTTACATTTTAGTGAGGACTGTTTGTAAAATTGTAGTAGAAATTTGTGATTACATAATTCAAATCATCATGCACTGACAAATGAAGACAGTGTCTTAAGGCTTCAGTCTTATTGCTGGTCTAGCCTTAAAAAATGATAGCAACTTCAAATTTTCTCCAAAACTTACTTTATAGCTATGAATATTTCATCTTAAAATTGACAGTGCGCCTACTAATTGAAATATATTAGTCTTAGTCTGTATTTGGTTTTCAAGTCACAGATGTAGACATAAGACCTAAACAAAAAGTGGACAGGACTCAATGGATATAGGCTTGCTTATAAAACACAAGGTTAGTTAAAATCTAGTCCTGAAAAAAAACTGCAGGCAGAGAAGGACCTAAGGAAGGGCTCCCTGAATTCCAGAGAGCAGATTGGATGAACTCTCACTGTCCATTGCTCAGATGTCTCAGAGCTCAGGAGCCAGGTTCCTGGAGGAGGGGATCTCATCATTCTGCCTCCTGTCACCATGCTTGGCACATCCCACCAGTTGGTATGTGAGGAACTGTGCAGGATAGGAGTAACTCCCAAGGAAGAATACTGATACTGTCACCAAAAATAAATGGAGGAATACATTCTCAGCAGACAAAATAAACAAATTTTGTCTGTATTGTTTCCTATATAATATTGCGTTAATTTACTACTAGATTTAGTTTGATCTCCATTATTATTATCTTCTTAAAGAATTTAAGCCTTTCATTGCCAAGAAAATTGAAGACAACAGAGAACTCCAAGGGAAAAGCACCAAATGACAAATTTGCATGTGAAGACTCACGACTGATACCGCAAGATAGGAGTGTGTTTTCAATAAGTCTGCTTTTTATTTAAATAAATAAAACATTAGCTACATTTTATTTCAGTAATTCCCCTTTTAAGGAAATTGTGTTCTCTAATTTAATTTTGCAAATTTGGGTTTTCGTGTGGAGTTTGGTTCATTGCTTACCACGTGAAATAAAAGATACTGGTTTTTATTTTTATTTTTTTAGGATACTGCTTTTTTTTTTTAATAAACAGTGATCCATGAAGAAAACAAGAATAAAAATTACAGCCTTTCATCCATCCTTGGTAATATTTCCCATAAGCTTACACCTATTCTTGAAATCTGCCTAGCTGGTGAGTGTCAGTAACCCCCACTCCACCACCTGCACTTTTCCCTGGCCCTACTGAGTCCCCAGGGTGGCAACAGTGTTAGAGACATGCACACTATTCTGTACCTGTTGATACTGCGAGAGCTCTTCTTCCATTTTTCCAATAGTTTCCCTTACTCCCACTTTCTTGGAAGCTGCAAAATGTTCCTACGGAAAAAGAAAACATCAGAAGACTGAAGTCTCTGAATTCAGCACAGCCTAAGTAACAGTTGTTTCACTGGCTTCTTATCTCTTTGCTCTACGTCTAGCACCAGTTTTAGCTTTTCTGTACTGCTGAAGCCCAGGCTTCATAGTTCTTCCCTTTACTCTCAGTGACTTTGCCTCCTACTTCAGAGACAAACTTTAGAGGCCACCTGGCAACAATTCCCTGTGCCTCTCTCATCTTTTCCAAAATGAACTTTTATAGATACCTCTGTTTATGACATTTTGTATCACAACAAAGTTGGTTTTGTTTTTTTGTTTTTTTGTTTTTTGTTTAACCAACTAAGGTATTGCACGCCTGTGACGCCAGCTACTCAGGAGGCTGAAGGAAGAGGGTCACAAACTGAGGCTGGCCTGACAGCTTAGCAAGAGCTTTTGTCAAAATAAAAATACAAAACAAACTGGGGATGTTGCTCAGTGAAGAGGCCCTGGGTTCAATCCTAAATATCAAACAAACCAAAAAAGAGCTTTGTTTTAAACCTATATCTTCCAAGACTTCATCCTATCAGCTGCATATTTATTTTCCTGTGTCTTCAAAGTTTCCAAGTTTTTGGTAAGTTTTCCCATCTTTAAAACCAAAATACCAACAAAGCAAGATCATTTATATGCACATTTGTTTTATTTAAGGCAACCTTCCTAATTCCCTTTCTTCATAATTCATTCTGGAAAGATTATGATTTGATTCTTCTTATTTCTTCAGTGTATTATGGTCCAGTCTCTGCCTTTTATACTATTCTGGAATAGTTCCATTGATGGTCAGTAGCAGCCTGTGAGAGCCGTATCTGTGGTTCATCCTTCTGGAACTGTCAGGACATTTGAGACTTCAGATCAACACTCCTTTGCCCATCCTTCTGTCTGTCTCTCATTGCCTTTTCTTATCTTCAGTCCATAACATTTTCTGTCCAACGTTTATATCTGTGGTGCTAACCTCCGGCTGCACGTTATCATTATTTGGTGCTTCTGTTTAATAGTCTGGTCTCAATTTCATGTAGGCGGAGCCCAGCACTTGCAGATCTGCACAGCTGCCCAGGGAATGCTGTACCACCGCGCATGCTTAAAACTGTCCCTTTAGATAATCTCACTACCACAACTTGTCACTCCCACCGGCAGCCTTACCATTACCTAAGGTGGCGATTCTCGTATCTCTGCCTATTTGCCGTATGAATTAAATGCCAATATACTTAAAGATCTAGTAGGAACATCTACCTGTTTGTCTGCGTTCACCTTTAATTTAGTATTTTCAAATGAAGTAATTTTTCTTCCATTTCTTGAAATTTTTGTTGGTGTCTTCTTATCTTGCTAGGGACCTCGCTGTCTGCTCTGACTGTCATTCTGTCCTTGCTCAGTCACTCAGGAGTTCTTCATATCCTCTGACATCGGCCTCTTGTCAGAGTGCGCATGCTCTGTCACTCCACTACTACTTTGGTTAATGACATAAGTGATTTTCTGGCGAATGTTTAGGCATCTCATTCTGCTCACCACTTTCAGTCTAAACTCATACCCGCAAGCTTTTTATTTCTTCTGAATAAAAACTAAATCCACTTTACGTTGGGACATAATAAAATTATTTCTGTCTGATATGCAGTACTCTTCACAGTCCCAGTCTCTTCACACTTACCTGTCACCAGCTCTGTCCAGTTTGTACTTTACTCCTGCCATACCAGAATTATCACTTCCTCAGCACAATCCTAAACCCTTTCTTCCCTCTTACTTCATTTTTTTGCAAGTAATGAATTCCTATTTTTTCTTTGAGATCAGTAAATATTGCCTTCTTATCATATGTCCAAACTCTTCTTATAATTTCTTCAGCAAAATATTTTTCTCTAAAGCAGGGAGTTATAACCTGTGGTCCATGGATAGAATTCAGGAGGTCTGTAAACATGAATAGGGAAATATTCTCATTTTCACATATTATAAAAACTCAATATTTTATTGTATCTTGAATATAGGCGACAAATCATAGTATTAGAAGCCGAATCTATCTTTCTCACTAGTAGAAATCAAAGTACTTTAATATGTTATCCTATTTGGCAAAAATATCTAAAAATATTATTTATGTTCATTAGTATTTCAAAATCATGGTGTTTGTTTAACCTGCCACTATCTTTTTTAGTTTTTGGGCTAATAAAGACGCATCTTTACTAATACTTCTCAAATGTGGCTTTTTATTATTTTGAAAACTGAATCTCAACCTGACTGATTCCTTTTCTAATTATTTTATTTTATATAACTACATCTTTTCTGACAAAGCTGTCATAGGTTTTACTGAATTGTCAAAGAGGTGGAGGAAGCAAAAAACAAAACAAAATTGGAGTCCTGCTAAATGGCACACACTGTATTAAATCCTAGTTTACAAGGCTGTTTATCCCATTGTCCTCAGGAGGCAGAGACAGTATTCATTCCCTTTTATATTCACAGGGCTAGTATAGTTTATAGAATATGGTAGCTACTGAGAAAGTGTTGACTGGCTGAATAATAGACTAAAAGAATTAAAAATTCCTGACAAAGAAAATACCGTAATGGGAGGCCAGCATTTTTCAGAGTATGATCATAGATGCTCTGATTCACAATTAAGACGCTTGTTAAATGCCTACCCCACCGTGTATCGCAAATCATGTGAATCTGAATCTCTAGGATATGGCTTTGGATTTGCAGTCATAACAAGTACCTCCAGTGATTCTTCTTCCTACTAAAATTCAGAACCTGAGCGGTAACATAGATGGTGCATAGCAGCCTTAAAATAAATAAAACAGCGCGCATTGTTACAAATAATTTCACCTTGCGTGCAAAATGATTCTTTATTAGCTGTACTGTTTTCAGGGTTGTGGAGTCTGTGCCATAGTGAGGCAAGATTAAATACTCCTCCAAAATGAAGAATGAAAATTCTTTCAGCATGCATCTCTGTTGACTTGGTTCTCTGGGGCACATGCTCTCTGCTTCTCGTTGACTTACTGTGGACAATTTAGCAACTACAGTACTCTGATTCATTTGGCTTATAAAATACTCAAAACTCATATTTCCCATATAGCAGTTTTCTTCTTTTCATCTCTGCTTTTGGACCCAGGTAGTTTTAAACTGGTTTTCTAAGTTGGATTGGGGAAGAATGAAGTAGTGTAATTTTGCCCAGCCCAATGGCCCTAGTGCCCCTGGAACAAATGTCAGTAGATGTATTGAACATCCTAAAAATATGCAGCCAAAGCAACAAACAAAATTATTGGAATGGGAGAATAACCAGCTAACTATTTTTGTTATTGTTTTAAAGTTTGATTTGTTTTGTACCATGCAAAAAGTGAGCATAACTCTTGACATTTTTATGTTTGTACCTTGAATATGGAGACCATTATGCCACTGAAGTATAATTTCACTTCAAATATTATAAGACACAAAAGTTTTAGGCTTGTTAAAGCAAATGTGAACATTCTTTCCAGCCAGCCCCAAGAAACAGATCATAATTTAAAACATTTTCATTTGCTAGGAAAGATGTCTATTTTTTATTTTAAAAAAAACTTAATTTATTTAAGTTCTCTCTCCATTGAGTTGTCCAGACTGAGCTCAAACATACAATCTTCTTGCCTCAGCCTCCAATGTGCTGACATCATAGATATGCGTCACCAAGCCCAGCGTACTTGTGTTCTCTTTCTTACAAGTTTTTTTGTCATGCAATACCTACCTGTTCTGGCTTCTTGCTTTACTGCACTAGGATGCTAATGGGAAAAAATATCACTGCATTTATGTGGAAAAGACTTTGATTTGTATCATGAAGTGCTCTGGTAGATTTAAAGTCATTTGAAAACTGATACAATGTATTGGGTATTTTTGCATCTACTGCAGTAATAAGTGCTTTATATAGTAAGACTTTTAATAATTTTTATTTGAAAAAAACTGAATGTGAGAGAATGAAAAGATGAAAATAAAGTGTTTGTAGATGGGGAGGGGAGGAGGGGGTGAAGGGAGGGCAGAGGTAAGGGCAAAAAAATGAGAATCAAGACTTGCCATGTAAAGGTACATGATCCCAACAATGAATGTAACTGTACTGTATCCCTAAATGTACCAATAAACTCAATTAAAAAAAAAAAACTGAATGCTGTTCTGAAGCAGTAACAATAGGTAGTAAGTATTAAGGGCATAGTTAACAAGCATTAAGTTTGTGGGTCTCAGCACTTTCTAAGTAATTTTCAATCCTGTATATGTAATAACCCTCTATCAGTGTTGCGTATTACCCCCCTCGCCACTTCTAGAGAGAGTTCAGGAGAAGCTAAGTATCCTAGTCAAGGCCGCACCACTAGTAAGTATGGACTAGTGAGTGTTGAGTTGGGCTCTGAACCCCTGGCAGACTGTCTGCAGAGCCAGTATTCTCATTTTCAATAGTAAATAACTTCTTTACTGTTTTAACTGAAAGCTATAATGATCCATTTTTAACTGAAGAGTAGATTACTTCTTAAGTCAGTGTTGAAAGTCCATTGCAGTGCATTACCCTGGCCTTCTCACTGTTAAAAGGCTCTTTGGTTCTTATTCGAAACAGATGCAAACACTTAAACCATCCACTCAGACTGCATTTCCCTGTGATTTGCTGGAACATGCCAGGTTGCCTCTGGGAGACTCATTTCTAAGTGACTGATTTCATTCATTCACCTTTAAAAGCCTGTGAATCCATGGGTCTGTTGAAGCTTAGTTTATTAGTATCTCTTGCCAACATCTTGTCTCTGTCTCTTGTAGAAAGCTTTAAGGCAGTTATGAGAAGAAACTGGGTGGGTTTTTCAAAGCACAACTTCTCTGACCAAATCTGTTGGCAAGATACAATGAGGAACTAATGGTCGTGCAGTTTATTCTCACATACTTTTGACTCTAGGAATTATTCATTGCGAGTTACTTAAAAGCCTTTGCCCCTAAACTGGCATTAAATTTAAGATTAAGCGGGTGTTTCCTTTTTTTTTTTGGTACTCTAGGTCAAACTTGGGACCTTGCCCTTGCGAGGCAGACAGCAGAACCACTGAGCTAAATCCCCAGCCCTAAGTGGGCCCTTCCTTTTTACAAATTTTAACTGTTTATTGGTTTCTAGGCTTTTCTGATTGTTTAAGTGTTGTCTCTTATACCTCTGCATGCAAAGTGACAAGGGCAAGAAAATGTCAATATGAGCACACAGCATGGGTAATTCTGTGTCTCTTGTCAGTAAGGATGGATTAATGACAGTGTCATTATAATATGCCCTCCTATGGCAACAAGAATGACTTGGTGTAAATGTTTTGGTAAAACCACAGATTCTGGTTAACAAATAATTCACATCAAGGATTTTAGAGGCTCAAAAACAAAAAATAAAAGAGAATATACTTTGTGCCAATCAAAACATAATATAATGTGTTTTTGTTTTGATGCTTAAGAATGGCCTTCAGAATCTTCTTTTACATGAAGGGTATCTCCATGTTTATAACTTAGAATCATTTATGGGAAATGTTTCAGGAAACAAAGATCATATGTTTGATTACACTTAGATTAACTAAAGTTATGTTTTTGAGGCATTTTAGCTATGAATAGGGAACAGTCTCTTTCACAGTGAAGTCCCAGGCTACCCTGCTATGCCAAAGCTCCACAACTACAGAAGAAATGTAGAGTAGATCTCTTTCTCATAGTAGAATACTTATGATAACTGTACCACTAAATGGTAGCTGAACCTTATTATTTTATCATATCGTCTGTATACTTTTAACATTGTACACTTCCTTGAAATTTCCCGTTCAGTTTCTCCTCCAGAGCTTAGGCTAACTCCTCCATATTTCACCCTCTCTGACCTGACTGGGGTGGCAAATTATCATCTCCATACATTTTAATTTTCTAAGCCACATGTTACATTATAATTTGGATGCTCTCAAAAGAGTTTAAGGTGATCCTGCTTCCGTACAGATGTTAATTTTCAATGTTGAACATAAAGAGTGTCATAGAGGTTTTGAAGTTCCGGTGACCCTCATTTAAATTTGGTTTTGTGTTGATGAGTCTCTGTCTGAGAATTTTGTTATTTTTGGTGTTGGTCTGTTTTCTTGTTACGGTAGGGAGTGACATTTCATTTTTAAGGATGCTTATGACCTTGTTAAATAGCAGTCCAAAAATTGTGTGGCTTGTTTTGATTTTAACCAAAGTTACAGCTGCCTAGCTGTAAAGCAGTCAGTTTCTCTTATTATGACTAGTTCTTCAACTTGTACTGTTTTAAATTGCCTGCAATTAGCATATTTCAACCTTATTTTTAGGTTTAAATTGCAGTGTGAGAGTGTACTCTCCTCTTAGCTAATTAGTGCTATCAAGGAACAGTAGGTTACCTCATTAGTACCATGTGCATTTAATTAAAGAAGAGAAAATTGGAGTTAACCTCATAGTTAATATTTTCACAGAGTGCTACAATGCCAACACCTTCAATTGGAGTCACACCCCTGTGTATCTAATTATGCACTAGTGCCAAATAAGGTTAGCAAGGGTACTACAAGGCTGTTGACAAAATAATTTAGATGAAAACGTGTTTGTTGGATTCTGACAGTAAAAAATAACTTGAGCATTTTTCTCCCAGTCTTCATCTGCCAGCATCAAGTGACATAGTTCTTCATAAGAAATGGAAGGAAAAGGATAGTTTGGAAGCCATTTTTCCTGTCTGAATTATGTTGCTCTTATCCTGAAGAAAATGGCATACAGTCATGTAAAGCATATACGATCCATTACTTCAACAGAGACCCTGAAATTCAGAGATGTATTTGAAAAGAATTATTTATTAGATGTAATATTTACATGCATCAAACCACTACAAATACTCCCTGACACCCTCACCATGTCCCTCCTTGCTTTTCTTCTTTCCTGGTGTAGTTATAATTTCCCCTGTGTATCTTATGAATGGGGATCATCCTTTCATATCACACATGAAGTCTAAGGATGTGTTGTCACATGGTATATTCAAATGCAATGTAATCCTTTTGCCCTTCAGACAAAATCTTTGAAATGTCTAATGCTACTAAGTAAAAAATGACATTCTATGCCATTTATCAATAAATAATCACTTTGCTTTTACAGATAAAAATGCAAACTGTACTATAGAGTATACACAGTAGTTTTCAATGCAAATGCAAAAACTCAACAGGTTTTAACAGGTATGATTGACTGTAGTTCCATAATCTTAGATATATTTTGACAGCAATACTTGTGCTATAGTTACACAGAGCCAGATAGTTTAAAGAGATCATTATGATTGTGTTTACATTTCAACACAATGCAGGCTTTATGTTCCTTGGTGTTAATTATTATTGACTACGAGTGGGCAGTTAACTTTTTTTTTTCAGTACTGAGGATCAAACTCAAGGCCTTGTGCTTGTGAGGCTGAGCAGTAACTTTTACAAAGTTAAATGGAGACAATTAAATTTTAAGGACAGAGCATTCCTTGCTCTAAAATGTCAGTACCATTGAAATCTATAGAAGTATCTATAAATATCAGCCATAATTCTCATTTAGCATTGGGAACTGAAATTCCTAAGGCAGGATCATGATAATCAGTGAACTTTTTGATCATTAAGATTTGATTGTGAGATTCTTTATTATGATCCAAATATGTAAACCGCGTCTACCAAATTATTCCTATTTCTAAAATCTATACTTGTATTAACTGTGAGACAAATGTAGGATAGTCTTGTCTATGTTGTCCTACTGAGATAATAATAATCCTCAAAACATCAATCATAAAAATGATAATATACATTATTAGCATAAGCCTTAGGACTGAAAAAAATCCAACTCCCGATTCTTTTTGTTTAATCTAGGAATTGCTTCCAGAAACAAAATTATGTGTCTGTGGCCACTCTTCTGGTGATGGGCTTCCTCACAACACATTTGCAGTAAGTTCCACTGGACAAATAGCCATACAGCTGCTGAGCACAATGCCATGGGCCCATTTCTATTCATTAGATGAGTTCTGTGCTTCCACTGGCACAAATAACCAAGAGGCAACTGATGTTAAGATACCAATGGAATTGGCTGGTTTTCCATTATTTCTTGTGTTCTGACTTCTCCCATGTTTCATCAGATAAATAGTTCAGTTTCTGTGAGTTAATGATACAAAAGTTCATCTTGATAATGTAAAGTCTGTAACACCAATAGGGTTTTCTTAAACTTTTAGGAATAGTTTGATGAGAAAGTGTTGGTATGCAGAAAATAGATCAATATAGTTTATAGATTGGTCTAATACACATTTTAGAAATATATGCTGTTCCCTGCTCTGCAAGTTGCCCTGTAAATACGCCAAGGCCTAATGTACAGTGTGTGTGTGTGTGTGTGTGTGTGTGTCTTATTACTAGAGTGTGACTTGTCTCTTTGGGGTATAATATTCAGTGAAAATTACATTTTTGACCCATTTTATATACCAGGTAGCCGTGGAATTGAATAGTAATTCTGAAGTACCCCTTCAAAAATTTTTAAATAGAACAGTTTCATGTTTTGGTTTAGCATGGATTCTACACACAGTGTTAAGAAATCTCTGAATATTCAAAATCTTGTATTTTAATAGATTTTTTTGACTTGTTTCCTTATGAATTGATAGTTATTTAGTCTCAATAAGGCAGAGAATTCCCAATTTGGCTCACTCCAAAACTTTTTGATAACCCATGCATAATATCTCCTAACTATAATTGATAAACACAACATAGTTAAGATTCTTATAAACAAACACAATAAACAGTTTTCTGCCTCAATTAAGAATTATCTGATTTCACAGTATAGTTTAAGAAAATAGCATTTTATAATATAAATATGATCAAATTGATATGGAGTTCTATTATTTGTGGAAAATATCTAACATTTTCAAAACTGTTGTCTACTATGTAAAAGCCAACTCAGAAGTGGATACAGGAATAGCATATATATTATGGAAATAGTGAATATAGAAAATTGATAATAAATGTTGTTTGTGAAGGGTTTGAGATTATGTGAAATGATCTGATTTGAGATCTTACTCCTTTTAATACTGAAGTGTTTGGCCTTGAACTTTTATTGTAGTAATATTTGAAAAAAACAGTACACATTAAAAAGTTATGGCTTTGCTGAACTGCTAGAATTAAATTTATATGAAAGGTTAAAATAATCTTAATTTCTAACTAATCTCTGTATAGTTTAAAGGAAGAATAATTTAATGTAAACTTCAAACCTAATTATGTACTTTAACTTAATAAAGAAGGTAAACCCCAAAATACACTTTAAAAATTAGTACATTAAAAGTGGGTCAGTGTTTCCAATTTGTACCACTTTTATTAGTGTGAATTATGAACAGACGTAACTACTATACTCTATTCTTTATGTAAAACTACTTGTACCATTTCTCAAATCTCTGTCCTAACTGGTGAAAAGAAATGTGTGTATTTTTGCTGACAAATTTCCAGAATGGAGGTTAAGACTTGGATAAAGTAAGTAGCTCACCCAAAGGTCATAATATTCATCAAGCCAAAGGCCGAATTACACTTTGCGATGACCAGTGTTACTGGGCTTTCCAAAGCTGTGCCAAATTATTCATGGCTGCCTTGAGCCCCTGTACGGAATAGGAGTCTGCTGTCCCCTGTGCCTGAGACTCACCTGGTCTCCCCAGGAGAGACAGTGCTGCTGAGTAGCAAGCCCCACTCTGGCCACAGAGGCAGAGAAACCTTGCAGTGCATGTCAGGTGTGCTCCCCCATCCTGTGGGGTTCCAAACTGAATGCTTCACAAGAGTGATGAGCGACTTTGCAGAATGATGCATCTTGGCTTTACAACTCAAGAGAAATACACTTAAATATTATTAAGTAAATGCTGGTGTTTCTTTATTGATTACATTGGATATAAACTTTCTACGAACTAACATGGCTATATAACATGATTTAAAATTGAGAAGCAAACTAAAACAAGCACCATGTATTATTCATAGCTGACAATTCCTATGTGATGGGCATGGCTCTCTTTTAATATTCATTAAATTTTAAAAGTATCAATATCCTGGAGTGGTAATCTGCTAAGTAGGATCATTGGTGGACTGAAAGGAGGAAAAGTGTAAAAAATAATAAAAATAGGCACCTAAAGCCAATTGCATCCCTTTATCATCAGTGTGCCTAACATTTGTACAAAATTGTGAACTGTTTGAATAGTTTGCAAATTTTTCTGGGGCCCCACATAATACCTATCAATAAGCTAATTTAATATCATAAATAAAATTTCATGGATTGTGAACATTCACAAATAAAATGCCACATTTTTCAGATATGTGTTTCAAAATGTCACACAAAATGAGTTTTTCACTCTCTCCACCTATACTTGCTTAAAAATATAATCCTTTAAGTTTGTTAACAAGCCTGAAGTCAAATAACATAAATTGCAAGCGGGAAGAAACACGTCCTACATGTAGATAAAACTCTGAATTACCTTAAATAAATAGTATTACATGTGTCCTATAAACAGATGTCAAAAATTCTCCATCATGTTATCTTCTTTCATGCATCAACAGTATCAAGTTATTAACAAAAGGTATAATACAAATACAGTATGCTTCACAGGGGTATTTTTTCTGTTTGGGGTTTGTTACTAATCATTAGGCATTAGCCATTCTCAGAATACTATACATCTAATATCACATTATTGAACAGTAGTAATATTTTATATATCAAGTAAATTGTACTTACTGTCTTTCTATGAATTCATTGCAATACTTGGCATTAATGTGGAAACTGTCATCTTAAAGTCTACCTACATTTTGTACTGAAAATATTTGCGATCCATAGGATATACATTTAATATTCTAAGCATAATAAAATAACTTTATTATAATTTTGATTTCTCCTGAAAAAAAAGCATCGATTTCTAGTTTTGTATGACAAGAGAATGAGAGTAAGAGAGCTTCACTGGCAAGATTGCTATACAATACTTTTCTGTTAGTGTGGGTTTACAGTACAGAACACTTTGTTGCAAATTGGAGACAGCACATCTTCATCATTTTGGATCCCTTCCCACTCCCTCCCATCCTTTTCTCCTCCTCCCTCTGGTCTCCTTCCAAATCTCCCAAAAGGTCTGCCTTCTTGTTTTCTATCATTTCCCCCTTTTTTACTTTTAAATTTACTTGTATGTTAAGTTTCCTGAATAAGAGTAATCATGCAATGTTTAACTTTCTGTATCTGACTTATTTTACTTAACATTATGGTCTCAAGTTCCAGTCATTCTCTTGCAAATGGCATGATTTCATTTTCTGTACACAATGATTCTTTTTCATAGGCTTTTCAATTAGCATATGTTTTAACTCTAATTGGAAAAAAACTTGCACTTACATTACTCTTCTGTCAAGCTTTAGTACTTCGGTAAATTCTTTTTATTTTATCAAAGAGCTTGCAACTGTCTACTGTCAAGATTGTCAGTTTTAACCTTTGTCTTCCCTACCACTAGAGAGAGTTCCCTTCTCTGTAACTAGACCCTCTTGACACCTCATCTGCCCAAGTCACCTCCTCACTGCCTACCTGCAGATAATCTTGTTGTTGTTGGTCCAACCTACAAGATTTTACATCTAAATAGATACTATTTTGCATAGAATTTTGCCTGTTAACTCTAACAGACTAAGAACATTATGAAAAATGCTTAATGTCGTCTTTTGGGTTTTGTTTTTAAAGCTTTTAGAATAGAGCCAAACAAATCTTTCTAAACAAAAAATTTTGCACCTATAAACTAAAAATGAAATTTAGCCAGCCTTCATATTGCACTCAAATTAAATTTAATGACCACGAGATCTTTCACCCTCCAATTCTTTACTGTGTTGTGACTACCTACAAATGTTTCACTTTAATGAGAATCCTGATTTTTTTTTTATATCCTTTCTCCAATTCATATTTCTCACTCTTTTTTTTTTTGTACGGGGGATTGAACTTGGGACCTTCCACTTGCGAGGCAGGTGGCACCACTGAGCTAAATCTCCAGATCTCCAGGCCCTCCAATTCATCTTTCTCTTTAGATTTTGCATAAATCCTGTGAAGCACCAAAAATAAATTTCATGGGCTGTGAAGTCAGTGGATGGAATATTGAGGAAAATTCTTGATCTTTTTAAGCTTTATTTTCTCAATTTGTAAAATTAAAAACATTAATATTACTTACCTCTTAGAGTGGCAACAGGGATTAATTTTGATAAGCCCGAAAAGTTCTTAGCCTGACCACTAATACATAGTAAGTGTGCAGTAGATGTAGAGTCTGAAGGAGAATCAGTGTACTCTGGCTTGGACAAAGTGGAAATTCTGATTGAAATAAATTAAAATATATATTTGGTGTTAACACTAAAATAGGTAATGACCATTATTCTGTCATGGCTACAATAGAAGGCAGTATTCCCCTCTAATAAGAAATTATTTATATTCATTAGTTCAAGTTAAACAGTAACTTAGAAAAATCATTATTATTCAGATTCTTTGCAATTTTTCATGGAAAGATAGTTAAATAGACTAGACCCCCCTAAGAAAATTGCCTCAAAAAACCTAAATGATGTTTTCCTGGCAGACACAATGTTTATAGCAGCACAGTTCATCAGAGCTAAATCCTTAAAGCAGCCTGTATAAGCATGAACAGATGATTGGATGAAGAAAATGTGGGACCTGTACATAACAGAACTACACTACTGAGCCATAAAGGAGGACACAGTTGAGATATCTATAGGAGAATGGATGCACCTGGAAAATATAATGTTGAGTGAAATAAGCCAGACACAGAAATTTAAATACCATATCATCTCATTTGAGCAAAGCAAAGTACAAACAAAAAGAAAATGAAGGAAGGAAGAAGACAAGTGGATGGGGCTCTGGCAAATAGGAAAGGCTCCAAGAGACCAAGGACAAGCAATGAAAAGAGGAGGAGAGGAGGAGATAAGTAGTGAGAGGATAAACCATGCACAGGAACCTCATAACCTCCAGGAATGTAAATATTATATGCCGTAAACATGAGCTAAGATTAATAATAACATGAATGAAAATAGGAAAAGGGGAGAGGAAGGAAGGATGAAAGGGAAAGGAGTTTTAAAAAGAAACATTATGTATTATGCACATAGACCCATTCCTGAAGATTATTGAATTTCTTGTAATTAATAAAAAAGGTAGGAGCTGGGCTTGGTGGCGCACGCCTGTAATCCCAGTATTCGGGAGGCGGAGGCAGGAGGATCGCTGTGAGTTCAAGACCAGCCTTGCTACAGAGTGAGTTCCAGGTCAGTCTCAACGACATGGGGAGACCCTGTCTCTAAATAAATAAATAAACAAATAATGAAGTAAAGGTAGGGGCAGTGATTATCCATCCCATCAATAATCTGTATCCAGCTAGTGCACATAAAGGCACAACAGTGTTAGGGACTCTGTGTGGCAAGGCCAAATCACCCACAATGTTTTTTCCCTTATTATAAATGCATTTTCAGAAAGTAACCAGAAGTTAGATTACTATTTATTAGTAGTATTCATAACTACCATGCTAGAGACAATGAGGGTAATTGTAGTAATATTTTTCTAGAAAGCTTTTCTAAGACCTGTACTGCAAGATTTTGCTCTTTACATTAGTGTAAAGATAGGTAATATTAACATGAATGCATAATGAAGCAGTATAAATTAGATTTGTCACTTAACTGTGTTTATTTTTGAGGGATTTTTATTACCTGGTAAAAGTGATTTCTAGTCACTTATGTTGGTGTTGGTACTGTAGTTCTTCAGCAAGAAATAAACTTTAAGACAATAAAATATTTCAAATATATTTCAGCTGATTTTGTGAATGTCTTAAATATATAATATTGTGACCATATTTAGAGCCACTATTAAAAACTTTCCAGATGCTTCATATAAAAAAGAATAAAGTTTGTTTTCAAAGCAGAGCTTGATATTTGTATGCAACATTTTGATTAATCTTCTTCTTCCCTGGTATAAGTGAAGGTATTAGTGGTTATCATTGTACACCTCACTCAGCTGGGATGTAGCTCCCTGCATTCATGTCGTTCTGGAGACCTCTCTTGAGTGATCGCCTCTCGCCTTCTATTTTATTGCAGTATTTGAGATTGCCATGAATTCTCTTGATGTTGGCTCCAAGAAGACCAGTAACAGAGCTTTTCAATGGAGGTTCCTCTTTGAAATTCGTAATGAATAATTTACTCCCCTTGATGATTCACCAAAGCATTAGGATGGCAGAAATCAGTGGCTGATGAAAGGATTATTTATTTAGTTATCTGGTGTTGTTGTTGTTAATATGTTTTTCATCAAATAAATTGATATGCACACTAGAATATGTATGTGGCAATAATATGAAATTAGGGTGCCTGTTAGAGCAGACAGTATTTTTCCTTTCACATTTTAAGTTTATTTATAATGAGCTATTAGTTATAGTCTCTGCAGATGACATATACTCTGCATTAACTGCCAACAGTTCATTCTTAGTTCCTGCATCTCTCTGAATATCACAGACCAAAATGTATATCCTGTATTTATTATTAGTGTTTGTGTCCCTTGTATGTTTCCATAATCATTTTAATATTCTAATGACCAAAAAATTACAGAAAGTAAGCAATCTTGGCATAGGAATCGTCATGGCTTGTATATAACACCCAGAGTCATCAATCACATAGAAGAATCAATTACATAAAAGAACATGCATGCATTTTTATTCAGCTACATGTACAACTCATTTTTCTTTATCTTATTACATTTTTTACATTTGTAATTTTATTAGGTGAATGAATTGTTTTTATGCACAGGATTAAGAAGTTGTTGAATGTAATTTTTATTACTGGTAGAATTTATGTACAATATATATTTACTTCAAAATATTTCTAAATTGCACTCACTTTGACAGTACATACACTAAAATATTTCTAAATAACTGGATTATTCATCCAGTGTACTACACAAGATTATCATTGTAAGCACCCCATTAACATTAAACTTGAAACTCTACTGTGCTTTTAGTCTTTAGTCAGAGGAGCGCACAAAGCTTGCACTGGTATTGGTACCAGAATTCTGGTATTGGTATCAAATTCTGCTATAGTCTAATTGTGTAATAAATCATGTAACTTAGATGAAATAGTTTACTTTCAATTAATATTCTATTTCATATAGATTCATATTACTGATAAGATAAAGAATTTTGTACCAAGTCAAAGATTTCAATATGTAACTTTATTCATATTTGGCATTAAGTTCAAGAAAGGCTTTGGCTTTTTTAGTCCTGATTTCCATTTGATCAGACCTCTTCTTATTCTCTCTTAAGAGATATATTGTGAGATATTTTTAAATACTGGCAGAAATAATCTATTCTTCAATTACTGAGTAATTTTTATGACATCTCAGTTAAGATTATATATTATAAAGTTAATACTTTCAATATAACACCATAACTTTAATTTTAATTTAAAATTATATATGTAAACTATGTAGTCTGGCTTAAAACACATGATACAAAAAATTTATTTACTCATTTTAAGAAGTTTCACTGAGACAGAGGCATCAGTCATCTCAGAGATAAATTCACACATATTAATTTTGTGAGGTTATGTATTTAATTTTAATTTTCTATATCTATCAGATAAGGAACCCCCTTAGTTTTGCTAAATGTTGCTAATGATATTAGCCAAGAAAATATGATGAAAACCAGGTAGATTTCATGATTGCTTTTGAAATTACCATACATATAACTTTGCTACTTGAGGTGAGTTCGGGATACTTCTAAGGTTTCCATCAGATCTTTGAGGTGGGTCTATTTGTAAGATGAAGTTTTACAAAAGAAACATTCAATGATTTTCCAAGATTCCTTCAAATGCTGTAAAATGAATTGTAAAGTTCCAGATTGTTGATTTATTGCTTAGATTCTTTTATGAGTACCTCAACCAGGAGGGGAAACATACCTATTTTTTTAAAGGTATATGGGACATTCTATATTTCATTTGTAATGTTTGAAGGAATAAGCCTAATGATTACTCAGCCTCTATCATTGATAATCATTGTCCCTTTGTTTAGACTACACATTCATGAAAACTTGATTTTTGTGTAGAGAAGGCCAAAGCCTGAGGATTTCCCTTGGCTTTTCAACTTGTCTGCTTATAGTCTGTCACATAATATTATATCTTACTAGTTGATGATGAGTGTTTAGTGGTTCTTTCGTACTATTCCCATCTTAAAAGACCAAGGAAACAAATAAAGATGATATGTTAAGCGTGATATTGAAATATCAGGCATTTAATATGTAAAACCCAGGATAGATCCTTGGTTTAACTAGATTAAATTCTAAATTCAGTGTACAATTTTGTTCTGTAAAATATACTTAGAGCACTTGTAAATTGACTATCTCAAACTATAGAAATGAATGTAGAGACTAGAATTCTAGTGGGACAAATGGTTGTAGATGAACCCTACAAATTATCTTGAACTATCAGTTCTACCAGTATTAATTATCACGCTCTTTTGTTACTGAAACAACCACAGGATAAATGACTGCTGCTGTTCCTCTTTCTCTTAACTTGTCTGGACTTAAGGGTTGCTCACTGTCTGTTGCTTTAACAACTTAAGGCTTGTGATCATGTGCCAGTCCTAGGAAACCTCCCCAAACAAGCTCATTTTCATTATCTTATCCCACTGTTACTTCACAAACTCTGGATTGATCTCTTTCTCTTCACAAACACACTATATCCTATTTTTCTTCTGTCTCTCTGTAGCCTGTTCCTTTTTATTTAGTGCTTCTCAAATTCTACTGATTATGCCAGGAAGGCCCAACTCAATTACTGCCTTTAGGAGGGCAGTCATTAGTAATTAACCCTTCTTTTGTTCTTGAATGTCTGTACTTATCTAATTCACACTTCTGGTGTTATTCTTAGAGGAGTCTCTGATACTCTGTTCTTTTCAACTCTTATTTATTGAACATGTACAATATATAACTTGCAATACCAAGCAGACTTTTCAGTACAATGATAGGTAATCAACTACATTTGACAAATTTAAAATTTGGTTGTAGGAAACACATAATTCAGGAGAGAAACTAAAAGTGAAAATAAGGATGAAAATGTATAATAAATAGATGATGTGAAATACGAGGAAAAGGTCCAAAGGGGAAGGGGAAGTTGGAGGGGTAGAGGAAAGGAAAGAAAGAAAAGGAATAAATACGAGGAAAAAAATGGAAACAAAGTTTTTGTCAATAGGAAGGGTTAGAGGGGTTGAACGGAGGGCAGGACAATGGGGAAAAATAACAGCCAAGATATATCATATAAAGGTACAAATTTCCAATGATGAAGGTCATTATATTGTGTACCTAAAATGTACCAATAAAATTCATGGAAAAAAAACTGTAGAAATTCTAAAGACAGACTTCATCATTGTACTGAGAAATTAGGGATAAGTAGATGGGGAAAATTTAAGATGAAGCTTAAAAAAGTCATATTGATAAATATAGCCTTTATATATATTATTATATTTATTATATTATTATTGATATTAATTATAATATTATTGATATTATATTCATTATAATATTAATATATTAATTATATATATTATGTTTATTATATATCT
>NW_022900916.1:51226638-51260773 GCF_012274545.1 Fukomys damarensis | reverse complement strand
TGTGTGTGTGTGTGTGTGTGTGTGTGTGTATCCAAAAGTTGAACTTTTTGAGGTGCTCCTGCCTCAACCTCACAGCATGCTGGAATTATAGGTACATGGCATCATGTCAAGTTTTAATGCCTTTTTAAAAAAAGACCCCAGTGCTCTAAAACTTTTTAAACAAAGGAGTGTGTGCAATATAATTTGACCATCCTACTTAGAGACATCCATGGGACAAAGAGGAAGAACTGATTGGAATGAAAAAAATTGGGATTTATGTATCCAGTTTAGGGGATGTTTTCCACAAATAACCAACGGTAGTAATCTTAACTAGGAGAACAAAATAAGGAAATAACGTGATGAACTTAAGGAAGAATACAATGGTTTTATTTTTAAAACTATGTTGATAATTAGAGAAATACAAGAGACTGAGATTCTTGGAATTTTCTACCTAGCTATTGTACTTTGCTTGATTGATTGTGAGCCTGGTGTCCTAGAACTGAGGATTATTCGGAGGTTTGGAAGAACAGTTGGAACCTGGAGGTGACAGATTTTACTGAGCAGTGACCTCTTCAGCTCTGACTGAGAGCACTCCACTGGAGATGACGCACTTTTGGAAGTTGTAGAGAGAGGTACATACATAATCTTGGAGATTGGGAAGATGAAGGGGCACAGAGAAGTCTGAGACCCCAGCGAAGGGAAGAAAGAAGCAGCAAGGAATGTGAATGTGAGACAGTGGAGACCTAGGAGCCAGTGGTCTGAGGACAGGAGAAAAAGCACACACACACATGCACAAGATCTTCTTTTTTAATCAATATTTTTTAAATAACAGCTTTAGGTTCACAGACAAATTGAGATGGAGATATAGTGCTTTCCCATACATCCTCCACCCCTATAGCCTTGCAAGATCAACATCTCTACCAAAGTGACATGATTGTCACCATTAAGATACTATATTGAATCATCCTTAAAATGCTGTCCATTATATCATGGTTCACTCTTGGTGCTGTCTGTGCTACAGATTTGGACAAAGATATATTATGTGAACCTACCATTGTAGTATCACAGCATGTATTCATCCCGCTGAGAATCTTCTGTTCTCTGCCTACTTATCCCCCCATTCCCTGTAAACCTGAAAGAGGTTATTTCAAAGCTATGAGTGGTTGGCATAGCACAGGCAGAAGTGTAGTTTTAGGACTGTAGAATGAGACCGACAGAAAACTGTTAATCGTGGCAAGTTTGTTAAACACCCTCAGTTAACAGTCACTCCGTTGCAGTGACTTCAATGGTGACTGAAATGGGAATATGTAAAAATGACAAGCAATACACTAGCCCTTTGGGAAAAATTCTAATAAAGGGGAAGATGATAAAATGGTGGCTGGAGAGGAAAGCAAAATGGAAGAAGGTCCTAGGGAGAGAGGAAATTAAAAGATGAAAAATGCAAAATGGAAATGAATAGAACTGAAACACAGTTTGAAAGGTGAATGAATAGAAAATGATGACATCAAGGTTACAGGTGGGAAGCCTATGTGTCTATGAACAAAGGAATGGATGAGGAAAATCTTTCTGGAAGTAATACGAGGTCCCTTTTACACTGTATAGTAACTTTTAAATTGCAATAGCAGCTCAATAACCCCAGCAACAAAATTCTCCTTAGATATACATGTAACTGCTTAAATTCACATTTAGTACATAAAATATGGATGCAAAGTTGTGGTAAGAAAAGCCTCAAAACCCCGTCTATTGTCTTGATAAGATTGGAACTAAAACATAAGAAAGCAAAAACAAACAACAGAAGACACAAGCAGGGACCGTGCTCCTGGAGTTCCCAGTGAGTCTTCACCACTCCATCTGTGCTGATCTATCCTCAGTTCTGAGCTGCATACCCTCCTTTCCGTCTGTCCCCAACCAAGTTTTCTCTCTGTTGTGTCCAGGTAATTGTCCTGAAGCCAATCCCTGGGCTTTGTTTTCCACTTCTCTCCATCAGTTTGCCTTTGTCTGTCATTCCCAGGGAAGAGCCTGAAACACGTGTTTACTCTTAAATTGATGGCTGACAGCAGTAAACAATCCCTCTCAGAAAAATAGTTGCCCACTCGCAGCAGATAATGTCTCTGCTTACAAAGTGGATCTTAAACTGTACAGTTTCATGAATTGGTGATTTACATTTCAAAGTATATACTCTCGAATTATTTTCTGGGACATCTGAGCAAGAAGTTCCTCTGTCATTTTTACTGACAATAATTTATTTTAACATCCTAGCCAAAATATTTTTTTTATTTCTCCCTCCACCCCAGGCACTTTTTGAGAAAATTTGCTGATTCTCTCCAAAGTGAATTAAATTGTTTTTCTGTTTTGCTCTTATGGCTTTGAACAGATAACAAATATGTCTGGCTTTATGAGGCAAAAATGGCCATGAATCACTTTAGCCAAAGCCCACTCTTTGAGTTGCATCAGTCCTTTGTAGTAATTTTATTGCGTCCATTTACCCTTAAGTTTTCTCTTAAAGAAGCAGCATTACTGAGAAGTACCATAACCTGCCTGGATTCACATTTTAGCATTTGATTGAGCCAAGTTTCTAATTCAGATCTAAGTCCAAGGTGTATTCTGTATATCTTTGTGTGATATTTTACTCATTTTGTTTTACTCAACCCCAAATGTTCTTTTAAGAAAGTCTCCACACATACACATTAGAACAGCACCTGAATATTTGAAGGTTCTTACTCTAGTTTTACACCTTTTACTTTACTGCTCTAAGCCTTTTATGAACCAGGGATTTCAGCTCCACCCCCTTCAAACTAGTACAGAAAAAGAATTTGACAGTTATTAGGTGGTGTTCCAATTCTTGCTCTCAAATTTTGATGATTTTTTAAAGATTCAAACCAAACTTTCCTCTATTTTTCCTATCAGTTTATATTTCCTTGTCTTTCTTAAACCAACACTTTATTCTCACTAAATCTTCTCTTCTGTTTGACAGTTACAACACTTATTTGGCATTCTTTAGTCTGTGCTATTTTTCTAAACTCTCCCCTCCTGTCATGTGTCTTGTCACTCCCTATTTTTAACCTACTCCCAAAATTAATCAAGTATTCACTCTGCCCTAAATATGTTCCCACTTTTTTTCACCTCTGGCCATTGTCAGCTTCCTTTCTGCTACCCCAAGTGGTACAGTTCATAGTGTCCCCATCAGATCTGGCTGAGAAACTTTCATCTCCTCCCATAAAACCTGCATGGAATGGAAACCCACTCTACCTTTGTTCATTTTCTTTGCCAGAGTGTGACTGTCTGAGGATAAATTATCTCATATTTCCCCTCTACAGAATAGTATAAGTATTGTCATACACAAAAGTAACCCTGTCTAACACATTCTAGGTGCTTTAAAACTAATACTTTGCTTTGCATCTTTGGAACTTTGCTTTCTTTTTGTCATTTGTTATGCTTAATCAAAATAACTGTACCCTCGAGAGGGAAGTAACTTTGAATGGAAACATAATGAATGGTACGCAGTTTTCCAAATTTTTTTCTTTGTTCCATGTATCATCCTGCAGTAGTTTTTTTATGACCAAGAAAAAATTTTCTGATACCATATGTAAATAGTTTTGTAAATAATATGAAGAATGGAAGGAGTGTTGTTGTTGTTGTTTTATTAAGTTTGCTATTCTTTAAATGTTTTCTATACTTTGACAACTGTCTGGGGCACATTTTTCTGAAATGTGCCCCAAACTTAGAGATTTATTACTTTTAGTGAAAAGGTCAGAAAAATCTGTTTATGCCAACTGCTCCAGGTGGTTGACTCATGATTAGTGAAGCCGGGAGACATTCATTCCTGAGCTTCTCCCTACGAAGTGTGTTCTATGAGCTACCTCACTTCTCCTGGGAATTTATTAGCCATGCAGAGTCTCAGGCCTCACCACAGACCTGTTGAATTACCATCTGCGTTCTAACAAGAGTTTCAGTTAATTTATATGCCCGATAAAGTTTAAGAAAACAATTTTGTAGAGCACACTTATTGAAAAATACACATTCCAGTGTGTTGTTTTAAAATATATGTGTAGAATGTAAAGAGAGAGAGATGACATGAAAGGAGAAAATGGACTAGGAGAAAAAAGGTGAGAGTAAGAGGAAAGGAGAGGAAAGGGTAAGCAGGCTAATATCAAAGTATGTTATATGAATATATAAATATTCCAAAGTTAAGACCACTAGAGTATAACTCATATATATTACTAATAAAAAATTTGTGGGAGTTTATGTATGGCTGTATATTTTAATGTGCTTTAAGATACAATTGTATAATTTAGAATTTAGAATTCATAAATTTATAATTTACAATTATAATTTAGAGAAATAGGATCCTTACGTTTTTCTGTACATTTAATGTAACAATCGAAACTACGGAAAATACAATATATGTCCTGTGATTATATTTAGTATAGTTCTTAACTGTTTGGGATGTGTGTGTGTGAACATGTGTAAGACAAAATTGTTTATGCACAAAGGACCTGATTTGAATAAATTTAATTTAAAAATACAATAATTATATAACATAATATTTTAAAAGTTTTGCCTACAAAATACAACTTAGCTTGCTTGACTAAATTCTTTCCCTGGTAACTTAAATGTGAGGCAGACATAGTAATGGAACTGAAGCAGACCTATTGAACAGTGTGAAGTAAAAACCCAGTTTTTTATCACTTACTCTCTGATATTTCCTATAACTATTTCAAGAGTAAAAATTATTTGTGAGTGTAGAGGATAAAAAGATTTACTGTAATGTGAGTTAATGGAGGTACAGTATTTTCAGTGTTTACTCTTCTATTAAGATTCCATTTATAAATGCCTTATCATTTGTTAAGTTAAATGACACTTCATAGAATGCTTGATGACTTTACCTGATGCATTAAATATGCACATATATTTTAACAATATTTTCATTTTTATACATTTAATATTGACTTGCCATAGTGTTATAGCTTAACCAGTTCTTAGATTTCATCTAATTTTTAAAAATTACTTAGTCTTAAAATAAAGTATTTCTAAATATTATATTGATGTAAATTATTTCTGTTTCTTAGTTCTGAAATAGTGGTATGTATTATGCTTTAATTGGGTACATTTCATTTTAACTACAATTTTGTAGGGAGCTTTCTCTCATAACAGTCATTTGAAATATATGAAGATGTCAATGTATTGAAAAGTAGTCCATGAGCCAGATGTGATGGCCCATGTTTGTAATTACATCACTGTCTCCACATATAGACTCTTAAAAATAAGCAAAATAGAAACAGTTTCTTACCCCCACTCCCAATTAACAAACTGTTTCTGCTGGATTGTCATGTTATTACTACTTCAATTCTTAATTTGTCAACTACAGCTAGACTATGGTGACTCTGCTACAGAATAGGAACTGCTACCACCATTTTTGCTACTTCTATTATTTTCAGTTTTTGTGATTGTTATCTTTGCTAATCAAACAATTGATTTGTTTGTACTTTTTGATTTATTGATTATGTATCATAAATGACGGCTATTTAATAAAAGTAACAACTAGCCAGCTGTTTTGAGTCACTTAATACCTTTCTTAAAGCTTTCTTCAGTTCCCTAAATTATCTGCTTTATGTTTTGACACCTAAGACATTTGTTAGATTTTCTTTATTTCATTCCTTCCCACGCTGTTGATTTTCTTCAAATAGCAAATGTTTTGCATTTGTTTGTTCAATACATGAATCAAGACTAGGCTGATTAATCGGATTGATAACTGGAGTAAATATTCTGCATAGTTGTGTAGGTTTCTTTCTACAGTGAGCTTCTCTCTTAAATGAAAATGGCTTGACCAACAGACTTCACAGCAGGTCTTCACTTTAGGACTGAGCATCCCAAGTTAGCAGCAGGGCCCTTACTGCAGCACTCTACCGTGAACAGTGTGAACATTTTAGTTGGGGCTGGGATTTAACTCTGAACTCTTCCCTGCTCTCTTTCACTTTCCTTCACCAAAGTCCGGTGCTTTCTTCAGGCAAAAGATTAATTTTCTTAGTCTAATTATTAACCCTTCAAACTTTATCCTGGAGCAAATATCATGTCTGTGAGAAAGCACACCCCATACTGGGCGAGGGGTGGGGAGGCATGGCTGTTTTATGGGCCTGCTCATTTGCAAGGAGGGATTTCAATTAATTCCCTGATGACTGCAGGCTGGCCCATCCTAACTATGTTCCCTGGGGAGAAAGAGCTTACTACTGGTATTTCAGGTACAATTTTTCATCTTTTTTGTTTGTGGATCTAAGCCCTTTTCTCTGGTCCCTTTCTACTGGGTTTCTGAAACTTTCTGATCCTATCCTAGCACCTTTTCTTTTTTCCCCAGCACTGGCGCAGTTCTATTATTCTTATAACAGAGAGAGAGAGAGAGAGAGAGAGAGAGAAATAGTGGTTTACTTGGGTACTTTTCTATTATACTAATATGGATGTCAGAAATTGGTTTAAATAAAATATTGTACGATTAACATGAGAATTTTAAAAAGTCATGATTACCCTCTGTATACATGTCCATGTTACAAAATGCCAGGTAATGGGCTCTGATGCCATGTTCTACCTAAGCAGCAGTGTGTGTTGTGGCTCACCAATTTATAAAATCCTTTCTAGAGCCCAGATTTTGCTTACTATTCATTTCATTTCAGCTTATTTTAATTCTTACCAAAACCAATTGGAATGACTTTATTTTCCTTCCTTAGAATTAAAAATATTACCCAAAGAAATTCTGCTTAAAAATGAAGCTATCATGAAAATCTCCAAGCATGATCTTGGAAAAATGGTAGAAGGAAAAACTTGGCCATTTTGTTTGAGCCTGCTATTTCTTGAGCCTGACTCTCCACACTGTAGGTCAAGGACCAGAAAGGACTATATGGATGTAGCCTTCTCTCAGGCTGCCTGCAGGTTGCCTACAAGGTCCTATCTTAACTTTTCAAGCCTGTTCCTATGGAAAGGGTTATGTAAGTGAGATAAACACTACTGTGGCATTTCTTACATTCCGAAATATTGAAAGAAGTGTTAGAGCTATGTATGACCTTCTGGGACCCTTCTTGCTCTGAAATCTTTTAACAATACAATATACTGTATTTCACAATAGAATTCTATTTGACAGTAGACTGTTGCTGTATTCTAGAATATGGTACAGGCTGGTATTTTTGTTTGGCAGAGGAAGAAGATGATGAATGAATATCTAGGGAGAAGCAGAGAAAAGGTAAGAATGTTATATTCTTGGCGATGCAAAAGATGCCCAGTTGGATTAAGAACTAAAGTATAATATGACTATACTATGTGCTTTTTTATGGAAAGTTGTAGAGTCAGAAATATTAGTAACAAAGGAAACTTCAAATTTAATTCAGTAGCTTTGCGCTTCCAGAACCATGTTCTTTTAACCCAGTGCCTTTTATCAAAATACTTTTATTCTCTAGCCAATTGAGTAATAATCTTCTTTCTAAATATCTCAATGAGCATTTGAAATACTTTTTGATTCTTCATTATTTTCCTGACTAAAACAGCACATTAAATTCCAAGGGAATGCTTGCTTTGAACTGACACTGACCACCTTCGCATCTAAGGCACATTCACCCACGCTAAAATTTGAACTGATCCATTTGCTCAATTTTCTTATTTTTACTATTATTCTGTAGCAATCAATCCATTCAGCCTTTAAATATGTGTCTAACATGGAAAATATTTTAGATATTCTTTACATCAAATCATTTAAAATCAGACTGTCAGAATGCTATGATATCTAGTGATATAATTACAGAAACTTTGAGAAGTGTGATCATAATTTCTATACTTAATTACTTCATAGTGAATTGTGTTCAGTTGTATTTTGAGTGGAAACCACATCGAGATTTTCTTTTTGCCAGCATAATCTCTGACAATGTAAGATCTTCCATTCTGCACCTGGGTCTGCCACACACTGTGTGTGTGACCTTAGGGAAGATCTTATCTGTGTCCATGACTCTCAGTCTAAAAAATGGCGGAAGTGTTCTTGATCTGATTGGAATCAAAACAGACAACGGTCCCAAAATCTGTCGTACATAGAGGCTTTCAACTTGCTTCTGAGAGCAGCTTTATTTCTACTTACAAATAAGCTACTTAGGAGGCCATGTGCTATCTCCCCACTCCCCACTTTGTCCATAGAACATTTTACAGTGACATCTGTATTCGTATCTGCACCCCCAGCACCTCTGCTAACCCAGTGTGGCTACTGAGCACTTAAAATACTACTGTGTGACTAAGGAACTTAGTGTGTTTTTATTTAATTTTGAGTTATTGGACTCAAAATTTAAAAACATATGCATCTTATGGCTACTGTTGTGGACAGTTGAAAAGATAGGAAGAACTGAGACGCTGTTGTATCTTAAAAACATAAATCCAATTAGTATGAAATTTGTGTCAGATCAGCTAGCTGTTAAAAATGTTCTATTTAAAAAAAAACTTTTCAAATTTAAAGTATGATTACATGACTTAACACTTCTCTTTTTGTGACATTCTTAGTGAATTTATTTAGAGATGCTGCCTTTATGTAATTCTAAAAATAATGCTTATATTTTACTTTATTAGTTTCGTTTATGCTGAGCTTACTGTAGTTACTAACTTATTCTGTTGTATTCCTTAATATGATTTAAAATGAAATGCATGCCATAAAAAATGAGTTTCCACAAATATAATACCTTTTATTTAAAAAGACATTTTTAGAACAGGTACAAGTGGCTGTTCCTCCTTTTATCATCTCTGCCTCTCACGGGATACCACTGCTGCCCATGTCTACTCAGCTTATCATGTCCTATTTTCCTTACTGAGCTATTTTAACCTAAATCTGTAAATATTGTCCTCCTTCTTGATTACCCTTTCTTCTCCAAATTACTTTCAAGTTGTAGTAATAGTCTTTAACTACTTTTAACCTGTCCCTTTATACTATCAAGAATTTTGTATTTAAAATATATTGTTTTAGAACAATGGGTATTAAAATAATAAAATTACATGTAACATATCTAAGATGATGAAAGAAATGCAGCATTCGATTATGTTAAAAATGGGATCTTTTGACATCAGCTTGATATTTCTGTGAATGTCCATTCTTCTCAAGTGTTTCTTCAAATAATCAGTTAGCTCTCATCTTTCGTTGCAGCAAATTGAGACATCGAGTTCATCTTTATGGACTGAATGATAAAACACTTGATGGTTGTCTGAACTCTCCTTTGTTTATATTGTTTTTAGTTTTATTCATTTGGTTATAAATACCTGTCTTCATCCAGTTTCTTTGGCAGTATATCAATAAATTCTATGAAGTTCATACTACTGAGTGCTACAAATAGTAGAGTTGAATAATCTCTGCTTTTGTTTTATTTCCATTTAAAAATTAGTATCTTAGACTATACAATCCAATATTCTATGCACTGAAGGATGTTAAAGTTTTTTCAAGAATTTTTTATACATTTTCTTAACACTTCAGTTCTAAAAAAGTATGAAGTACAGATAAATTATAAAAATTCTATTCTATATTTTCTATAACATAGTTTTATTATACCATAGAAAAAAATTCCACATTGTGTGTATACTTTTTGCATCTAATATTTTTATTTTGAATTCATAATAACTTTCTGAATAAAAATGTTTGATATATAAATTATATGTTCCATATTTAATCCCAGCCATAAAACTGGAACTAATTTAAAGAAAAACAAGCTTGCCTATTCTGAATGTACACCTATTTCTGCACTTTTTCAGTAGTGAAGATTATTATTTTGTTTACCATCTCTGAAATCATCAATGACATAATTGTGCCTTACCATTACTTTGTGTTTTCCTGATTATTGAAGAATTAATTTTACATTTTATAAACTGTATATCTCCCAATAAACCATAGTAACATGCATTTTGAAACTTTTCAAATAAAGTCTTCCCTAATGTCTGTGAGCCCAGACAGATACATGCCTTCTTTTCTGTAACCCATGTTTGAGAAACATTGTTAGACACTTTGTAACGTCATATTTAGGTACCAGATTTTTGCAAAGAACTTAACATTAATCAAATGTACTAGATTTACTGACAAAGTGGCACACACTGTCAATATAATCTATCCCTCTTTTATATGTATTGTGCTAACATATGTCACCAGCATAAGTTTCTCAGCTGATTGAGCCATTATATATTGGTAAGCCAGGTCTTTAAATATTAAAGACTTAATTTTATCTAGGACATTTCTAGGTCTTTGGGAAAGCAT
Organism: Fukomys damarensis; assembly: GCF_012274545.1. NCBI lineage: Eukaryota > Metazoa > Chordata > Mammalia > Rodentia > Bathyergidae > Fukomys > Fukomys damarensis. The sequence goes on along the minus strand of NW_022900916.1, from coordinate 51,250,542 downwards.
TGCCGTCTGGTGAAGTTACAAGGCTCTCTTTTATAAAATATTTTTGCCAACCATAGTGGTACCTAGTCCCAGCACTTTCAGAGGCTGAAGTAGAAGGACCTCACTTTCAAGCCTAGCATGGGAAATTTAGCAAGACCCTTTCTCAAAATAAAAAATAAAGGCTGGGGATGTGGCTTAATTTAAAGGCACTGTTTTCAATCCCCATTACTCTAATCAATCAGTTAATAAAGGAAGAAATGAAGGTAAAATATAAATTATAAGTTCCAAAAACAATATATTGATTTACCACTGCACGTCAAAATGTGGCCCATTTTAATCATGTATACGCATTCTCTGATAATGTTTTATGTTATTGAGATATTATCAAAATAATAGTGAATTTATATTTTTTTAAATGTGTTACAGTAAAAGACACATTATCACTGATCCCTCTCAAATTTTCCCATTCACATTGAACACACGTCCCATTGTTTTTGCCACTTTTTGAAGCAGTTCTGGAATTCCTCTTTCATGAATGTCTTTAGTTGTGTAGTAATTGCTGCCTTGATCCCCTGAACTGATTGAAAACTTCACCTTTTATTGTCATTTTGACTTGAGGAGTAGCCAGAAATTGCAGGGCACTGAATTCAATGAATAAGGTGAATGAAAACACCACCATTTGTAGAAGCCTGACTTCCCATTGGATGAACTCGCAGCAGCTATTCATTGTATTTTTGGCCACATGCAGTAAAGATACAAAAAGGGCTTTCAGAACTGCTTCAGAAAGGGGCAAGCATGATAAGAGTGTTCAGAGTGGATATTTTGAGGGAGCATCAGGCATTGGCAGTGTGTCTTTTATTATAATACATTTAAAAATATATTTTGATCACACCTCATATTTAAATAAGTTACATCATTCCTCTAATAAAGTATAGAGAATGTAAACGCTTGAGGAACAAAGAAATCTCAGTTTTGCCTTATAAATTTGCAAACTGTTTTGTGGGGTTAATGGGAGGTTCAGTTTAGGCAAATCATCTATCCACCCTCACCCCACCCCCATTTTAATTAGGCTGTCAATCACAATTAGTGACATTATAAATTCCCACAGCTGCCAGATCAGTGCTTTGTTTTAGCCAAGCTTGGCACATGGATGGCAGATCAAATTTACTGTTCACCAAGGAAAGATACTGCGCTGAGTTTCGTACTTTGGAACTCTTATATTGTTACACAACTAACACAAATAAAAGGTTGGTTAAATTAATAAGAAGTTTAAAAATGCAGAAAGTAGCAAGTGAGAACCAGTTTTAATCACAGGACTATTCAAAAATCAAAGAGAGCCAGGCATTGTTGCACATGCCTGTAATCCCAGCAGTCAGGAGGCTGAGATAGGATTACCAGGAGTTCAAGTCCAGCCAGGACTACTAGTGAATTCAAGACCAGCCTGCACTACAAAGCAAGAGCCTATTTAAAAAAAAAAAAAATCAAAAAGTAAAATTTTACTGTTTTTTTTTTTTAAGCTTCTTAAAGACAGCAGGTCTATATTCCTAAGAACATGTTTTTGTTGATATAACCTATTTATTCACATTGCCTATTTGGGCTCATCTCACATTAAAACCACAAAGATTGAATTAAGTTTTTACTAGGTTTTTATGTTATTATTTTTTTATTTAGATGTTTTAGTTTATTGGTACAATTTAGGTATATAATACAATTACATTAATCACCGGGATCTCATACCTTTACATAATATAGAATTAATTGTATCATGCATATATAGAATATCTGCTATACTCATTAGATAAATGTGTTTTCTCAGGGATCTAAACTGCCTACAGACAAAGAAAATCATGAAGTGAATGAATTAGTAAGACAGTTTATTAAAAGACTGTAGTTTCAAGCCCAGTACTTCAAGCTTTAAAACTGTTCATCGTTCAAGAAAGCAAGTGCATGTTATTTATAACATAAAGAACTTATATTATGAGGAAACAGTCTTTATTGTTGTTGTTTTTAAATAAGTCATTGAATATTATTTGTTTATTGAAATGTCATTTATTTCCTCTTCATATTTCCTATTTTTACTGATAATTTCTTAAACCAAAAACTTATCTAGATTCAATGTAACAAACTGGCTTTGTAATTCCTCACTCTCTAACTGCCAATCGGTTTTTTTTTAACTTTTGTTCCAGCATATGCTTTTCTTAAGTTACCTCAGAATTTAAAGTATTGATGGTTTCTTAAAAAAAAAACAACAAACAATAAAGAAGTCTCTGACTGCCTGGGATTTTCTTCCTACTCTTCCCAGTAGTTGGCACTCCCTCCTTATTGGATGTGTTGAATTCTACTCCTCCTCAATTCCTTTTTTTTCTTTTTCTCATTGAGTTTATTGGTACATTTTAGGTATACAGTACAGTTACATTCATTACTGGGATCTTGCACCTTTACATGACAGGTCTTGGTTCTCATTTTTTCCCCTCGTCCCTTACCTCCCTTCACCCCTCACCCCACCCTAATTTACAAAGTCTTTGTTTTCATTTTTTCCTTTTCTCATATTTTTTTTCTTTTCCCTTGCTCCTTCCCACTTTCCCTACACCTTTAGCCCTTTTCTTCCTATTTCACATTGTCAATTATCTCATTAGGATCTTGTGTACTATTATAGTTTTTCACACCAGAGAAGCTATTTGGTATTTACACATGTGTGACTTATTTATTTCACTTAGGAGTATATCCTCAAAATGTATCCATTTTCCTGTGAATGAATCTAATTTCTCATTTTTTATGGCTGAGTATCACTCCATTTTATAGAAAAAGCACATATTCTTTATCCAGTTCCCAATGATGGGCAAATGGGCTGTTTCCAAGTTTTAGCTATTACAGATTGTGCCGCTAAACATAGGTGTGCATATATCACTGTGATATGATTCTTTTAATTCTTTTGGAAGGATACCCAGCAGAGGGATGGCTAGGTCAAATGGAACCTCTAGTCCCAGCTCTTTCAGGTATCGCCATATTGATTTCCATAATGGTTGCACCAGTCTGCACTCCCACCAACAATGGAGAAGGGTTCCTTTCTCCCCACAACCCCACCAGCATTTGTTATTGTGTGATTTCTTGATAGCAGCCATTTTTTGTAGGGCTGGGGAATTAGCTCAGTGGTTCAGTGCCTTCCTTGCAAGCAACAATTTATTCTTCTAACAAAAGTTTGACATCCTAGACACACAGCCCTGTTCTGGACTCATTAATTAACAAATAAGAATGCTATAGTTTCAGTCCTGACCTGAGAGGTACCCATTAGTGACTTTTCTCCATTGCACAACAGTATAACCGCATACACACTGAAATATCAGATCATTTCTTTGTTAATTAGAAATAATTCAGAATCAGTACAACCCCAAAATGAACAAGCACAACCAAAAATACTTTTTCTTTATGAAGAAAATTTAAAGGTATTTCTCAGTGCTTATATTTTAAAGATATGTTTTATATTTCAAGCCATTGTAGCAAACTTAAAGAAGTTTAACTGTTTGCAACCTTTTTAAAAAATCAGGTTGTTACTATGCACAAATCTGAAATATTGTTCTAACCAACTCTGGAAATAAAAAAAGTACGTTAAGGTATTCTCATATCTGTGTGATTTGAGTATACACCTGTCCCTAAAGTTTTCTGTCTTCCTCCTCATGCTTATATAGTTCTTTGAAGGCAAGCTCATTCCAGTTGCTCAAATCCATTTTCACTAGAACTAGTTACAAATTTCTTTACAAACAAAGTACTGTACATTATGGAAGAGTGATAATATATATTTCTGTTATCAAGAATGTTGCAGCTCATAATCAAGCTTGTTCCTTCAGAAGCACATTAGAATGGGTCATCACAGTATACTGAGAGGCAATTACAAGAGAGTTTGATGTTTGTAAATGCTGGCAGAAATGGCAAGTGTCTTTATTACTAAACCAATCTATACTCAGGCTGGGAAACTGGATACAGTTGTCTACACCTGGCCATGGGAGATTTGGGGCCAAAATACAGTTTGCATTAATTTCCCAGGCCATACACCTACAAGGTCAAATCTGTATCCAAAGATTACAAAAATACTGTGCAGGTTATTGGCAGTCTTCTGACACAGATAGCCTTTAATTGAATCCAATGAAACTTGTACAAGCATGAAACAGTCAATTTGACTGAAAGAGCCATGAAGGAGTATCTTTTTTCTTTACAGTGTGTGTTGGGGTACCTACTCAAAAGTTATCCAACCAAGCCAATAAAGAAGGTAGAAGTTTCTACATCAAATACAATGCAAAAGTTTTTTTCCTTATAAACACTGACTTTTCAGGGCCTGACATTACTCATAGTCTTGTATCCCTGGTACTTGGACTCTTTAAGAGTTATGTTCATCTTTATTTAATAAAATTATACATTAATCAATGCCTGAATAAACTATACTCCCTATAATTCTGTAGTTCTTTGAATTCAGTTATACTTGAGTATTCTTGTAATCAAGATCTGTCAGGACTAAGGGATAATACATTTATTCAATAATAATACTTATTACTTTATTTACTTTCCAAACATTTTACATTATTATGCATGGCTTACTGCAGTTTAGAACTTCCAGTAGATTGATGAATAGGTGATTATGTAATAGAGACCCTGTCTCATCCCTTATCTTGGGGAAGCTTTCTGTATTTCTCTAGTAAGTATGCTTACAATGGGTTTTTGTAGATACTCTCAGATGAAAGATGCCCCCAACTTCTCTTAATTTGCTGAACATTTTCATCCTGAAAAAGTGTTGAAATTTTTCAAAAATCTTTTATGCATATATTGAGAATAATCTTATTTTCTATCCTGTTATTCTATTGTCACAGTAAAATAAATATGTTGACTTTTAATATCAAAATAATCCACGAAGAGTTTGTGTATACCTCATATTGTTTCTTAAATTTTGGAAGAATTCACTGGTAAAGTCAACTGGATCTACAGAGAATTGTTGTGTAGGAGTTTCTCATTTAATTTTTTAATAGATGTAAAATTGTTTGGATTTTTTACTACTTTTGCTAAAGTTTTTCAAGGAATTGTATTTACCTGGAATTTTAAATTCACTGACATAAAAATGTTTGTAATTAACTTATATTTAAATGCCTATATAATCTACAGTGATACTCATTATTTTTCAATTACTATACTGGTTATTTTTATAGGATCAGTATTGATAAATTGTATCAATTCTTTTTTTTTTTTCAAAAGTATCATCCATTTTCTTTCTTTCTTCTTTTCTGCTTTATAAAAACATAGCTCTGGCCAGACGTGGTGGCATATACCTTTAATCCCCTTCATTCTGGGAAGCTAAAAGAGGAGGGTAACAATTCTAGCTTAGCCTGAGCAACATAGCCAATTAGTGAAACCCTAATATTTTAATTTTAAAAATTATAAATATATTTTTTTAATTCTGGTGAATTTTGACTCCGTGAAGGTTATAGGTTCATTCTTCGGGACCTCACAAAGAAGGGCTATAACATTTTAGAAACAAATAATAGACTTTATTTTTAGAGCAGTTTTAGGTTACAGGATAGATTAGTCCAAAAGCACAGAGTTCAAATCTCCCTCTTTTGCTCCTCACCCTTTTCCTGTTAGCATTTTTGCCTCGGTGTGGTGCATCTGTTACAACTGATGAACCGATATTAACACAGTATTATCAACTAAAGTCCATAGTCTATATTAGGTCTCACCCTTTGACTTGTATAGTTCTATGAGTTTTGACAAGTGTGTAATGTCATGTACCCACCATTAAATCTGATATGTATTATTTTCATTACTCGAAAAATGTCCCATACTCCACATAGCAAATAGTTATACCTTTTCCAGAATGTCATATAGTTGAAATCACACAGTGTGTAGCTTTTTCAGGTTTTTATTGACAAGTTTCAAGAGTCCTTTGTATATCTTGGATATAAATCTTGATCAGATGCATGTTTCAGAAATATTTTCTCCCAGTTGTGACTTGTCTTCCCATTATTTTAACAATGTGTTTTCATCGAAGATTTTTACTTAATGAAGTCCGAACACATAATCAGTTTTTCTTTAAAGGACCATCATTTTGGTATAGTTTCTAAAAACTAAACACTGTATCACCTATATTTTCTACTATACTATTTTCTGCTTTTATTGTTCTATGTTACATTATGTCTATAATCCAGATTCTGTGTTTTTAACATTTCAGTAATTTCTGTTCTTAACATTATCCTTTCCTTTCTTCTATTTCCTTTGGTTTTGACTTACTTCCTTTTTATATCTATTAAGGTGTACTCCTAGTTCACTGATACTTTTTATTAGTGCATTTTTTAGTACATAATGTTAAAATTTCTTGTGTGGAGTTTGTACATCACACATCTGAATTCCTTTATTCAGTCCCCCTTCAATCATTCTTTGTTTCCATTATATACAGTTAAGATTATAGATTTCCCTTTAAGCACAACATCAACTGTATCCTATAACTTGATACATGTATTTTCATAATAATTCAGTTGAAAATATTTTCTTTCGTTGGAAGCTCTTTGTAACTCACATATTATTTAGAAATTCATTGTTTAATTTCAAATATCTTGGTATTAAGTTAAATTTTATTACTGATTAATTTTACAGGAATAGGTAAATATCAGTCATGTTAAGAGTTTAAATTTTTTTGAAACTTGTTTTGTGTACCAGGAGGTGGTTAATTATGACAAAATTATAGATTCAGTAGGAAAATATATATTTTGCCACTTTCGTGTTATTTATATGATAAAAATATGTTCATATATTTCAATTAGATAATTTATTCAGCACACTGTTTACATCTATAATCTTATTTAATTTGTGTATATTTATCTGGAATTACTGAAAGCTATGTTTAAAAATTCTCATTTTGAATGTCTGCTGCTTATTTCTTCTTTCCTTTCTGAACCATAATTGGAATTGCAGTCATGAGCCATGTATGATGTTTTAGTCAATGACGAACTGCGTCTAGGACAATGGTCTTATAAGATTATAATGGATTTGAAAAATTCCTATTACCTGGTGATGCCCTTGCTCTAATAACACTGTAGTATGACACATTACTTGTGTTTATAGTGATGCTATTGTAAGCAAACATATTACACCACTAATTGCGTAAAATTGTATGATATATGCTTGATAATGAAAATAAATGGCTATTTTACTAATTTTTGCATTTGCTATCTGAAACTTTTACCACTATTTTAACACTTCCTTTTATTCATAAAACAGTTTATTATAAAATGGCATGTCGTGTTATGCCAGCAGCAGACTCATGCGTCTTTTCTTTTCTGGGACTCTTCATTGCGCCATTTCTTTTTGTTCTTGATTTAATGTTATGTTGTTTGATTCTTCACAACCCTAGTAGCAGGAAGCTATCACACACACACACACACACACACACACACACACGCACATAGTATAGCCTATGTGTGCAATAGGTATACCATCTAGGTTTGCACAATTGCACTATGACATTCACACAACAAGAAAATTACCTAATGAGGCATCTCTAAGAACATAATTCCATCATTAAGTGATGCATGATTGTGTCATATTTACTTTATAATTGAAACTTTTTATCATTTTGAATTATCCTTCTTAATTTACATTAATTGTTTATTGGCCTTAAAGTCCTCTCTGTCAGATATTAGGATAGCAATACCAACTTTCCTTTGTTTAGTGGTTTCAAGTTATATTTTTCTTTTACTCATAGCATTTATTTGTCCTTATATTTAACTCATATCTGTTGTAAGCAGCATAGAACTGTGTTTATAGTTGGTAAAGTTATTGATATATTATCATACTGTATCAGTTATTATTATATTACTATGCTATATTTTATATTCTAGTTATTGATACATTACTATACTATACCCTTCTATAAATGACATATCTCAAGACCCCAGTGAATGCCTGAAACTGGATAGCGCCTACCTACAATAAAGCTTGATTTATAAATGTATCATAGTAAGGGATAAAAGATAATAAAAACAGAGCAGTTCTTAACATATACTCTTTTAAAAGCTATGCCAACCTACTGTTTTCTTTCTTGAAATATCTTATTGCTACATATTCACCTTTATTCTTCGTGGGATGAGGTGATCTGATACAGTGGCTATCTAAGATGAAGTGAGATGAATCACTCATTAGTTACTGGCTATCTTGGTGATCAGATCAATTGCCATGGCATTACATTTTTTGTTTTCAAGTAAGCTTTAGAATAGTATATAATAAGTATTATGAATTGTGTATTTGTTGAACTTTTCATTAACTGTTTTCAACATAGTTGACTGAAACTTGGAAATGACTAATAAAGGAGGGTGAGTATTGTGTAAGCATCTTTGAAATAACATTTTTAGGAACTTCTAGAAAATTTCTATGATTGAAAATAATATATGTTACGGTTTTCTAGGATTTACTATAAACATAAGCGTATATGAAGGCAACATATGTTGTGTGTTCCAATGAAAAATCTGTTTCATACAGAAACTTTAGAATCCAATTGTAGCCTGAGAACCAGGCAACATTTGGTTTAACCATCAGGCCAGTGTATACTGCAAGTGACTCTGGCAACTTTTGTCTTAAGGAACTTTCTCAACTATGACACCAGTTGTTTCCAGGGCCAAAGTTAGTACCAAAGAGTAAGTTGTACACTCTTAGGTCATCAGAGGTAAGGCTCAGGTACAAAGACATCACAGATCTATTAATTAATAGAAAAACTTTACCCACTTTTATATAGCCAGAAAAAGAGGTTCCATAATTACTGAGCATTATAAAATGTTCTCAGAGCACTTGATTCATACTTTTAGTGTATAATTACTTTTCCAAAATTCAAGCAAAGGGAATTCAGACAAACTTGATTTGCATCCCAAGAATAATAATATTCCTGTTGGTTTAGGCATGGTTTCTGCCATCAATTATTATGTGTCAGCCTGATGGCAATAAATTGATTAGAAATTATTTGAGCTACCTGATTTCTCATTGGAATAATCTTTTAGAAGCCTCAAAGAAGAAAATATCTTTAAATAATTGAACTCTAAAAAACAAAGATATTTGTTGAAATTTTTGTAAATCATTGTATATATAGCCCGTGTATATAGGTCTGTGGCTTTGTTCTTTGATGTTTTAAAGCCCTTAATTACAAAAAAATAAAAAATAAATCAGCAAAACACACTGGATGTTGGAAATGCCAAAGATTGAAGGATGCCTTTACATATTGTCTGATTGTCATTAAATGACCATTTGCCACATTAAGTACAGAATGAAATTTGGGCAGCTGTATTGCTGTAGAGTGGGTGGTTCAAACAACAAGGCTTAAATTCTCTGTTCTGGATTCTGGAAAGTCCAAAATGACAGACCTGGCATTTCCCAGAGATTCTCGTATTTTCTACATAGTGAAAAGAGCATTAGGAAGTTCTGTAGTGGTCCTTTCTTAACATTAATCCCACTCATGAGATTTCTAGTCTTATAACCCAATTTCCTCCCAAAGGCCCTACCTCCTAAAAGCCATCACATTGGGGGTTAATATTTTATCATAAACATTCAGTACATAATGGTGCTTAAGATTTTTGTTATTCTTGGAATGTTGGCAGATGTATTTATGTTTATTTTTGTTTGTTTGGGAGGAGGGGTAGGATTTCCACTCAAAACTCAAATATAAATATTTGATAGTTTATTTCAAATTAAACATTTTAAAGATCCCTTAAGTATATTTGGATCTTTAAAATATCATTAATATAAAATGAATTTTATTAATACAAACTAGCAAGGATTTCAAAATTTTAAACTCATTAATAACTTCCTGTAGTTTGGTTTGTTAAGGCAAAAAATATGGTTCTCTTAATTTTTAAGTCAGGTATACAGAGTGCATGATCTAGTTTGCTCAGGACAATTCCAGTTTACATATAACTTCTCTGACCTCTTTTTATTCTGAAATGTGTCACAATAAATTCTATGATCACCCCATTGAGTTAGTAAATTCTGCTTAGAAGTTTAATGAATTTCAAAAAATAAAATCCAAGAGATACAGAATAGGATTCCTAGGGTCAGTGAGGAGTCAACAAAACTAAACTATAGGAAAGTTGAAAAACAGCATTCTGGGTTTGGAATAATAATTTTTTAAAAATTCAACTCAAATCCTAATTCTACCATTTATTCATTCTTTTACATAGTGTAGTTTTTCTGAGCTCATAAAAGATGGATAAAAATAACTATGCTGTCCACAAATGACATGATAACATTAGATATGTGAATATACAAATACCATTAAAATTCCATAGTGTAGTTAAGCTTAAATTTGTTACTTATCTAGCACAGTATGCAATTAGATATAATTACAACATAGGATATGCCCTGGAAACTCAAATTCACCTAGTTTACCTTGCCATTTTATCTTCACAGCAGATCAAATAACCTTAAATACTAGAGCATATTAAAAGTAAAATAATATAGTATATTATTTTCATTTTTGTGTAAAATGACTATTCTATATTTATGCTTTAATAACAATCCAAAAGCCATACTCGCATATTGCATGTGTTATGCCTGATAAATTCAAACAATAATTTTTTTGTACCCCCACTATGTGCAAAAACTGTCAGATTGCACAAGAACAGAATGAAGAAAGCAAGGTCATTTGCAAATGTAGTTCATGCATAAATAATCATAATAAAGAGCAGACTAAGATAAAAAGAACAATTAAAGGGAGAGCATAGGAGATAATATGTTGATAATCCAGGTATCCTTAGAATCAGCTCATAGAAGTGACCATGGTACTGAAATTTGAATGATGCAAGAGAAAGGTTCTAGTACATTTAGGTGTTTGACAACCTAGTGTTCTCCAGACAGAGTGAAATGAAAACTAACTTAGATGCGGAAGGGCTAAATGTGATTTGAGTGTGGCAGTGGCCCTGATGCATGTAGTGGAGATACCACTGCAGATATGAAACTCAAGTGAGAGCATGTGACAGACCTTGCATTTCAAGTAAGGCAGCATTATGAATGTAACTGTATTGTATACCTAGAATTTACCAGTAAACTCAATAAAAAGGAAAAAAAACATAACGCAGTATTTTAGTATTCTCATAGATACGACAACATACTCAATGCTCAAAGTTAAAGGAGGAAAGGATTATTTCAGCTCACATTTTGTAGAGATTTCAGTCCATAATTAGGTGACTCCAAGGCAGGGTTGCATGGCAGAGGGGCATTAAAGAGGAGAAACAATTCCTGGAAGGAATAAGGCAGAAGGCAGCAAGCAGCAAGCAACAACACTAGCTCAATTTCTGTCCCTTATATTTTACCTAGGCTACCCACTCTAAGGGTATCCTTAAGTACCCACCCAAGGAAGGCCACCCTTATCTTACCTAGAAATATGCCAAACCAATGATTGCACTAGTTTAGCAATCACACACTCTTAATTCCAACATCATGCATGTAACTCCCTAGTAGTAATTCCCCTAGTATGTAATTCCCATAGGTCCAGCCACCTCTGAAAAAGCCGTAGCCAGACCACATGAGGCTTTGGGGGGACACTGAAACACAAGCCATAGGAGGTAGTAAATTTTTCTATGGGAATGGGAAACCTTTTTGTATTTGACAAGGACAGTGTCATGATGACATCTGCATTCTAAGAAGATCATTTTGGCAACATGAGGACTGTTGATTGGAGAGGCAAGACTTTAGAGGCCTGAAGACCACTTCAGAGACTGTGACAATAGCCCAAGTGAAAAATGGTAAAGTACAGAAGTAAGGCTTGAGGGGATATGAAAGGCAAAGCAGGAGTCAGGCTGGGGAGACATTGTAGAAGTGAGTGGGCAGTACTTACTAAATGATTGAAGATAGAAGTGAGGCAGAAGAAAGGATAAAAATTGCCCTGAAATATTTAGTGTGGTTGACTAAGAGGATACTGATGCAGTTCACTGAGACAATATCCACAGTAAGAGAAGCAGTTTTGTGGGTTCAGGAACAGCTGCTGAGTGAGGGAGATTTCTAGTCATTTGTATTTGAATAACTAGCAGTTTTATTTTCAGTTCTGGAATTCAGAGGAGATTGGTACATGTGCTTTAATGGCCAGAGATAACTTGGTCAAACAAAATACGAAATTTTAAGAAATGTCCACTGATCTCAAGATCCAAAATATCTTTAAACATTCTGTGAAATTGGAGACACCACCCAAGGTACCCATATGCCTCTATGTGCCTATTCTGACATACCAGGTCCATGGTGACAACAACACTAACATCTCATGCAATGCATTTGACTGGTTTTCAAAACCATATGAGTTGTGATTCTTTTCACCATCTCCTCATTATCTCTTATGCATTGAGTCAGAAACAGTAACTCAATTGAAAAAAATTAGCAGGGTGTGGTAGAGAAGAATATCAGGCATTTTATTTTGGAAAAGATATCAAAATGACAGAGTAGGAACTAGCAAAGAATCACAATAGTGATATATTTAGTGATTTGATGTTTTGTACTAGAATATCAAATCCGAAGGCTTATATGTGTCTCCTTAATGTCAGCTTCTGTGCTAACCCCACACATGCATTATCCATTCAGTACTCTGGGTTGTATGTTGTATTATTATCCCCATTTTACTTAGAGGAATTTGGAGACTGAGAGAATTTAAATAGTATGCCCATGTTAGCATTGCTAGTAAAACTTGGGCATTTATGAAGCCCATCATATTCTACAGCCTATCTTTCTAAAACACACTCTCTGCTATTGTATGAAGATATCACAGGAATGGAAAATGTATTCTACCTTGATTCAGCTGAAAACCTGCTGAAAGTTGGGCTAGCATCCTAATCTTCTAAAATTATGGATGCAGAATTGAGAAGTTTCTGTCCATGTGGACAGAGATTTACGTGAACTGTCATATACCAGTTGTCAAATACAAAGCTAGATTCATCACTTCTCACTAAGGAGAACATGGGAGCTAAGGATGCAAGGATGTAGCTCAGTGGTAAAGTGCTTGCCTATCATGTGTAAGGCCCTGGGTTCAATCCCCAGCATGGATGGGAAAGAAGGGACAAAATGCACCAAATGTAGAACAAGTGGGAAAATCTCATTCTACCAACTGATAGAAAGAATCATTCAAAGAACACTGCACTACATACTGTAATCAAAAGTAAAATATTGGTGTCTTTAATACGATTCAAGAAGAGACATGATTCATGATACAAAGAGATTGATGAAATCAGAAGAGGTTGAGATAAGATGATTTACATACAGTCAGAGAAATTAAATGCAACATCAGAATTAAATTTTTCTGTGTAAGTACAGTAGTGAGAAGTAGCAGTGACCCTAGACATCCAATTTCTAAGCTAGAGGAGAGATGGTATTCTCATACAGTGCAATCAGGCACAAAGGTTTTAAAACATGAGACAGTATAAAGGAAAAGAATGGAATTTAAAACTAAAAACAATGGGATTTCCTGAGCACAAACATTTTTTGAATGGGAGGAAATCAAAACATTTGAAATAGAAAAGGTAATCTAACATGAAATCCAAGAAACTTTTAAAAACAAATATATGAAAGAAATAAATGTAAAAAATTTGGTAAAGAGTAGTTATACTTTAATACTTCCTGGCACATTTCTTGTCATTTTGCATTTTTTCATAATTATGTAGATGTGAAAAAGTCTCCCTATAAAACAACTGGGTAAAATTAACTGACCTCAAAACAGTTTTTTTCTAGAATACCAAATGTTTGAGGATCTGGGGACCATAATTGCAGTTTTAAAGGAAAAAGCATGAATCAGAAATTTTAATCTTGCTATATTAATTTTCTAGTGTTGCATAACAAGTTCCCACAGACTTAGCAACTTAATACATTTATTATCTCTGTTCCTGTGGAGCAGGAGTCTGAGAATGGCTCAGCTGGTTTCTCTTCTGATGTGTCTCAATACTACTTATTGTGGGCTGGGCTCTTCTCATCTGGAATTTTGCCTGGGGAAGAACGTTCTTTCAAAAGGATTCTGGTTGTATCCACAACTGATTTTCTTATGTCTGGATTACTTGGGGCTTGGTTCCAAAAAGCTGCCTTCTTCACTGGAATTTCACAGCATGGCATTTTACTTCAAGTCCAGAAGAATAGTCTTCTTCTACAATGGAATCCTATTAATAAAAGATCATCACAGAAATCACCTTGGCATATATACATAACCTCATCAAAGAAGAAGCATTTCAGGTCCTTTGGCATATTTTGAGTTGGAAACAAGGCACAACTCCTATCCACATTCAGGACAGCTCTTGTACAAAGGCTTGCATCACTGATTAAAAAAAAAAATTGTAGGGGACTCTTCACCTGAGTGAGCTATTAACCAACCAATGTGCGCTTGCAGACACATGAAATTTTTTTTTGTCTTCTTTTGCAAAAGACCTGTATGAAGCTTAGAAGCAACAACAAATAATTAATTAGTTAATAACCCCATAATTTGAAGAATATCATTCTGGCAGAATCTCCTACCAGATGAGGAAGCTGAGTATAATGACAACCATAGTCAAAAAATAAACCTCAAGTACAGGCAGTTACAGCATTGCAAAATAGTGTGATACTATAAAAGTAATTTTAGTAGTAAAAAAGTAGATGTGGACTAATCAGTGGAAAAAATTACCATTGTATCATGACCTTTACAATTTTTCCCAAAACAGTTTTTAAAAATTTATTGCAAGGTTATAAATGTATGGGATATGGAAGAAAACAGTAAAACCCCAATATTAATATAGTACACTATATTTTAAAACATTATATGTATTAAAATTAAAATGCTGTACTTCTTTTTAAAATTCTTTTCAAGAGTTGCTTGCAGAGTGCTCACCTGATCTCAGTACGGAGGCATCTTTTTACACAGTAGTGACTCAGAGTGCTCCGTTTTAAGTTTAGATCGGCTTCCAGCATTTTCTCTTTCAAGGCCTCTCTTATGTTCTATATCTTTGCGAATCCCGTTAACTGATAAATTTTGCCAGCACCAGTTCTGCTGGTAGTACATCTGTGTCTTCACTGGTAGTCACTTTCCTCACATAGGTCGATAAATTTGCCCTCACCGAGTTCCTCAGCGGTAGACGGGGTTTCTTCCATGGCAGTGGTGTCAGTGCCTACATGTGCTCTCTCTCTCTCCATCTATTTACATTTTCTTTTAATTTTGCTTCCATTAGCTTGTCTTTGATTTCTTTGCTGCATTTTCAGCTTTGTTTGTCAGTTTCTTCTTTTGACTATTCATTTATGTAAAATATCACCCAAATTTATAATTTGGAGACAAGGAAATGATACAGTTACACTGCTCATTGCCTGTGTGTGAATGAATAAACAGCTGCTTACCTATCAGTCACTGTCATGAATTAAAATTGTCAGCACGACTGGTCACTTATCATTGTGCATAGGTACCACTGAAGTAGTGACTCGTGAATTAGAGATCTAGCAATGAAATTTATATCTTATTTAGTTTTTCATGGTTAATATGGTGTGGCAAGGGAAATTTGAACTGTGTTTGGAAGAAATTTACATTATTTAGCTCTACCATTGCAACAGAAATTCTTGCATAATAGGACCATATTCAGTGAATTGCCTATACGTACATAAAGAATAGACTTTGAATATTAAAGCTGTGATTTTTAAAATACTATGTTTTGGTATTTTTCAAATTTATTTCAGTGACTTGATATTACTTTTCTGTTTAGTTACTTTTCTTGGTGCTGAGACAAAACACCTGATGCAGAAAGTTAAAGGAAGAAAAGTTTATTTTGACTCCCATTCTATAGAAGTTTCAGTCTGTAATCTGCTGACTCCAAGGCATTATGGCATGGCAGAGGGACATCACAGAGGAGACACAGTTCATGGCAGGCAGAAGTCAGCAAAAGCAGCAAAGTAGCAAGCAGCAAGCCCTCTTTCTGTCCCTCGTATCCTATCCAGGCTACCGCCCTTAGGGGAGTACGGGGAGGGGGCACCCTTAATCCTAGCATTGCACCCTGAATCCCAGCATCACAACCTTGATTCCAGCACCACACATCCTAGATCCAGCCACCTCTGAAAGACCCGCCTATGACCACATGAGGCTTTCAGAAGACATCTAGAAACCAGCTATAACATCAAGCAAATGAATGAATGTTAAAATGGGTATTTGAAATCGAAAAAGTAAATTAACTTGATAGCAGTAATGATAACAGAATCACTGGTAATTTTTAAAAACATTAAGTATTCAACAACGTGGTATACATTAAACATAGAATTTAACCAAAATAATATTTAAAAAAAGATTAATTTTGTAAACTTTTCATGTTTTCCCATAGTACACCCCTAGTTAGTAAATGTTTATTAAGTATCTACTGTGTATCAACTACTTGACAGGTGGTGTGCAGACATGAGTGAATAGAACATATCTTCTGTCCTTAAGGACCATAGTGTAAAAGGAGCTGCAGAATTAGATGAATTTTAAATGATATTTGAAGAATGATTATGTACTACATCACAAAAGGCAGCAATAAATATGTGGAAATCAAGAGTTTTACAATGTGCACTGAGTTACTGAAAATGAAAGATTCCTGACAAGCCAGGTTTTTCTTTCTTGTTGTTTCTTCTTATACTGTCAGTTCTATTTCAAAGTTGAATTTTCTGTGATGAGTAAGAATTTGAGGTAAAAATGTGAAATTCGGTAATTACAGCCTAAGAAATATGACACCAGTCTGTGTTCTTGGATATCTATAAAAGTTGGTCAAGAGTAATCAAAGAGTCAGTGGAGTTGCCTTGTTCTTGAATGCATATTTATCAATAGGACAAAGAAAATATGTAGTTGTCTCATTTGCCTTTTTGGAAGCGTGAGACATTTGTTACGATTTTTTTTTTTTTCTGATTTAAAAATAGGGATTTCTAATGTCCCATGTAAGAAAATTCTATAAATGTTTATATTCTATTAATTTTGGTTTATTTTATAAGCTAATATGTTTAAAAACCTGTATGGAAAACATTTTTAATACTCTCAGAAGAATCTCTAAAGTATTTTCTTCCGTTCTTTTTTTTTGTACCAGGGATTGAACTCGGATCCTTGCGCTTGCAAAGCAGGCCACTGAACCTCTGAGCTAAATCCCCAGCCCATTTTCTTCCTTTCTAATCACCACATCATGCACCACCATTATGAGAAAATACACAATTGACTTTGGAGAATCATTTTTTTTTTCAATAAATGTGCTTTTCAAGAAATATTTTGGCTACACTTTTGGTGTCAAATGTCACACTAAAACCAGAGCGTAAAGCAGTGAACATGATGGACTGGCCTTCTTGGTAGAGCTTAGGGAGAAACAACTAATAGGATGTTAAATTCAAAGGCCCTGGCTCCATTTTGAAAATTATTCCTCTACTTAAAAGAACTCTAGAAAATTTTCTGTCCATATATCCACCTGATCAATACAATTGACCTGTGATTTAAATATAATTATAATTTGTTTTCTTCTTTCTGATAGAAAACAGTACTACTGAAGCCCTCAACAATAATCTCAGTAGGTGTCATACTCTGACAATTGCATTTTAAGAAGTTTGGTTAAATTTAGTGTTAAGAATGGCTGCCATTTGTCTCTGTATGAATAAATGGTGTTGCCTTGGTGGGGAAGGATGTGCAGATAAGAGAGAGTTAAGAGTAGAGAGGGAGAAAGTGGGAAGTAAAAAAGTCGAAAAGAAATGGGATAAGAATGAGAAGTACATAAGTACATAAATTATTTATTGTAAATTCTTACTTTGTAGAGCCTTCAAAATATCTATGACATATTTTATATTTCTAAAACCAAAGGATTAATAATTGTCTACAACTCCCAGATTTTGACAATGGCATAGAATGATAGTATTTGCCAGGCTTTGATATCCACACATGAGGAGTATCTTTTGGATGTAGGTTATATTCCTATTGTGTTTCTGAAGAGATATGAAATATAGTTATCTAATTTTCCTCTCACCTATTAATCTCAAATTGGAATTCCTTCTTCCTAATATTCTTAAACATATTCCACTGAAACCTCTCCCCAGCCTGATAAAATGTTTTAAATATCTTCATAGATGTTTCTTTTCTATTATTACGATAGTGGTTTTGTTCGGAAAATTTTTATAAAAATTTAAAACTGGTGGAAAGTATTTACCATTATATATTTTGTATTTCATTGACTCCAGCATTATACTTGGAGATATTTCTTGTAAAAGGTTAGGAATCATTTATAAAATTACTTCCTACCTGCATTTAAAATTTATTTTAACTAATAATACAGGTACGTGGTTTACAATTCAGGAGTTATAAAAAGCAAACTTGAGTTATTTCACCCATGTCCCATAGATAGTCCTCTTCTTCAGAGACAACCAATATTACCTGCTTCTTTTATACCCTTCCAGAAGTACTCCATGCATGTTCAAGCCATATATATATATATATATGTAGCATTTTCACTGCTAAGGGTATTTTGGAAATCATTGCTTATCAACCCATAAAGAGCTTCCTCATTGACTTCTGTGACTGGACCTGATGGATGTAACTTAACCAGTATCCTATTGAGTATTACCTGGGATATTACTGACTTATTGTTCTGCTAGCAAAAATGACTTCATGAATGGCCTTGAAAACATTTAATTTCACTGATATACAAATGCAACTTTAGAAGTAGAGCTCATGTGTCAGTTATGTGATTTTAATTTTTATAGATATTATTCAAATGTTATCTGGGATTGTTCACCCAAAAGTTGTATGTGTTGAGAGGCAAGGCCTTTGGAAAATGATTAGATCACATGGGTGCTATACCCAGTAAGGGAGCTCATAGCTGAATTTTCTGTTAGGAGTGGAGGCCCAGTTAAAGAAGGTGGTTCACAGGGGATGCCTTTGGAGGGTATGATTCTGGCTCTGGCTCTTCCTTCTGTACTTCCTGGCTGCCATGAGTGGAGAAACTTTTCTCTGCTGTGCTCTTAATCCATGCCATTTGTGTGAAGCCAGTTATCCATTGACTGAACCCCCTGAAATCCTGGGCCATGTAGACCTATCCTCCCTTAAGCTGTGGGCTTCAGATATTTTATCCCAATGACAGAAAAGCAACTAATTCATTATCTGTAAATGTGTTGCTTTTTAACACATTCATAATCCAGTATCTGCTTTCTGCAACTTTACCAACACATTGTTGTTATATAATGTGATATTTCCCAGTCTGGTAGGATTACAGATTATCTTTAATTTTCTTTCTTTATTATTAGTTAGGCTTGCATGTGTTTTCATAGGTAAGAGTCAGTTTCTGAACACTGATTGGTACTTTGTCCATTTTTTTGTATTGGATTATTGTTCTTTTTCTTGTTGATCTATAGAAGTTTATCATAAATTAGAGAAATACTGAGTTCCAAAATTGCATTCCAGTTCTCATTTACTTCAAACTTTTATTTTCACTATACACTGCAGTTGAATTTGTTGATTTTTTTTTCTTATGAGTTCTGCTTTTGTGTCATTATAGTTGAATCTCCCCTCTTTACGATTATGACATTTGTTTTATCAAGAATTTGTATTATTTTACTTTTTATATTATATATTTGATCCTTTGGAATTTACCCTAGTAGATAAATGAAAATAGCAAGAGTTATATTAATCAGAAGATATAATGGAAGAAAAGATTGTCATCATCAATAGCAACAAATTGAAATGTGTAGGAATAATTTAACCACCTGTTGCTTTTGGTTGTCACCTCCTTCCACTCACTAAAGTGCTTTGCTACTCTTTCATCTTGTATTCTAGCAACAATTCCCTCATTACTAGTTTATTTTTCTTTGTGGAGAAAAATCTCCCTAGACGTTCCTTCTTTAAAAAAAACAAAAACCAAAAAAATCCATATTAGTTTCTTATTTGATAACTCTATTACTCACTGTCATCATAACCTAACTAAATAAAGCAATGCTGTACTCTTATTTTTTTACCTTTTTATTAGTATGTTTGCCATACATTTTGATCACATTGATCATATGATATTTGTGCTTGTACAAATATATGTTAATATTTTTCCCATTCCCCTGCCTTTAACCCTTCTTTTCCCCCCTATTACAAAAGCTTTGTTTGCACTTTCTTCTTTCATTCTCTTTTCTCCCTCTCCCCACCTCCCTTTCCCCCATGCTCCTCCCTTGTTCTTCTTCTCCTTTCAGCATGTTCTTACTTCTCAAGATCTGTTTTCTGACCATCTTGTTGATTTAATGTATTACTACTTCATTAGAATATGGCCTTTACAAGGACAGGGCCCTCGTAGGGCTTCCTGAGCAACTAATATGTGTCTAGCATACAATAGGTGATTAGTAAACATTGATTAATGTGAGGGAGAGAGGAAACTAGACAAAAAAAGAAGAAAAGGGGAAAAATGGAAGGTAGCCCAGTTTTTGCTTCACTATTAGGTCCTCAACTCGTAGCACAATGATTTTCACATTATGAGCAGTCCATAATTATTTTCTCCAAAATTTAATTAATTCCCAGTTCTCTTCTCTCTCACCATGCTATGTGCTAGTTACTTCCACGTGTAAATCTGAGACCCTTTCTCTGGTGCAAGAACTAAATGCCAACTGGGTGCCGTGGCACATACCTATAACCCTAGCATTCCTGGAGACTGAGGCAAGAGAATTACAAGCTGAAACCCAACCTGAGCCATTTAGCAATTTAGTGACACCCTGTCTCAAGGGGGTGGGGGGTTCAGTACTATAAAAATAGTACTGTGAAATGAAATAAAACAAAAGCATCCCATACAGGTATTCCACAGGCCCCTTAAATATACACTCAGGATTAATTCTTTTCCTGTATTGTTTACCTTAAGAAATGAAGCTGTCATCTTTTCAGATGATGCATCATCTAAATAGCTAAATTCTTCCACAGTTTCTCCGTGTTCAGTTGACTGCTGTACCTGTATCCTTCAGATCCTCTCCTCTCTGTCCCAATCAAATTATCTGAATGTCAGAATAGCACTGTGGCCACAGATAGTCCTAAAACTCAAATCTGATTTTATCACTCTTTTTAAAGCCTCCAGGTAGTCAGTGTTTTCTGACTTCCTGATCGAGCAATTCTAGTTTAAGAATCTTTTAATTTCCAAATTTATTACCCACGGCCCTCTTATACTGTAGTTCCCAACTAATTGTGCTGTATGCACTTCATATCCAAGTCATAAGGAATAACTTGCAATTGCACACAAAAAAATTCTGCTTTCACCTAGAGAACTGAGAAGCATTTCCAACACCCTTAATTACTACTGATTTCAGTTTACAAATTACCTCCCATTGAAGTCTGTTTCGGATTCTTTTGTTAACTTATATCTCTTCCTTCCTGTGCATTCTTCTAGTGACACACTGCACTCTAATTGTGTATGTACCTACCTTCCTGTACACCACTAGAAGTTTGCAAACTTGTTTTGCACAGATGAATAACTAGTCTTTGTCATACAACCTCAAGCCAGAGATTCAGGAATTAAAACCGTAATCCCAAAATAACAACAAAACAACAAAACCTTGAATTACCAGTACAGATTAAAACAGAAACAGGCAAAGGAGCCTAAGGCAGGAGGAATATTGTGGGCAAGAGCTAGAACCCCAAAATTCAAAACGCAAATGTTTAGGACCAGTGGAGACCCTTGCCTTTATTGAGCA
Source organism: Fukomys damarensis (assembly GCF_012274545.1). NCBI lineage: Eukaryota > Metazoa > Chordata > Mammalia > Rodentia > Bathyergidae > Fukomys > Fukomys damarensis. Next base: position 51,228,909 of record NW_022900916.1, on the reverse strand, counting down.
TAGGCAACCTGTGGGGCCAGGCTGAGTTTCAGAAGGACATTTTTCCTCAAAGTCGGCCTACTACACATGGAGTGGACAGAAGCAAAACGCTTGGCTTAACATATACATGGTATCAGAGTATTCATTTTGATTAAATAGTAGGCTGCATAAAGGTACTTGTAGAACACAACAGAAACTGTGTATTACTCTGAATTTTGTTTTGTTTTATTTTGCTTTCTTTCTGATTTAAACCCCTCTGGGTTTCATCTACACTGAAAGGTTTTTGTCTTTGCTTTTAGATCTTAAGTGTAAGGGGAGACTAGAGGGAGGACAAGCTCTCAGTATTCCAGTTGTATAAACTGAGGCAATTTATTATGTGTAATTAAGTCTCTCAAAGGAGTTCAGCCGGGTAAGGAAGGGAAGGACGATAGTTGGACTGGTTACTGTGTGTTACAGATCTACATGCATTATCAAGTGTAAATCTTGGCAATAACTGAGTAAAACTGATATTTTTAACCTTATTTTAATGAAATAAGAACAGGAACTCCAAGAAATTACATAGCTTGACCAAAAGTGGCAAAGCAAATGAGAGTCTCAGTATTCAACTTGAATTTTTCTGGACCCAATGCCTGACACTTCAGCCAAGCTTTTTGTGTATCTACATCTTCATCAACATTGTTTTTCATCATTATTCATAAGAAGGAATATTCTTATTTACATTATCTTCTTGGCCCTTTGGTGTAGTATGATTATATGGAAAAAGAAAAGCCACATGTAAAAGAAACTCTGAATGCTCTTATTATCTTCAGTAGTCACAGAATAGCTCTGTGTAAAATTAAAATGGGGGCCTATTTTCAATCAAGAAGTTCAGTATTATCACTTAAATTTCATCTATAAAGAGCAATCACTGTTAATGCTTCTTATGAGGAGAATGTTTAGCAGTGTTTTCATGGTACTGCGACAGTTTATATTGGATTTGAAATATATGTTCTGAATCTAGGAACTTAAATCTCTATTAGGTATAATATAAAAGAGAATAACGAAATAGTAATTCCTAACAAATAAGCTTCACTGTGAATTGAGTATAGTCCTATTTCATAAAATGTTATTAGCCTTCCTATTTATGAAATTTATTAGACCATTGTGGTTTAAACATTGCAGTAGTTGAATTTGTATATTCAATTTTTTTAAGAAACTGTATCATCTTTTGGGTCAAATCATTCTTTCCAGATATCTATCCAGTTAGCCATAATCTTTGAAAGTATGACTAAACTGGCTATCAAAGCGGTGGCCAAAAGTATAGAATATGAGGTGTATTATTCTCTATATATTATTCTTTCCCCAAAGGTCATCTTCTAAATAACTGACCATGGCTTGCGAAATGATAGGTCCAAATCAGAATTTTTTTCTTTCAGCCATAGTATTATATTCAGTGTAGCAGGAAATAGTTTTGCATGACAGTACACATGTAAATGTCACTGCGTATGTCATTTATGGTGTATAGGGTTATGCAGGATTCACAGTGATCATGTTGGTGAAAACTGTCTCTGAGACACTAAATAAAACATGCTTAGTAAAAATTGCCAGCAATTTTTTTCTAGACGTATAATGACATGGTAAGAGCACAAAACAAAACTACCAGAAACAAACCATTTCTCAAGCTGTAATATCTACAGGACAAGTGATCTAAATTGCTGGAACAAGGAGAGTTCATCATTGCACTGCAAAAGAACTTGAAATATAACCCAAAGGCAAGTGAAATAGTGATTCCCAGCTTTGAAATAACGGCAACAAATTTACCTACAGACAGAAGATGCATGGAAGCAATAAACGAATTATACAAGTCTTACACATGCAATCTGATTATTCTGACCAAAGTGTTAATTGGATCCTAACTGCCAGATCTGATAACTGTGGTCTTGTAGTGGGAAACCTTTCAAAGTGATGAACTGTAATTCACCGAGCTGCTTGAAGCACTTGTAATTTACTGCATGTCATGCTATGAAGAGCCTGACCTAATGGACTTTACATTACCTATAATGCTAGAAACCTTTCAACAAGACTAGTTGGTAAGAAGTAATCGTGGAAGTCTATTGAGACAGGATGAGCAAAACCATATTTTAAACACAGCTTTATAAGCTTGTGGAAAGTCAGGTATTAAGCAAAATAGGTGCAACTTTGGAAAAAATAGTACTCTATCTAATATAACTTACAGTAGTATGATATCTCATAATGTAAAATTAAATAAAAGCATAAAATATAAAAAGGACCTTAGTTTTATCATCTAACCTA
>NW_022900916.1:51219138-51221638 GCF_012274545.1 Fukomys damarensis | reverse complement strand
TTTGTAAATCTCTTACAGAATTAAAGAGTTCTATTAGTTATCAGTTGGCTTATCTTTTACATGCCTTTATGTCTGTTTTGGATGGCAGTTTTCTAGAAGGAAAGCCAGAATCTGCCTAAAATTTACAACACATTGCATACATGTGAACACTAAATACATATGATGTTACGATGAGCATGAGTAAAATAGTTACATTTATGTCATAACTGGTATTTGTAAGGTACTTACACATCATTTTATTTGTCTTATGTAAGTTTAAAAATCAGAAATGAACCTGTGTTTTCCTACCCACACAATTAACTTTAACATGTAATTTGTAAATCTCTTACAGAATTAAAGAGTTCTATTAGTTATCAGTTGGCTTATCTTTTACATGCCTTTATGTCTGTTTTGGATGGCAGTTTTCTAGAAGGAAAGCCAGAATCTGCCTAAAATTTACAACACATTGCATACATGTGAACACTAAATACATATGATGTTACGATGAGCATGAGTAAAATAGTTACATTTATGTCATAACTGGTATTTGTAAGGTACTTACACATCATTTTAAGACTAAAAATATTAAACTACATAATAAAAAGGATAATGAACTGCATAATAAGAAGGATGAATTTAAAGGTAGAACACTTGTGTAACTTTGCACAGAAACCAAATCATAAATGCACCAAACTATAGATTCATATTACACACACGCACACACACACACACACACACACACACACACACATATATATATATATGGAAATCTTACTATAAATTTACAGTGTGTTATGGATAGCTCCCTTCATAGAAAATGGGAAAGAAAAGTTTACCTGTGTTTCTTTTTTTAAACTATGTTTCTTAATGATCACAGTATATGTAAAGTGCATTTATTTGTGATATTAAGATAATTGAATGAAAACAATAGGTATGGCAAAGTTTTCATTTAAAAATCAGCTTTATATAATATACATATGTGATTTCCATATCAGTCTGCATATCTTTACCAGTATCTGTGTAATTCATCTAAATTGACAACTTCTAAAGTGTTGACCTGTTTGTCTTTGTCCCTTCATTTCAGTCTGAGTCCTTGTAATTTGGAGAGAATAAAAGGTAATGATTGTTTGTGAAAAGGCATTTCTGTAGATAAATATTTTTCCCCAAAACTTCTTATTCTACCCATTCTGTTTTTATGAAAGAAGTAATTAGTAAACTGAAAATAATTTTTTTAAAACAACCAGACACTTGGACAACCCATAGAGGTAGTCAATCAATTTTTCCACATACATTTCAAATTGCTTTTTATTATGGCATTGCAATACAATAATTTAATGTGTGTCAATATCCTCTTTTACAATCTAGAAATGTTTTTGAAAATCACTGGATTATTTTGTCTTTTTTTTTCCCCATGTTACTTTACATCTAATTTATATAGCAAAATGTCAATATGGGAAAAAGAAAAGCCATAGCTATCTTTCCACGTTAACTATAAAGGTTCTTGTTTTGTTTTGTTTTCAGAAAGAAAAATTAATCCAACCTAGATTTATTTTTTTCTCCTCCTTACTCTTCTCTAATATTAATTTCTCCTTTCTTTATAGCACAAAGTGTCAGACTGGAAAAGTTTGAACTATGTTAAAAAATGATTATTAAAATAAATTGTGAGCAATTCCTATTAATCTTTTTTGTTTTCAAAGATACAGTGTCCGTTAAATTTTTTCTAAAGTAGTTATTTGTATAAATACTTGCTTTTATTTACAGTAAAAGTGAATTGTTGCTAAAAAAAAAGTGAGTGCCTTTTCAAAGGTTGCAAATTTGGCAAGGTGACAAGTTGATTATGTGCTGGTTACTACAAGCAATGTCTTCAAACAGAGCAGCTGCTACTGAGCTGAGCAGGGACCTCCGGCTTCTGCCCCAGACTTTCCTGTTTGTTTCTCCTGCCAGGCTTGCTCTACTCTCCACACTCTTTCTTTCTGTAGTGTCATGGTCCAAGAGCTTTTTCTTATTATGTATTTCTCTCTTTTCCTCTGTGTCTTTCACTGCCTCCTTTTCTCTTTGCTTCTCATTCACAGAACCTTAAAAAAAATAAATAAATAAAGTGGCAGAGAGGACTAAAGGTGTAGGGAAAGTGGGAAGGGTAGGGGAAAGCTAATAAGGGAAAATAAAAAAACATGAGAAAATGAAAAAATGGAAATGAAGTGTTTGTAAAGGAGGAGGGGAGGAGGGGTGAAGGGAGGGCAGGGACAAGGGGAAAAAATGAGAACCAAGACTGTCATGTAAAGGTACAAGATCCCAATGATGAATGTAACTGTACTGTATACCTCAGATGTACCAATAAACTCAATGAGGAAAAAAAAGAAATAAAAAGAGAAGGAAAAAATGAAAATAAAACTTGTAAATAAGGAGAGAAAGTGAGTTTGAAGGAAGTGGAGGGGAATGGGAAGAAAAGTGGAGGTAAGATATCTCATGTACAGGTACAAATTCCCTATGATGAATGTTATCATTATGTATACTTAAAATG
>NW_022900916.1:51208605-51218529 GCF_012274545.1 Fukomys damarensis | reverse complement strand
TCTCCTCAGCAGCTCCAAGCCCTCCTGCAGCAGCAGCAGGCAGTCATGCTGCAGCAGGTAATGTGGGTTACCTGCTTTGGTGTTCTAGCCTGGCTCAGAAGGTGTGGACTCCTGTTTACAGTGCGGTGGGCAGGCTTGACAGTTCAGCCTCCATGTAAGGGTACAATACATCAACATGCTAGACCATAAATGGAACATCTTCATTGTAATTGCACAACTGTATGAGTAATGTATATGCCTTATTCTTTTAAAATTTATTCAAGTCTAAAATAAGAGAGAAAGATATGTAATTTGAAAGTGGAAATGGATCAGCATATAAATATCAGAATACTCAGGCACATTTGATTTGTAGATTTATCAACAAAATTGCAAAGAAACTTATCACACAGGCTTTTTTTTTAACTCTTAATGCCTTAGTCCTCCTTTAATTTCACATATATGTGAAGTGTAACTGAAAATTTTGTTAGCATGAAGTAGTGTCCTAAATTTACCTCCCTTAAAATATGATATCATGACATAAAAGAATAATTAACTTATTAGAATAAAGTTAGGTGCAGTTAAGCCAGATTTATTATTTTTAAAATAATAAAAATAGTGTTCTAATATGATCTTATTGGAGCCTTGAATAAATAAAAATTAAACTTTATATTATACACTTGTTTATCATTAAACTTTATATTATATACTTATTTATCGTGGAGAAACTAATGTGCTTTAACCTCAGTTTTTATTCTCTTACGCTGGTATCATCTCTGACGATGACCACAGAGCAGTCATATTTCTAAGTCTGACATTGCTCCAAACACCTGATGGACTAAATTGTTCTTTAAATAAGTACTGGACTGCCTGGTTTCATGGAACGAACTTTTGATTCTTATGAGTGATGAGTATAACTCACTTTATATGCTAGTAGAACTTCAGATGTGATCATTTAGAATATTAATTTGACTCTTGTCCTTTAGAATACAGATTTTCTATACCCTTTTGTGTAGGATTTTTTTGGATTTTGCATTGGAAAATTTCAGAGCTGCCATGGAGGGGGGTGTGTAGAGCTGTCTCTCTGAGTCCAATGCATATCTTTTTTTGTCACTTTTTGTGAGGTGAATCTTAATGGCTACTCTACCATGTGCCAGTCTAGAAGAGTTTAGGAGATATATAATACATGAAACTTTTGCCTTTATTTATTAAAGTCAAAATGGTTTATTCAGCAACAACTACAAGAGTTTTACAAGAAACAGCAAGAGCAGTTACATCTTCAGCTTTTGCAGCAGCAGCAGCAGCAACAGCAGCAGCAGCAACAGCAGCAGCAGCAACAGCAGCAGCAGCAACAGCAGCAGCAGCAACAACAGCAGCAGCAGCAGCAACAGCAGCAGCAGCAGCAGCAACAGCAGCATCCTGGAAAGCAAGCGAAAGAGGTAGGAGCTGGTTATTTCATTGACATATGAGAGTATGAGGTTGTGAAGGAGCTTTGAGAAGCGAGAATAGTCTTAGATCTTCCTGTAACAAGGCTCTTGCTGTCAAAGATGCAATGTCATATATTTTTTCTGAGCTTAGTAACACTGACAGTGGAACTCTCCTGCTCCCCTTGTGTAGCATGGGACTTGAGAATCACAATCGGATGTTCCTGTCATCTAACGTTCCCTAATGAATCACAGTGTACAAAGAGCAAGCTGTGTAGTGGACAAAGTACTGATTATCTTGTATTCACTGAGAACCGAAGTTGGTGAGGGAACCTTATTTTTCTCAGTGGTGCAGTTCAGAGAACATGCATGCAAATTTAGCCCATTGTTGGAGGTGGGAGACAAGGGGAGAAACTGGTTGAGCACAGATTTCAAAGTCACAGGCCCCTGATTAATGAACTGCTACTGTAGGTTTGGAGTGGCGAGTAGAAAGTTACAGTTTGATATGCTCATAAATCAAACTGACAAGCTGGCTTCTCAGGCCTAGCTTGCACTTGTCAGCAAACTGCATCAAATATAAACATAATACAAACAAAACATGTTGAAGTAGTTAAATTGATCAGCAGGTATCAGGGCTGTTGTCTTCAAGCTGCCCATTATGCAAACGTAGAGGAAACAGTTTTGACCTCCTGAGGCTTTGTTTCTGTTTGGATTTGTGAATAGAATTTCAGACAGCCATCAACTCCAGAATAGAAATTGCTCTCTTATTTCTCTGGAGGCTTTGGGCAATCCACATGACTTGCTCCATTATGCAGTCTGTTTTCCAGTGAGCGCATCAGAAGTTTCTCTTTTCCCCAAACTAAAAAGGAAAGGTCTTCCACAGCAGCTTGTCTTCCTCTGAAGTGTGACTGCTATCTCTCATACCCTCCCGAGTCCCAAGAACTATGGTTTGTCTTGTAATGCCTCACAAAATTGGAAGTTATACTTTTCCTGATAATAAGGGCACTTTTTTTTGCCTTGAACGTAATTCTGCCTTTAATATATTCCAACTGGAGAGAAGAGAAAGAGGCAGAGAGCTAACAGGCTTGTCCTGTGAAGGCTACATCCCAGTTTACTAATAGATCACTAGAGACCACATTCATGGACCTCTGAGGGTCAAACACATTCAGCTGGAAAAATAAAAGAGTATCAGAAGTTGACCATTTCTATAAAGTGTTATTCTTTTTATCCAGATAAATGATTATCTGTAATAAACTGATTTTTTAAAAACCTCAACCTTTGTCACATACTATCTCTAGAACTTGTTCGGAATTCTTCGTGCAAGTTCCCTGCTTCTTTGTGGCTGTTTAATATTTGAGGGAAAGGCAACTGAAACTCTAGACCTTGCTCATTCTGCCACTGAACTTTGACCACAGGGTGACCAAAAACCTGTCGGGATAGCCAAGGGTGCACGCATTTCTCTGTGAGAGCGGTTTGCGTTGGCCATGTTCTCCGCTGTTCACTGAGTTGGGTTTCTTGACATCATCACCAGCAGCAGCAGCAACAGCAGCAGCAGCAACAGCAGCAGCAACAGCAGCAGTTGGCAGCCCAGCAGCTCGTCTTCCAGCAGCAGCTTCTCCAGATGCAGCAACTGCAGCAGCAACAGCATCTGCTCAGCCTGCAGCGCCAGGGACTTATCTCCATCCCACCAGGCCAGGCAGCACTTCCTGTCCAATCACTGCCTCAAGGTACAGACAAAACCTTGTGCACGCTCATTTCTACTCTTGCACTTTCTAGCATTTCACGGCCTGTCTTCTAACTTGAAAATTTTTGTTTTTATGGCCTTCAAGTTTATTAATAAAACATAATTGTTAACGTGGTTGCATGACTATTTTCTTGAGACAAAAATGTTACCATGCATGCACTGCTTTCAAGTGTTTTGTTAGATATTAAAAGTGCATTTATTAGACTTATGGGTAGAAAATAATTCATAAGGGCAACACAATTCAAGCACTATTGAATATACAGAATGAGCTGTAGGGAATTGGATTACTGGGAAAGCTGACAACCTTCCATTTAATGTAAGTGAGTTCTGGTGAACAACTGGTAGAAAATAAAACTAAAAGATCCTAGTCTTTACACTGAAATCTCTATACATAAAAGAGAAGCTTTACTTATTTCTATGGAGTACTTTCTGGAGTTATGTTTTATGGAAACCCATCGTATTGTCATGGGATTATATTGACACTCTTTTCTCTAAAATAGTATTGTGGGCATATATGTTGGGCCTTATGGCTTTGCGGGGCTATAAACTACATTCTTATTTGCTTTTCAGTACACGAAATCTCCCAGTGTACCGTAATCCAATGTATTTTTGTATAATTCTTACCTTTGGAAAGAAGTCTAAGTAAAGTGGAAAAATAATGGGTGCCAAAATTGTCAGTTCAGTTAAAACTTATATATCATTAAATTTCACAGAAAGATATTTTTATTTGCATTTGGATTTTGTTGGAATAAATATTAATCCTAGTGAACTTTTATTCAAGTTAATTATATCTGTCACAGAAGGATTCCCATTCTAGAAATGTTTGCCAGTTTTTTCTGACTCTCTAGGACATACTGAAGAAAAGCAAAAACTGTTAAGTATACACAAATTAAAATTAGGCAAGTAAAGTGTGATCATTGTTGGATGGCACATGAAATTGAAAGTATTGTGATAAATAAAATTAGTCTCTCTTCAGTATTTTTTCCCAGAATTCCTTCTTTCACTTGATTTCAGATCTTTTAATTCACCTGATGGAATCACTCCTAGGAAAACAGGAAAGATAAAGTTTAAATATTTAAATAAAAAGAAAAACAAGGCAATATACTCACTTTTCTGAGCTGTTCCAAAGAGGATTGAATAAACTATAGTGTCATCACAGTATTGAATGCTTTATTCGTTCTTTAGAAAATGAAATACTATTTGAGGACAAATAAAGAAATAGCTTAAAAAAGACAGGAGTTGGTAAATTAATTCAATGTAAACCTAGATTTCTTTGATACAAACTATACTAAAACAGAAGCAATACTTTCATCTCTGGCATTTTTTCAGTAAAATTTAGATAAAAATCTGTATATAGAATATAACTGTATGAGTATTTTCTCAATAGAAAAGGATTATTTGCCAGAATCTCATTTTAATATCATCACTAAAACATTTCAAGAAAGTTTAATTATGTACACATGGAGATACAATGTAACGTATTGAAAATATATTTTAAAATGACCATTATTCCCCAAAAACAATAAAATTCATTGAGCAGTGAAATTTATTATGATATCTAACACTTTTAGTATAAAATTTCACTTACTTTTGAGGTTCCCTTTGAGAGAATTGTCTCCGTGGCTCTTTTCTTCTACTCTGTGCTCCCCAGTGTATGTACAAGAGGTGGCAAGTTTAAGGGGAAAGGCTTTGTGGTTTGAGCAGAACACTTATAATTCAAAGGAAAAAATGAAATGACTACAACACATTTCCACTAAAGAAGGTGAAAAAATACATTTAAATAAATGCAGGGTTAAAACTTTAGCTGATTCACTCACCAAAGTTCTGTTGGTGCCAAGAAATGAGCACTAACAGGGGCCATCTTCACATTTTTCAACATTTAGAAGATTAAATATGAAAGAAATTAGAGAAACAACCCCTTTTACAATAGCATCCAAAAGACTGAAATACCTAGGAGTCGATCTAATGAAGGAAGTAAAAAAAGGAGATCAAAGAGGATATCAGAAAGTGGGAAGATATTCCTTATTCCTGGATAGGACGAACCAATATAGCGAAAATGGTGTACTTTCAAAATTGTTTTACAGATTTAATGCAATCCCAATCAAAATCCCAACAGCATATCTCACAGAATTAGAAAAAAAAATCCTAAAATTCATTTGGAACCAGAAGAGACCAAAAACAGCAAAGCCAATTCTGGGCAACAAAGGCAAGGCAGGGGGTATAACAATGCCAGACTTTAAGTTATAATACAAAGCTGTTGTGATAAAAACAGCAAAAGAACAGACCTGAGAATTAATGGAACAGACTTGAAGAGGCAGAAATAATTCCAGACACACTCAGCTACCTTATCTTTGACAAAGGAGCCAAACACCTTCTCTGGAAGAAAGAGCCTCTTTAACAAATGCTACTGGAAAAACTGGCTTTCCACATGTCACAGATTGAAACTAGAACCATATCATTTACCAAAAATCAAAATGGATCAATGATCTAAATATTAAAAAGGAAACACTAAATCTGATGGAAGAGAGAATAAGTAGAACACAGGACATAGGAGTAGGCAAAGAGTTCATGAACAAAACCCAGACTGTGTGGGAAAGAACGAACAAATGGAGCATCATTAAAAAGCGTTTGCACAGCAAGAGAAACTAACAGTGTGAAGAGACAACCCACAGCGTGGGAAAAAAATTTTTTTAACAGCTATTCATCAGATAAAGAACTATTATCTGGAATATATAAAGAACTAAAAAATCAGATTCCCCCCAAATTTAAAGACCCAATCCAAAAATGGGGATCTAAAATGAAAAGACACACCTCAGATGAATAATTAGAAGTGGCAAACAAATATATGAAAAATATTCAACATCACTGATCATTTGTGAAATGAAAAATAAAACAATGCTGATATTCCATCTCACTCCAGAAAGAATGGCTGCTATTAGGAAATTAATCAATAACAAAAGCTGGAGGGGCTGTGGGAAAAAGGGAGAACTTCTCCACTGTTGGTGGGAGTTCACACTGGTGCAACCACTGTGGAAATCAGTGTGGAGATTTCTCAAAGAACTAAAACTGGAGGTTTCATTTGACCCAATATTTCCCTTCTTGGTGTCTTCCCCAAAATATTAAAAGTATCATACCACAGCTATACATGCACATCCATACTTACAGTGGCAGAGTTTGTAATAGCTAAATCATAGAAACAGCCCAAATGCCAGTCAATAGATAAGAGGATAAAAAAGATGTGTGTGTGTATGTGTGTGTGTGTGTGTGTGTGTGTAATACAATTGAGTACTACTTTTCCATAAAGAAACTTGAGCTTCAGCTTTTTGTAACGAAATTGACAGACCTTGAGACCATATTCTTAAGTGAAATAATGAACATCTACAGACATTTTTCCTTGTAATTACACTGAGCAATAGAGTGTAACAGCTATTTACATAACCTTCATATTATTTGAAGTATTACAATAATCTAAATTATACACGAAGCAGTGTACAGGATATACACAAATTTTATATACATTATGTTACGTAAGGACTCCAATGTCACAGATTTTAGTATCTGCAGGGGCCTTGGAATAAGTCCTTCTTAGATATCAAGGAATCATTATAATGTTACAGTACTGTGCTTCAATCCCAAAATTAGGATGGGAAAAATTACAGAAGCAAATAAATTCCTGCATTAGTGGTAATTTTCGAGGCTTACAGTTTCCCAGTTCAGGCTCTATCAAGCTTTTCGTTGGTTGATGATTGACCATACCTTATGGCTGTGTGGAAACCAAATGGGATCACTGTGCAGTGACAGATGATGTTCTTTTTACATCTTTGGGGGGGGTGGTACTGGGACTTGAACTCAGGACCTTGCAAGGCAGGCATTGTAACACTGAGCTAAATCCCCAGCACGCATCATTTAAAATATGCTATATTTGGGCCGGGGATTTATCTCAGCGGTTCGGTGACCTGCCTCGCAAGCACAAGGACCTGAGTTCAATCCCCGGTACCACAAAAAAATGAAATAAAATAAAATATGCTATATTTGGACAGCAATGTAGCTCAGTTACTTCACTTCCCTTGGCTGTGCAAGGTCCTGAGTTCAATCCCCAGTAACAAAAAAAGCTATATTTTATTTATCTTTATAATTTAATACTACTTCCCCAGAATACTCTAAAGTTAGGAGTGTCTTAAAATGTTTTAAACTGCCTTGCAAGCACAAGGTCCCAAGTTTGATTCCTGGTACCAAAAAGAAACAAAAAACAAAACACACACACACACACACACACACAAATATATATGTGGAAATGAGCCCTTTGTCCACTATATCCGCAGCGCATTTGCTACTCAGCCATTGGCCCCTCAGATCTCTTTGTTATCAGATTGACTGTCATGGTATGAAGTGTCTTGGTTTGAATAAACTTTATTGCACTAACCGATGGCTCCAGATCTCTGCTCTGTTGCTGGCAATTCAGATACACCATAGGCAATTGGAAAGTACTTCCTTTATGGGAAGTTCTGAATTAATAAGAGGAGAAAATAATCAAATAATCATGTACTGAGATTGCTAAGATTTACAGTAACAACAAACATTCTATCTGTGAAACTGTCAAGAAGGAAAAAGAAATGTGTGCTAGCTAGTTTTGCCTCAAACCACAAAAGTTATGGCTACGGTGCACGATGAGTGCTTAGTAAAGATGGAAAAGGCTCCCTATGGTTGGAGTGAGGGCAGGAGAATGGGAAAAAAAAATAAGTACTGAGATACATCGTGTAAAGGTACAAATTCCCAATGATGCATATAACTGTATTGTATATCTAAAATGTACCAGCAAATTTAATGGAAGAAAAAAATTGAGTCACTAAAAAAAAAACGACAGAAAAGCTTCTAAATTAAAGTGTTTGGTGCTATCTACAGTTTCGGGCATCTTCTGGGGGTTTTGAAACATATTGCGCAAGGATAAAGCAGCTTATTGTATCAGCTATATATGAAAAGAAATATATGTGGTTAAAGTTTTATTCCACTCCAAGTCTTTACATATTTTCAAATGTATAAATTTTATTTTAAAAATAAGATTTTCATTTACTACCTGAAGGACCAAACAGGGAAGTCTAGGTTCTAGTCAGAGGTATTTTGAGTTAACACCTTGTAGAACCATAAGAGCTTGGAATCCAAGAGCTTCTGAATAAGAATGAAAATAAATTTTCAGAAATGAGATACAATAATACCCTGTATGCTCAAGTAGTAGTGTTTTGAAGATTTTCTTCAGGCTCATTACGCAGCCAGAATCTGCTATTTGGCTTTGACTAAATTCTCTGCTATGGAAGTCTAAATAACTAACTGCCTGCTGTTTCACACCTGCCGTCCTGAACCTAAGGCTTGATCAGTAGTCAGGTGTTTGCGTAACCATCATACGCATTCATGATAACCGCACCAGTAACATCTAAAAGGTGTGTCATGTGGAATTATTTTCAAAATTTTAGTTTTCGATTTGTAAGTTAGAGGGTAAAATTTTTCCTTCACATATTTATATACCAAAGATAATCTGTGAGATGAAAATTAAACATATACATTTTGTGTGCATAAATAAAAATCTGCAAGGTTGCCTGTAGAGCCTCTTAATTTTATGTGTAAAAATAAAGCTGTAAATAAATATAGAGAGATACGAAGAGTATAAAGAGTTAGTTTTTGAAAATGTAAATAAGAATGACTGTCAGAATCATTCTGGTTTACATAGAATTAATAAATTAGCATGTGTAACCTTAAAATGGATTTATTTCCATTTAATTCATAAATCTCTTAAAAATGCTATTTGACAATTCTTTGAGAGGAAGACTCAAAAGCAGAATGTCAGCTTTGTTATGTTATGATATCATGATGAGGGAAATTTTTAAAAATTTCATAATGGAATTTCAAACTTTGAAAATATAACTTATAAAAAAGTAGTAGTAAATTCATAGTAGAAAAATTTAAAAAATCAGATATATCTTGCTTCCCAGAATTTTCTTCTTTGATCTCAGTTCTATCCAAATACTGTACTTAATTTTATTACCTATAATTTGGTTGGACAAGATGTGTAATTGATGCAGCTCTTATTAAACAATTAAAGTGGGCATTGTATCTGATGGTGATATTACTTTTCTAGATGGACAGATATATTTTATATAATATTAATATGGCAGACTATAAGTAAACACATAGATGAAAGATACTCCAGAAATTGGGTCTCTCTTCTAGAGACAAAACTTAAAGACCCAGATCACAGTCAGTAGAGAAATTTGTATTTCCAATGTATGCTCCTCTCCGTGTTTCAGTCATTTTGGCTGTATGTGTATAGTCTTTCAAAATGGAAAATACAAAATGGAAAAAACGTAACATTTCTATTCGAATTATAAGCATTCATACCAATTTGTCTTAACAAAATATACCTGATGCAAATAATTCTACCAAAGTTCACTTTTATTATTTTGTAATAAGTAACCCCAGAAAACTATGAGAGTACTATTAAATATATAATTTAAAACTCTACAGTAGATGTACTTACTTTGCTTCATAATGCATAAAATCCTTTAATATTAAAAATTTAATGCCGGGTGTAGTGGCACGCACCTGTAATCCCAGCACTCAGGAGGCTGAGGCAGGAGGATTGCTGTGAGTTCGAAAACAGCTGAGCTCTAGTGAGTTCCAGGTCAGTCTCAACTACATAGTGAGACCCTGTCTGAAATAGTAATAATAATAATAATAATAATAATAAGAAGAAGAAGAAGAAGAAGAAGAAGAAGAAGAAGAAGAAGA
>NW_022900916.1:51196846-51208574 GCF_012274545.1 Fukomys damarensis | reverse complement strand
AAGAAGAAGAAAAGAGAAAGAACATCGATGGAATGATTTTTTATTTTTAAGTATGAAAAAGATTCTAATGTGATATTTAATCATTAAAATCATTGAAAGTTGTAAACCTTGTGACTCAAGGATGTATAAGCTAAGAATGAATTATCAATTTTAATTCATTCCTGGCACAGTGCATGGCACCTTGTGTAGTTATTCCACAAATTCTAAAGACAGAATTAAAGAATTATTATTGAATTGCTTTATCTAAGGTGTTATAGTTTAATTAAGGATTCATCCTTTTATTTATTGAACTCCTATGAAAACAAATCTTCTCCTCTTTATTTGTTGTATTGGCAGTGATTGAAAATTAGCCTAAGTCATAACTGTTTCTCAGTTTTTTTATGACCATGATTAGAGTTTTCACATTATATAATTACAGAACTTTTGGGCACTATTTTGGTATATATCCTTGAGACAAAATATTGAGAGAAACTGGATAATCTTCACTTAAGAAAAAGTCAAGTACTGTTCTACAGTATGCTATTCTACTGATCCCCAGAGCTTGTTTGCCAGTACACTAGTTTTCTACTAAATGAAAAATCTCTTCCAAGTGGCATTCCTTGAGCTCGTGCCCACTGCAGGTACTCTTACAGCTACTGGAGAGATCACAGCGAAGGTGACAAATGAAAGTTCCTGCCATCCTAAAGCTAGTATGTATCTTACTCTAGAAGTCACAGATTAAATGAGTTAAGTAAAATATTCAATGGTGAATGCAAAGAAGAAAAATAAAGAGCAAGAGAGAAAAATGAAGAAAGTGTTAAGAACTGGGAGACAATGCATTTTTAGGCAGAGTGGCCGGGGAAGAAGTCCTACAAAGGGATTATGTGCATAGTAACCTGAAAATGTGAGGGGTAGAAGAGGATGGTGGCCCTTGCCTGTAATCTCAGCATCCAGGAGGCCGGGGCAGGAGGATCGCTGTAAATTCAATTCAACCTAAACCATATAGTGAGACTTTACCTCAATTAAATAAATAAATAAATAAAAGAAATGACTAATTAAAACTATGAGAAAACCCTAGAGAAAGTCACTTAACTATTCTGTGCTTTAGTGTCTGCGTCTCTAAAATGGTGATCATCTAATATGTTGGACCAGGAGTATCAATAATTCTTAAAAATAACAGTTGTTCGGGGTATTATATATGTTATCATATGGAGGCACTTAGAGAAGTGACTGTCACACAAACGATGTGCACATCCAACATCTTAGAACAGAGGTGATTAAAAACTGCACAAGGAGTGACTCGGTAGGGACAGGAAAGCTGCGTGAGTAGAGCTTGGTTATCAGCAAATACGTTCTGAGAAAACTGGTAAGGCTGTGGGGTATCTGAAATGGAGAGGCTACAATTTGAAGGGGAGGTGTAAGCTACAGATCAGCCAGTGAATCCTTGCCTATTCCTAGTATTGAAAATTGATACAAATTTCTGTAATTATAAAATGTTCCCTTGATTTTTTTTTCCAAATCTACAAGGACAAGATTGAGCTACAGGACTCAAGTTTTCTTTGTTACTAAACACCTCAGAACTGCTTTACCTGAATCATGGGCCTCCTATTAGCGTCACCTCTTAGATGAACAGTAGTTAGAAGGTTAGTGCTCCGTAGGACACTGGTTAACTGAATTTTATATAACTACCTGAAAAATAATCTTGGCCTTCAAAAAATCATAAAATGTTCAAAACTGCACAACAATGATTGGCTCATAGTTTCGTATTCATAAATAGTTTTGTGGCCATTAAGGAAAGAGCCAAGCTATTATCAGATGTGAAAACTTTGTCCTGAGAGCAAGGTGAGAGTTTCCTTGTTAAGATACCTGCAAATTATCTGTGCCTTGGAACCACCAGTGGGCTCCCAAAATAGTTGATTCCTGTATCCCGCCTCCAGAATTCTGGTTTCATTGATCTGGACTATGGTCAGAACACTGGAAGTTTTGAAATTTCCCGCGGGTGTTGTAATGTGCAGACATTTTTGGCAACCACTGTTACTGAAAGGAATTTTTTTTTAATTTTTCTGTTCTCTGACACTTACATAAAACATTGGAAAGCCATTTCCCTCAGATTTTAATTAAGAAACACTCTTTGGCTAATGAACTGGTTATTTATCAAATGTTTCTTGAGGGCCCAGTAAGTAGCTAGCATTTGCTTGTTTACCACAGAATGACAATATTACTACTTTTCTTTTTTTTATTATAAACTGCATCTCTATTGGTACATTTTAGGTATGCAGTACAGTCACCTTCCTCATTGGGATCTCGTACCTTCACGTGGCATATTTTGGTTAGTTTTTGCCCCTTCCCCTCACCTCCCTTCCCCCCTCCACCCTTCCCTATTTACAAAGACTTTGTTTCCATTTTTTTCCTTTTCTCTTATTTTTTTTATCTTCCCGCTTTACATCTCCCCTGCCCCTCCCATTTGCCCAATAGCTTTATCGCTATTCAGTACAATGAAGAGTATCATGGAAAGCTTTTGAAAGTAATTGTGCACTTACATTAACAGAATTATTAACAAAACCTAAAAACTAAATTAATGACATCATTAGCTGATGTAGCCCTCCAAAGCATTGTGTATTGTAAAGATACAAAATGTTAGAAGCAACTGGTCCCATTTATAATTCTTCAGACATTGGTCTTATGATAGCAACGCTCATCAATAGGGTATTATGTAAGAGCCACAGAATCCCCATCTGGAAATCAATGTGTCTTCAAGAACTGTATGATTTTCTTATCATGAATGAAATTAATAAATATGCATAGCACACCTACTAGATACTATTCAGGGGTACTGGGATTATACATTAAAAGAAGAAATATCTTTTGTAAAACTTAAATGTTAGTGGTAAGAGAATGGTGATGTCAAGAAATAGATCAGCTGATCGATGGCTTCAGAAATCAATAAATGTTCTGAAAGAAAAGATAGAGTAGGATGGGCATTTAGGAATGCTCAGAGGCAGAGTGGGGAAGGGTGGGGGTTCATAGTTTGGTGAAAGAGCCCACTTTGGAGGGGACCTTGAGGCAACGAAGTGGAGGCAGGAGGAAGCCCTGGGAGGACCTGAAGAGCGATAGCTGGGTTGTGGGACTAGCAAAACTCAAGCTATCAAGACTGCAAGTATTGTGTGCATTGGAGAGGCAGCAGAAGGCTACAACTAAACCAGGACACCTAGCAATACAGATAGGCATTTTAAAAGTTTCTATATGCTACCTGAAAGCTAGAATTAAAGCAATTGTGATTTCTATGTAAAAGAAAAAACATCATTTTTCTGTATTAGAGAAAATACCCATTCTTATAAAGTCACTCTCTCTTTCTTTATTGACAAAAATCAAGTTATTCTCAAATAACTCCAGAAACCTGAATAATCTTGTGTTTTCTTTCATCTCAGGCTGTGTTTTAAAATTGTGAAGAGCCACCTGTCTCAGCCTCCCAGAGTGCTAAGTTAGCCAAGCCTTTAATCATCTGTTAGGATTCAAAATAGAGTTGCAAGTAAAACTGAAAATTTATATCAACCCATGGGACAGTCTCAATAGCATTTTTTACAGAGATGGCCCCATTCGGTCATTGATCATCAGAATAAGTAATGACTAGCCTGGTCATGGAGAATTTAGTGAAAATAAAAGTAGAGCACAGTAAAATTTTTTATTAAGTAATCATATATGAGTTGGAATGGATTTAATGCATGAAACGTTTACGTATCTTTGGGTGTCCTGTCTTATTTAAACACTGTCTATACGACAGTGTTTATTGGGATAAGTGTAACTCCATAGGCACTCTGATGTGCAGCTGCACTCCCATAATTCCTTGGGCCTATTTTAGCGCCCATCGTCAGCCTTATTTTATGAGAAATATGGGTTCCACCTCAGCGTGATTGCATCATACTTGCCTTTTGCCTAGAAATTCATTCGACATGAAGTCTTCCAATTATATCCATGTTACGAATGGCAGAATTTTATTTATTTTGCTGCATGAATAGTACTCTGTCACCTTGGTCCATTCCCCTGTGGATGGATACCTGCACTGATTCCATTTTTGGTTCATGTGAATATTGCTGCAGTAAGCATACAAGTGCAGATATCTTTGACTTAAATTATTTTATGTGCCTACAAACCCAATAGTGGGACTCAGTTTCTCCCTTTGGAGGGACTCCATCCTATTTATTATGATGGCCATAGTAACACTCCTATCGACCGCATCTGAGAGTTCTGCCCTTCGCTGCAAGTCACTTGCTCTTTGTTTTTTTGGTAATAGTCCTTCTAACTGGGTGAAGTGAAATTTTGTTTTGATCTGCATTTCCCTGATAATTAAAGATGAGGATTATTCCCTGCATATATTGAATGTCTTGTGAAATGGTTACTGAGTAGTTCAGTCTATTTTATGGGGTTTTGTGATAGATTTTGTTTCTTTTTTCTTGAGACTGTTTGGAATTAAACCCAGGGCCTTCCTGCCAGCTACGTCCCCGGCCCATTATTTTGAAACAGGGTCTTGATAAGTCACCACATTGCCTAAACCGTGACAGAGCCTGGACACAAGCACTGCAGGTTCGAATGGGCCCACCTGCCATCTTAGAGAAATGGAGGCTTCATTTTCTTAGGTCCCAGAGGACACGTGGCAGGCCACGAGCAGTCCCCCGAGGACATGTCCACAGGTTGCAGGGGACATGGGACACACCAACAAGTCACAAGCCCACCATTTATTTATCTGACCCATGCCCCTCAAAAGCCTTCCAAAAACAAGAGCAAAAACTCTCTTAAAAACCCTCTGAGCCTATAAGTGACCCCTTCTTTGCTCTGCTTGCACAGAGAGGGGCCGTCTCAGGTTTAGCAGTAAACCTGCTTGGACAGTTTAAGAAAAAATTTTTGAGGACCCAGAATCATTCAAAAGACAGGTTTTGGTAAAACTACCTATATGGACTGTGATAGCCATTAAAACTTGAAGGTTACCATTGCAGCTACTAATTTGGCCTGAGGTATCATTTGGAGTGATGGAAATTCTTCGTGTCAGTGTTGGTTGTTGACAGTTGTGTCTAGATCAGTGGTTTTGTCACTTGCAGGGGTGCAAGTGAGAGGTTTATGACCTTGCCCCATATCTCGGCCTGTGCCAGCCCACCCTGCCCACACATCTCTTGCCCAGTCACCAATACTGTAGTTCTGATGCATGTGTTTTGGGTTGCGTGTGGAAAGGGTTCAAGTAACAGTTCTAATACACAGTAATCAAAAGCATGGGCTTTGGAGCTGAGTGGTATTAGCTTTGAGTTTCATACACTGGTTGTGACTTGTGCGATGTGGGGACTTTTTGTGTTTTGAGCCTCTGTGCCTGTCTATAAAATATGATTCCTAACCTCAGTGAAATTAATTCAGATTTCGAATATGAAATCATTAAGCAAGCACAGAATATTGTAAGTGCTCAATAAATGATGGTAATAATGATTACAGCTTCATTGCCTCCTGCAAATCCTTATTAATTACTTTAATACATTTAATAGCATTGTAAGAGCAAAGAAGTTCAAGTCAGACTGCCTGGATTTAAGTAATGTCTTTGCCATTTAACCTTTGTTTGCTTGTTTTGTGACCTTGAGCACATTTTTAACCTGTTTTTCTCTTTTGTTATCTATAATTTGGATAAGAAATACAATTATTTTAGATTACATTGATTAAAGAGCATATAGTATATAAAGAATATATAAAGCCACAATATTTACACATATAAAGACTATTTTTGTTAAATACTATAAAAAATGATCTCTCAATAACTTACATCACAATTATAATTGAAAAACAAAAGACAGTGTTAGCTTTTCTATTTTTATTATGGCACAATCAAGTAAATTTGCATTACTTGGTCCAGGTAATTGTTAAAATGATTAGTTAACTTTTATAAGTATTAGTCATAAATGAAGGAAAGTTTTATATATTATTTACTTAGTTGATTAGTGTAAGTAACCAGATTGGTTTATACAGGACACAAAAATGAAATTTGGTTATTTAATTTGCCTCTCTGAAAAATATCAAAGTACCCAGATAATTGTCAAATCTCTTTCTTCTTTTTAGTTGAGTGTTACTATTTTTTGCTGATATATTTTCCTCCTTTTTTTTCTTCTTTACACTTCATTTGAAATGTGTTATTTTAATATCTAGTTATCTTTCAGTTCTTCACTGGTAATCCTAGCAGTAAGTACAAACTGCTAAAGGAAAAATTAGAGGAAAATTTGTTTAATTTTCCAAAAGAACTTTCAGGAATTTTTTCTTATTAACCCATAATATTATTCCCAGTATTCCCAGTAGTATTTTCAAATTGTTAATTTTAGCAAATAAATAAGTTGGTGCTCTTCGTGTAAAAGTTACTTTTATTGCATATTAATTAGTGATGGTAACATCACTCTGTTGTTGGCATTAATCTATTGATAAATCCAGACTCACCATGTGAACTTTACCTTGTTTTATTAGTGGAGCTTTCTTTCATTTTATAGCTGGCTTAAGTCCTGCTGAGATTCAGCAGTTATGGAAAGAAGTGACTGGAGTTCACAATATGGAAGACAATGGCATTAAACATGGAGGGCTAGACCTCACTACTAACAATTCCTCCTCGACTACCTCCTCCACCACTTCCAAAGCATCACCACCAATAACTCATCATTCCATAGTGAACGGACAGTCTTCGGTTCTGAATGCAAGGAGAGACAGGTAAACGCGTTCACTATACTTACCACTTATCCATCACCAGATTTCATTTTCACAAGTTATAAAACTAAAAATAGTAATTAATGCTGAAAGGGACAATATGTATAGAATGACAAGTAAAGGCAAAGTTGTATTGTTGATCTTACCTATTATTTTTCATTATAAAAAAGTGGTTCACATGCCAGCAGTCTGATAGGTGTAGTCAAGGAGTCTTCGCTTTCAAAAATGCATGTGGAATGACTATGCCATTACATTGTGATAACTAACGTATTGTGATTACCATGATTGCTGTGGAAACATTTTACCATTTTACGCTAAACACCAGTAGTTTAATTTCAAATAATTACGGATGCATGTATACATATCCTTATTCATATGTTTCAAATATGTGCTCAGAAATTAAAGGAATAGATGCAGAGAAATATATTAACTCAGGCATAATAAACCAGAAGATTGATGAATGTGTGCCTTTTTGGTTGCGATAGAATTTGTATACATGAAAATAAATGCATGCTGTTCATTTTAAGAATAAACCTGACAAAAAATTCATATAGAAAAATTATTTTACTTCAGTTACCAAATTTAAATGCATTATGTTAAATAACTGCTGTGTTTTGTTTTATTTGGGTGAAAAAGACCTTTGCAAATAGAGCATCTAGTTACTTTTGTCTGTTTGGTTACATTTATTCAGGCATCTCACTAAGTCCTCTCAAGCAGTTTACCTGACATGTATAAGCTACAGTAATGCTTAAAATAAAAGAGTCTCTTTCTAATATATGTAAGTCAAGTGTAGAATTTCATAAAAGAGTGGGTTAGTCTCATTATACATAGCTCTACCTTCATATATAAGTGTCCCAGATTGATATTTTTCATTTACATAATATAACTATGTCTGCCTCGTTGCGACAGATTGTCAAATTATTTTTTGAGAAAAAATTAATTATAATGTAGTTTAAAATAAAATATTATTTGGTAATGTTCCTGGTCTTCATTTGAGTAGAGTGGAAAATTTCTTGTCCTGGTTTTTAATATTTTAAAATGGTATGCCTCTGAATGTTTTCATATTGTTGTTTTAATTTAGATCAGTTTGGTGACTGTGTATCACAAGTTGGTTGGCTTCTCTAGGGGCTTTTTGATATAGAGCTCGCTTATCAAAAGCCTACGATGATTATGTAAGGATATAATTAGTGGTATAGTTTCAAAGTAAAATTTTTAAAACCAAATGTACCTAGTAGAAATAGGTATGCCTCTGAATGTTTTCATATTGTTGTTTTAATTTAGATCAGTTTGGTGACTGTGTATCACAAGTTGGTTGGCTTCTCTAGGGGCTTTTTGATATAGAGCTCGCTTATCAAAAGCCTACGATGATTATGTAAGGATATAATTAGTGGTATAGTTTCAAAGTAAAATTTTTAAAACCAAATGTACCTAGTAGAAATATATACAAAACCTTATGATTACTACCTTTGGCTTTCTTAAAAATACACTTTTCCACCTGTCTGTATAGGAATCTATATTTATTATTTAGATGCAGAATGTTACATTAAGGTCATATGGCAGGATTAGCATATGGTATTATACAGTCCTCTTAGTTTTTCATCCTTTATTAACAGTCATCTTTGGCTCTATTTCTCCTCTAATTGGAACATCATCTAGCCTTGGCAGTTGAACTATTCAATAGAACGATTAAATTTTTCTGACTGCTCTGAGCTGAATTGACCTGTTTTGACCTGTTTGTCACTGACTGTAACCTGACAGGCGCTAGCAGCCTGCAGCGATTATGGCTTCTGGAGATGAATCTGACGTTGTGTTCTTTTCCTACAGCTCATCACACGAGGAAACCGGGGCCTCGCACACTCTCTATGGCCATGGAGTTTGCAAATGGCCAGGCTGTGAAAGCATTTGTGAAGATTTTGGACAGTTTTTAAAGTAGGTTTTTAACTTTATGTGGAGGGAGATGGATTATAAGAGTTTTACGCATGTTGTTTTGAATAAAAGATGGAGAAGGAATGAAAAAAAATCCATCCCTAAGTCTTTCAAAGTTTTCTGTCCCAACAAGTAGATTAGCAAAGTCAGGCTAAGGAAGTCATCTTTTTCCGTTTGTGAAAATATTTTACAAAGCATTTAATAAGAGTTTTAAATTAAGTAAATGTATTAGTATGCTAAAATAGTTGCTAATCTATGGGAGACATGTTTTTAAAGTTAAAATTCTCTTAAATTTTAAGTTTCAATAAAAATTGCAGAAAATAGGTGAATAAAGTTTCTATATATTTAATGGTTATGTTTTGCATGTTTATATTTTAATTGCAGATTTTATACCCTCTACTTCCAAATATAATGATATTTAACAAAAAGAATTTTAAAATGAAATATTAATGGTATTTCAAATAACTGCCTTTCTTCACATTTTCCTTTTTCTCAGAAACATAAAGAAACATACATGGCTTCTCTAGTTTAAAATGAAACTTTGTCTTTAATTTCTTCATATAATAGTATTTTATTTTTTAAAAATTCTTATGGGTTTCATCTTCAAATGAGAGCATTCACATTGTAAAACATTTCCACATACAATTCTGATAGATGAGATATCTAACAGAGAGCTGCAGATAGGTTTACAGTGATGGGTAACTTCACAGGCCGAGACTCCTATGTTGTCATGGTGCAGCTAACAGGGTGAATGAACTGTTTCATGCTTCATCAACAATTAAGTTAATTAGCTCATTTGAAATTGCACTGCTTTGTTGCCAGGATGTTGGCAGAAACATCAAAAAGATGTGTTTACAAATGGTAGACTGACTACAGAGTACAGACCAAAAGCACCTTAATAGCAAGGCCCAAGTACTTGGCATCATAATAACTTTATAAATCAATTACAGTAAGACTTCCACAAAGATTTTTTAACCTTTCATCCTTTCTGACCAATTAAGAGCAAGTTTGCTTCGTATGCCACAGTGGTTCTTTGTAACTGGGCTGAAGTGAAAATGTACTCTTTTGCTACAAAACAGTTGCAAGATGCCATTTTGCTGAGTGCAAAACTCACTATACTTTTCTGAGCAAAGAGGGGATTTAATAACATCAGATAACCTAGCTAAAGTTTTCTCCTCCCTAAGAAAACTTTCAAAGATTATGGGGTAGAAATTATTTTAACAACTATTTCATATTTTTCATTTGAACATATTAGTTCTTATCAATCTATAATTTGTTGTCATTGAGATTTAGAGGACTATTTCTTAAGCATGGTAATTTAAGCGAGAAAGCTATTCACTCACTATAAATTTTGTGCTCCAATTGTTCTTTTTGAAACAATTGAAGCTACATTTTTAGGGAAAAAATACTTATCTTTCTCTCAGTCTGATTTTATGACACACATATGGAAGTATTTTTATTCTTCTCACTATTTATATTTTTGTATTACTAGCAAACAGATGAATATGATCCTTCATTTTTATCTTCAGTCTTTTTTTCACGTTCATTCTAGTTTTTTTAAAAAAAAATTAAAGAAGCATTGCTTTTAAATGAAAAATCAACTTTCGTTTCAAAGACTGACCATTTTCCCTTCTTATAGAGGTGACACCTGCAACGACAGTCGATTTCCAGGTCTTTCTTTTAGTGCATTTTTGTAATGATGCATTTAGATTCTCCAATTCAAAAATCTATGATAAATTTTGTTAACAGAGCTAACATCACTATACAGAACTGAAATGGAATATTAATTAGACATGTTTTCCTATTGTCTTTTTCTTAGAGATGTGTAAAAAATTTGAAGAGAAATAAAATAATATGTGTTATAAATGAATTAAGTAATTCAGGAAGAAAGTTTTCTTTAGCATCTGTGTGGAAGGCGAAATGTCGAAGGGCAGCTCCAACTGCACACTTCTGCCCAGAAGGAGGCTTGGGTTTTCTTCTGTTAGAAAGGAGAAAGTTGAGGTAGTGAGAAAGAAGTCGGCAGACAAATCAAAAAATCTGGGAGACATTTTTAGGTCCTGGTTTTCTGTTTTTCATTCCCACACAATTTTATATCAAGTATTTATCATAAATGCTTTAAAGAAAAATGTATTGAAGCATTTCAACACACAATACTCTAGAAATAAATTCTATAATTCAGGCTCTAATTTGGTATTGGAGAACTTTTCCATTGTATTGAAAGAAAAAGAAAAAAATTGACTATACATTTAGTATCTGTACATTAATCAACAAAGAACAGTAGAAAATACAGAAAGAATCTTAAGTTTTCTTTCTCATATTAAATTGCAAGAAAAAGAGAGAGAACCTTTCTTTTTGCCTAGCACCAAAAACAGACATGATAGGATAGTTGTTTATGTATAATATATTATGTATAATATTTAATATATAGATTCTCAGTCATACACATTCTTACTCTTAAGAATTATATATCTCTATATATTCTTATATATGCTTGTTAGTATTCAATTGAGGTATTCTTTGCTATGGGATAAACAAATTGAGGCTAAGAAGCAGAATAAAAGCAGAAAAATACAACATGAAGAATGAAGTCCAGGCTAAAATCATTAAGGGAAAATTTTGAACTTTAAAGTAGGTGTTGACAGAGCTAACCATTTTTCTGACCAGTAATTGAGGATCTCACTAGATCACTAAAAACATTTAATATTACTTCTTCATTACTGTCTTATAAATGTCAGAGAGTAATAGTGTCTGACAAAATTTTAGTGTAGTTTGACTGCAAAATTAATTATCATTCTGTTCAACCTCAGCCAGCTTGAATATAGATGGATTGACTTTCCGAGCTCAAGTCAAAGGTTTACAATATACTATTCCAGTTAGCAGACAAGTGTTCTTGAACCTGCATGTTCAGATGCCAGCAAAACAAAGCATGCTGTGAGGTACAAGATAGAAATATTCTCGTTTAACAAAGACAGAATGAAGCTGGGTATGAGGATATCCTCCTAAAATCCCAGGGTTTGGGGAGGCTGAGGCAGAAGAATCACATGTTCAGGCCCAGCATGAACAATTTGGCAACCTAGCTAAACCCCGTCTCAAAAAGAAAAAT
>NW_022900916.1:51184346-51194346 GCF_012274545.1 Fukomys damarensis | reverse complement strand
GTTCTTTAAATATAAGATAACAATTATTACCAACAAGTAAACACGTGTAAAAAACCTTTTGAGAGTGATTTCGTGCAAAAATAAACATATTACACTGAATTTTTCTTTTCTTCTGACAGTTGATCTTCTCTTTATCTTGCTTATTCTATTTATGTCCTAATCTTTGTGTATGTAACTAAAACGGTTTTAGAAAACAGTTTTTCAACTGACTGCAAGATAAATTATGTGGGTTCCACACAAGTTCATAGTAAAATAAGTTATACAAAAATGCTACAGTAAACTGTAAGACTACAACCAAGTATTATATTATGATGATTGGAAAGTATCTCAATTTGCAGGAATGTTTGGAGGTAAGATCCCTGGAAATTAATATTTATATGTTGTCTCGTGAGTTAGGATTTAGCTCAGTTTTGCCTCTCAAGCTAATCTTTGGTTGACTGTTGCATTCCAGGCCTTTTTTCAGAGAGCATAGGTTAGATTTTGTTCCACTTAGCTTCCAAGCAAAGAGGGTCAGAGCTGAACTTAGAGCAGGTAGCCTTAGTGGGAGTGCTTCTCTTGAGCTCCAGCCACAGGTTTCCTGCTTGACCTGACCCATATAGATAGTTTAGTCTACAGTTTCTCTTCACCCAAGCCTGGCAATTAAGCTGAAATACATAGAGGTTTTGTTGTTACGATCAGTGAGGAGGAACTAAATAAAACAAACTGGCCTAATTTATCAAGGTATGAGGCAGAAAGGAACAATGATTTATAATTACCAACATAGATCTAACAGACCTGGCTGTTTACAGGTTAGTCCTTTCCCAACAGTACCATTTTAGTCATCCTTCGTGTGCCTTACATGTATGTCTGCCTACATATTTTTTTCTGCTTCACTATTAACTTCAAGAAAAACAGGTAAACAATTTGAGTGGGAAAAATATTTCTTGAATTCGGTATACTCAGGTCTGTAGTAAATTGCTTAGATTTCTGTATCATTTCTAAATAATGCTTAAACCTACATCTATGAAATGTATAAATTATTTTGTAAATATTTTGTTCAAATCACATTTTCATATTTTCTGTATTGTTGACAACACCTCTTAAATATTGCCTTAGTTTGATGATTGGGGTAACAGATATGTTAAAAGATATTGAATTACTGGAAGATTATTCTTTTAATTTTGGAATCCTCAAATTATATATTGCAAATTACATAATACTTATTATTGAATGTTTTCATGTTCACCAGAGATATTTTTTGCTGTGTTAAGATAGCATTTATGAACTAGATCTCTTTAGGCACACTATATTAATAATATTCTTATTTTATATAATACATATTCAAGATTAGAGAAAAAGCATGAGAAGAGCCTGTCATTATTGTCATATAATTGAGGAGAGATGCTTAGGACTCTAGACATAAAATATCAATCTTATGATTCTGATTATCAGAATTTTCCATACAATTTATTTGTAAAGTACAATTAGTATTCACCATGATTACTAAGGTTTGCATGGGATAATAACTTGTCTTTATGCAATTCACACCACATCCCAGGAAAATAAAACATTTTTCGCTAGCAATATCATGGAAACAACTGTGCTAATAGAAATGGAATAGGGAAATTGCCTTTGTTGTCTTCATATATTGTTTATATATATATATATATATATATATATATATATATACACTATTCTTTGTTAAAAATTGCTTGAGTATGTGAAATACAACTGGTAATTTTTACTATTATCCTGTAAATCATCGGAGGAAATATTTTTGTAAGATCAGATAAGCTTAGAGACAGTGACATTTTTAACCATTTGGAGCCTTTTTATATTATATAAACAATGTCACAAAACACGTAAGTGCATTTCACTTTTCCAGCGTAGTTTCCAGGAGTTTGATCTTTGCACTCCAGGGGAGAGTGCAAATTCATTGTGTTGCTTTTTAAACAGCCCACGGGGCCCTGAGCTAGGCATCACCTAACGTTCTGTTCTGTGTCTTTTCTTGTGTAGGCACCTTAACAATGAGCATGCGTTGGATGACCGAAGCACAGCCCAGTGTCGAGTGCAAATGCAAGTGGTGCAACAGTTAGAAATACAGGTCTGTCAGATCTCACTTAGCGGCCCACTTTTTCGGGTTTCTAGGATGTTAAATTGAGTACCGAAGAAATTCAGGGTTCTTTAGGCCACAACTTAATGGCTCAGTAGCTTGAAAAGTAGTTAAGATACATGGAATTCTGCATTATTTTTAACAATGGCAATAACTCAGGATAGATCGCTTTAGTTTACGTACCACTTAGACCTCTATAACTGAGATAATTTTGATCCCACCCCTCACAGGATTCTACATTATAGAAAAAGCCCAATTTTCACAATATCATACCTTTAATACTTTGAAAAAGAACTTCTTTTCTGTTTCTAGTATATTTATAATTTACAATTTTACAAAAAAAAACTTTCTTGCTTATTTTTAACTAGGATAATGGCTTCTATCTTAAATAGTAGATGGAAATATATGTTATATCAATGCTGCCTTTTTTAAGTCTTACAATTTTTTTGTTAATAATTTCAAGATTTTGCCAAAATAAATAGAATTTGTAAAATTGATCAGAAAGTACTTGTCCCCCAAAGTCTCATTTTTTGCTGTTACTAAAGCTTCAAGGTTCTCTAATGTTTAATCCTAAAGATTATTTTCTCAATAAAACTAAAACTTTGTGTTTCAGTTAAATATACATCTTCACTATTTATTCACACTTTAGCAGGTCTTATATAGTTTAAAATTCATCGTGTCGCTTTTTTTCTTCCAGAGAAGAACTAAATATATTTTATTTAGAGTTGTAAAATACCCAAGGACACATAAAAAGCATCATCACTGTTGTAAGCCTTTTGTAAAAGACAGATTAAAAGATAGCAGTGCCAGCGCTGATGCTCTGTATAGTATGGCCAGTCGTCCCCCTCTCTTGTCTGCTTCTGTCTGTCTCTCTGTCTCTGCCTCCTCTCTCTCTCTCTCTCTCTCTCTCTCTCTCTCTCTCTTGTTCTTGCGCTCTCTTCTCTCTGTGCTGTGTCTGACTGATGGAAAAGTAAGGTCCGTCAGTTGTAATGAGACCCAGTGCAAGTGTAGATGCTGACTCCGTGGCAGAGTTCAACGTTTCACACTGCCTGGTCCCTGTCACTCTACTGAATTAGATTGATGATGGCAGATTGCAGGGGGCACTAACTGGACCTCAGTGGGAATGCACGAAGTGTGTAGACAATCCTGGCAGGCCCTTCGCTTTGAGAACCCTTCACCCCTTCACAGCTGTTGGCACCAGTCCATTGCTAACAGTGTCCACGGGACTTTAAAGAGACACCGTAGGCCTTCTAATTTATGGTTTCAGTAACTTGTTACTGTCGAGGCAACTGTGACCTCAATTCTCTTATTGACAAAAAGATGAAGTGTTATTTGTTTTCTCTGACCTTTTAACATAAGGAAAGCTATAAAAGTTTTTCCCCCCTACATAGCTAAAGTTGCATTTCCTCCCAGATAAGTTCCTAGTGACACAGACTTTTATATGCAGGAATCATTACTCTGAGACAGGCTCAATGATAAGATGGATCACTGCAATAAAATAGCTGTATCAGTCATTTCTAAAATGCTTCTGATCTCACTCTTTCTTAACAGCTTTCTAAAGAACGTGAACGTCTTCAAGCAATGATGACCCACTTGCACATGCGACCCTCCGAGCCCAAGCCATCTCCCAAACCTGTAAGTGCATATTGCTTTATAAACAGTAAATAGCTCTACCAATGTAACAGACTAAGAAAATGAACAATTTAGTGACAGTTAGAAAACAGTGAGTGTGATAAAAAATATGGCAATAAAATGAAAGTAAAATGCAATCGCTTGTCAAATTGTATGTTTCTTTTAAAGTAATGCTATCTTTCACAAAATCTATCCAATCTACACTGTGGGTGACACTAAACAAAGTATACCTATCAGTGCACAAATCACTGCCTTGAGGCTGAAGCCAGAGAGAATATCTTCCTGTGATAGGTTTACAGATATTAAAAGGAAACCCACTTTGAGCCACCTAAAAAGTAGTAACAGTACCAATCATAAATAGAAAGGTATGTGGTGTACAGAAGAAGACTTACATCAATCATAAGACATGTATAAATAGATCTTTTATCAAATATTTTGTCAAAGGTGTCAGTATTTTTATAGCCCATTTTGTTCTGTTTCTTTGGTTGTTATTTCAGTTAAGATGTATTTCACATATAGATATATTTTACCATATATTATATGGAATGTTAATTTAGAGAGCTTATCACAAAGGGGAAATGGGCGATTATGGAAAATAAAAGCTGCAGTTTCTCTCAAAAATATCTGCAATTTAAGCTCAACCTGAGAGGATAGTCAGATGCACAGACTGTGAAAAAGAATATACATAGTTTGTTATCTCACACAGATGATGTTTACACAGAAATTTAACAGTTATCAATTGGGCAACTCTAGTTTAATGAAAGTTTGTGGGATACTTTTTAATAACGCCCCCGTATAGCCTGATGATTCGTGATTGCCAGCCACATCTCTCCTCCATTTCTTTGGGCATGAAAAGAACATTTGGCTTTGCAGTGGGGGAGGTCATGGAAGACAGAGCATATTATCTGATTTTCTTCTAGTGTCTCATTATCTCTGGCCGATTAGTATCATTTGAAGTTTACATTTTGCATTGAGCCTATCATTTATTTAAAATCCAATAAGGTATTTCAACAAAGATATCAGAGATTTTCCTCTATACTGTTTTTTAGTGTAGAGTACTGTAAACATATTTTTATAAGAAAGAGACATGAATCTTTTTTAATTTAACGTGTAACTTTTTAAATTCTAGAATGTCTGCATTTTTAATAAAAAAAAAAAAACTTTGCAGAATCTTTTTGATCCAGTATTTAGGACTCTCTTTTCAATAAGATCTTTTTCTCTCATTGCTTCTATAGTATAATGTAGATAATCACAAGACAGAATAATTGTCTCATAAATCCATCAGGAATCTGCAGCTTGTTCTTTCCAATTAATTATTCAATCAGTAAATTTTTTAAAACTCCAGCAGCATGGTTACATCTACACTAATAAAGAATTTTCAGCCTATAATCCAAAACAGAACCTGAATGAATAATGTAATTGAAGTATTACATTACATAAACCACACATGAAAGAATTGCTAATTGCGTTTGATGGTGGGCAATTAATACAGAATCTTAGATGAGCGATTTGAAATGAAACCACAGTTTAAAGTTCCCTTTGGAACTAGCAATATCTGAAGTGGGAAACTGCACTGCTGGCCTCAAATTGGTTCAAAAGAAGAGTGGTCAATACTCACACCCCTCAAAAAACCCTAAAATTTATACACTGTACAAAAGAAGCTTCAAAATTGATATGATAGTAGAGATTTATGGTCTCATGTGCAGTGGCTCAGTTGAGACGGCCCACACATTTGATAAATATTAATAGCATGAATTTATTACCAAGGAAAAATGAGCTCTGTTGGTTCATCACTGCACCTTAACAGCTATCAGTACATGAACACAAGGTGCAACCGCACTGTCTATTATATGACCCCATTTACTCTCTGAATGGTACTTCATTAAATGGTACCTTTTGGCCATGCTATGGATGGATGAAAATCAAAGTTATCAAGGCTGCGAGTCCTGAATAATGAGTTTCACCCAACCTTGACTATATTCAGATGAGCAGAGGTAGCTAAGTGCTCATCCTGGCTTTTACATGCTTTCCTTTAGTTAATAAGAAATTCTGTTTTATCAGTTTGTGATTGCACGCCTACAAACATGGCACGCTTATTATGACAGGATACAGAATGAGTTACCGGAACGTTGTAAACATGAGTAGTTAGCACAGAAAAAGATGTACTTCTCCTATTTTGATAACTTTTAATGTGTTTGCAAAATGTAGAGTCCTGTCCAGTATTCATCAGGATAGGTATTTCATTGGCCTGCAATTTACTGTTTTTCTTGGCTTCTGAATGTCACATTTTATTCTGGTTAATAATTCTAAATGCGAAAGCATAACCATCCAGCTCAGTTTTGATTTTGTTTTCATGCATAGAGAAGACTTTTTGAGTGTTTTTTTTTTCCTACTTTCATATTTTTAACAGATGTGTAACTATCATGATATGGTCTAAATGTAACATTGTTATATGTTCTGGTTTTTATTTTAAAATATCACAAGAAACATCACACCCAGATGTATACAAATCTTTCTGCATTGCTCAGACTGTGCAGAGGTACGCTGGCACATCCTAGGGAAGTTTACACCAGTGGCTTTGTAAATGTATTAAATGCAGCATTTAGTAGCATTATCTCAGCTTTTATTTATGTACGTAACAAAGAATTCCCAGCCCAGTCTGCTGGCTTAGAGTACGCACAGAATAACAGTTTGTGGTTTATTGGGAACAGATGCACTTGGGGATGCCTTCAGGGTGCCAGTCGTTATTATTAGACTGCTAATGTGCTTCTTCTGGCTGCTGCCCAAGAAAGAAGAACAATTAGCTGGCATATGTTAATTTTTGTTTCCCTAACAAATCTCTCTACTGACTAAATGTGTAAAACAAATCCACAAAGAAAGATCAATCAATGCTGTACACATCATTTTCTCCCCATTAAAAAAAAGGTTTATCTTAAGAAGTGTATTTGGGATTTTAAAAGGCAGGTGTTACTAACTTATATAGAAAAGCTGAATATTCTCTATGTAGCCACTCAGCAGTTACTATATGGAGAAGCAGAACAGTTATCATTAGTTTTCCTGCTTGGTTGTGTAGATTACTGTATGAAATGAAAAGGACCCAAGATTACTACCTATAATTCCATTCAAATATATGGGAGAAATCTTATGTGCTGCCCTGCGTAAAAATTTTGCTAATTGGATGCTATTTATGACAAAAGATGTGTGGTAAATATGACAGAGGTGATATGAGTTTTTTGATAATGAAGAACAGGGCCTTTCTGAGGGGAGTAATGAAGGGCACACTGTTAAACAGCTTGCACATTCTCACCTTTTTCCTTTTTTCTACCTGACACCCACTTTCCAGGGTACATCAGCATTAAGTGACACTGTAATCATAAATTGAAAATGATACTTCCAGAGGAATTGGCAAACTTGACATTTCATTATATTTGTTAACACATGCCACAAATGATTGTTAGTGAGGAAATTCCATTTCCCTCTCTCCATCTCCAATCAGATTTAATTTGAAAAATTTCAGCCTCCTCCGGCTAATTTGCAATTAAGACAATTTTGTTTGAATATGTAGTAATGTCATTACCATTCCACCAAATTAGCAAGGAGACTAAAGGTCAGTGTAAAATTTTCCAGCTGGCTGGAGCCTCTCAGCTGAGATTTGGGACTCTGGAAAAAAATTCTGGCAGCAACAGAATAGCAACTTACTTTAAGTCCTATTGGTTAAAATCCTTGCATTCTCCATCATTGCTGTTGTTGTTGCTTCACTAAGGGCTAGACCTGTTTAACAACAGGGGCAGTCAATAATCAGCAACTGGCTTTTATTTAAGGAAATACACTTTCGCTGAAGTCTGGTAGGACAAGAAGGAGTTAGTCCTAAGTAACATTGCAGTAGATTATTAGATAACCTCTAACAGCATCCTCTAATTAGAGTTCTTATGATACAATTTCATCCTGTAATTAGTTGAGATTGGCTGCTTCCTTTTGCAGCTTATTAGTGGCAACACAGCTGTAGAAGTGAAACCACTCTCATTTGTCAAACCTTTTTAAGTCTTTTTCTCTTGTCTCTACCTTTTTCCTGCCCTTCTCTTGGGCTTTGCAGCTAAATCTGGTGTCTAGTGTCACCATGTCGAAGAACATGTTGGAGACATCCCCACAGAGCTTACCTCAAACCCCTACCACACCAACGGCCCCAGTCACCCCGATTACCCAGGGACCCTCAGTAATCACCCCAGCCAGTGTGCCCAATGTGGGAGCCATACGAAGGCGACATTCAGACAAATACAACATTCCCATGTCATCAGGTAGGATATGAATGCTCAGTAGAGCTCTTTTACTTTGGGAGAGGACAACTTTAGGTGGAACAAATGTACCTGAGACATTCCAGAGCCCATGGAAACTCAAGTCATGATTTATGGAGTGATAATTGTTTTATTCCTGGTAAATGCAGATAGAGGCAATTCCCTAAGCACATCATGATGAATTGTTCTGAATGGTTGTTCAGGAAAGAAAGCTCTCCCCATTAGGGACACTGAGAGATGTCTTGTCAGGATAGCCCATGTTATCACCTCAATTCAGTGAGATCCTTTGATCTCTGAGGGAAGACAAGAGTAATCCAACATCTGTGAGCGAAGCTATAGGAGAAGAGCCATTTAAAACGGACAAATATGAAGCACCATTGCTTTATGCAAGACACTTGGAGCTTTACACGAGTCAGTGCTTATCAAGGTGCTGCCTAAATGAAACGCTACTGCAGCTCCTAAAACCTGTGTGAGGCTTTGCTCAGGAAGCATCCTGAGAGGCAAAGTTCTGTACAACAAAAACTCACATCCTCTCCCTCTCCTCCCCTCGCCCCTCTCCCTCACCTCTATCTCCCACTCCCCCCAGGGGCATCTGGTTAATCACAGTGGCACGTCCTGACCATTATGATCCCAGAGCCCTCTTTTTACAAAAAGTGAAGTTATTTGCAACATGGGCACTTGTGAGGGGCTTGTGTTTCCTTTGTCAGATGGCCACAGATGCCGAGGGATGATCCTGTTATACATTAAGAAGTATTAGAGGACAAAAGCAAAGATTATGGCAGGGGGGCAAAAGTCCATGTACGAACATGCCTAAACCACCCGCTTAAAAGAGGACCTGGCTGCTGAAAAACCCTCAGGCCAGCTGGTCACACTGCTCCCGGAGTATGAGGACAACCAGGGGACGCTTCATTTGCACTTCGCGTCAGAAATGGCCTTTTCCATGTAATTCAATTCCACTGCCATGCTTTGTGCTTTCACTAGTCAGTGGCTTTCTTGCCGAATCACTTTACCAATACTAGGGGAAAATATGAGAAATCAATTATAGGTAATCCAAGTTATTAGCAGAATTAACACCCAGTTTTTGTTTTTATAGAGATTGCCCCAAACTACGAATTTTATAAAAATGCAGATGTCAGACCTCCATTTACTTATGCAACTCTCATAAGGCAGGTAAGTAGAAGGAAAATTAACTTTGCCTGATTAAATTAAAATTCATTAATGCTGAAAGTAAGGCGCGGATGAGAAAGTGTCATCCGGTCTAGTTAGTAAACCATTATTTTATGTCACTATGTATCTTGTCTCATTTCAGGCTATCATGGAGTCATCTGACAGGCAGTTAACACTTAATGAAATTTATAGCTGGTTTACACGGACATTTGCTTACTTCAGGCGGAATGCAGCAACTTGGAAGGTAACTACTCTTCCACCGGTTTGAAGACGCCTTGCACAGTTTCTTACAGATAGCACAAGGAACATTTATTTACATGACATAAGCAGATTAGTATCTGCTTCCCCTCTTTTTAACCTGCCTCTTGAATGGAATGAATTCCCTCTCTCAAAATGACAAGTGAAAGAATAATTTTGCCTCTGATATAGTTTTCTAATTTGGTGCAATTAATAGCTGAGGCTTGGCAGAGAAACGAGGGCCTGACACACTAATTACAGTGTGAGCACTCAATCATCAACACCTTTGTTAGTCGCACGATATTACTTTTTCTCTTGCATATTATTGGCTAATTAGTTTGAAAAATGTCTGTTTGGCTTGTGCAACAAATGGAGGCTGCAGGTTTTGTCCTGGTCTGAGTCTTTTGTACACATCACACCTCATCATACAGACTGAAGCTGCCACGGGAGTGAGGGCCCTGGCTACTCAGCTGGAACTAAAAGAAAGTAAAGTGAATATTATCCTGTCAGAACATAAATGCAGTTTATTTACTTAGACAAAAGGGTTCATCTATATCCCTGTCCAAACAACTTCATTGTC
>NW_022900916.1:51166846-51181846 GCF_012274545.1 Fukomys damarensis | reverse complement strand
TGGTAATATGAGAAAATTACTGTCTGGGAAGTTTGAATTATTTTTCCTACAGAACAAGACTGCCAAACTGAAGTCAGAAATGTAATAGAACACATTTTGTGCCTAATTAACTTCGTGTACCATTAACTTTCTCCCCCGAACCACTACTGCCTATGTGAAGAGATGACTTTATGTCTTTTATCTGCTCTTGGCCCTTAAATTTGGATTTCTCTAGTCTAGTATGTGCTAATTTCTGCATGCAGGCAATAGTTAATCCATTATGTTGTCATTTAATTAACTATGGTAATTTGTTATGTTAATTCATGGTGTTCCAGAAATTAACCATTAATTATTTCCTGATTACATCAAATTGGTAATTGTGTTGTATATTTACATTTTAAAATTTTTACCTGAATGTTTTCTCAGAAATGAACCTTTCACATAGCTGAGATAGGTTTAGGGATGTTCTAGGTCATGTATCACTTTGTGTGTGAACCACAGCTTGGTTTCATTTATTTCTGGGCCATATTGATAAGTAGTATGTAGTTAATCTTACATTTGAACCGTATCACCTTGTTTTTCTGTGTCCTTGGATATCCTGGAATAGTAGTAGGAAACAACAAACTAGAATGTATCTTTTTATCTGAAATGACTGATACCCACTCCTTTTGTGTTTTGACTTACAAATCATCTGTATATGTTTTTCTTCCAGAAGCCCAACCTTAGTAAAAAATATACCAACAAGTTTAGGCTACGGAGCAGCTCTGAATGCCAGTTTGCAGGTAATATCATTAAATGCACTTTTACATCATTATTCCATTTGAATGTTTTGGCTTCCTTTTTTCGGCATGCTTTGTATTTAGGCAAGATTGTGACTGTTCTTAATAGTTGGTTTATCATCCAAGTAAGTTGTAGTACCTAGCACTGTGAAAAGCCCTGGTTCTAATTCAAACTACTTTTGATGTGAAGAAGCGAGAAGGACACCCTGTGGCAAAATCTGGAACACTCGGTTTTCCTGCAAATGCTAGACGGATAGAAGCTTTTGCAAATGCATGTGGCTTTGCATTAATATTTATCCAGGCTGTCATAAGTGATTTCACATCATAGTGTTGGGGAACATGGTGCTTGTGGCAAAAACTTTAAAGTTTAATTATAATATATAATTTTTATGCAGAGGAGGCAAATGTCAGGACTTCTTTATTTTAAGTTAAGTTCTGGTCATTTTTAAAAAGCAGAGCAACTGCTTATATTATCCTGGAATATTTCATGACATGCAAGGAGCCAACATTTTATTATGCAAAAGGCTGAAACATGAATGAGAAAGTTTACTGCTGTTGTTTATGTGTTCACACCACACTTAATTTCCTTGCTATATGTGCCACAAGTGACCAATTAGAAATTTTTGTCATTCCTGTGCATTTAAGTACTTCTAAACTATCTGATGCAATTTGAGCCTACTAAAAGCAGACACATTTAAAATATTATTTTAAAGGGTATCACTAAAGTTGTCTCACACCCTCTCCATTTCACTAGGCTGCCTTGGCAGAGAGCAGTTTACCTTTGCTAAGTAACCCTGGACTGATCAATAACGCATCCAGTGGCCTCCTGCAGGCCGTCCACGAAGACCTCAATGGCTCCCTGGACCACATTGACAGCAACGGGAATAGCAGTCCAGGCTGCTCGCCTCAGCCACACATGTAAGTGTGGCTAACCAGACCCCTTGAAGGGAAGAAAATATATTCCTATGCTTCTAAAATTTAGTATTCTTCAGAAATTATTAATGGTGGATAAGTAAAAACTATAAGTGGAGTTAAATTGGACTGTGTTCATAAGATTAAAAAAGTATATCAAAATTAGTTTTAATATGTCTTATAAATTCTCCCAAATGCCCTATAATTATTGTTCTAGCAGTCCTCAACTGATTCTTAGTACTACTAACGTTCTCTTGGGCATGAGGCAGTGTGTGAGATGAATCTATGTCTTATGGGTCATTATCACAGTTTGGTTTGTATGGTGTAATAAGAATATTCATGATGGAATAAGTTGTCATAATTTTTACTACTATTACAGGTCTCTAAACCATTTATGAACTGTAGTGAAGACATTGCCCATTTTTATAAACCGTAAAATGCAAAGTTTAACTGTTACCCACAGTTTACATAGAAGCTAGTAAAGTGTAACTTTTTGCCTGTCTTATAAATCAGTATAATTACATATTCAACTTTAATTACTGGTGCGTCTGTATTGGTAAGTTTTATACGTTATATTTTATGCAAGACTACGATTCCTATTAATATTTAGCAGCTAACCATATCATTAATTACTCTAAAATCTTTCCCCTACCATCTTTTTAATGGAGCTGAGAGAGTAGAAGTATTAAAAATTGATGTATTGTGGATTTCAGAAATGTGTGTGACACTTTTAAAAAATGCGTGATCTTATTCAGTAGTGTCAGCATATCAGATGCTTGTTTACTAAGAAGTATTGACCCTGGTAGAACTTAGAATTCTGAAGGAAACATTAGAATCTGGTTAATGAAGTGTATATATCATCCAGTTGTTAGCACGAGTTGTAACTTATGTTCATACTTCTTTGAGTTAAATATCACATTCTTCTAACTTCAAGTTAATGAAGTAGTATTAGTTCTTTCCCCCATTTTTATGTTTTCTTCTTCCTTTAATTTTTTGAATTAAATACCTTGTCAAAGACTGGAAAACAAAATACAATCTTTCTGTGTGCCGATGTCCTTTCATGAGATATTACTTTTGTTGACTTTCTAAATATTTTTTCAATCAGACACATTCATGTCTTTTAAAAGGTTGTGCCTAACTGCTTTTTGGGCACTTTTACTCTACCATCACCTTTGCGAAAAACACAATGTGAACATTAATGTGTTTAATCAGGTTCCAAACCATTACTTTACCAAAATGGAAAAATTTGTCTTTTGGAAGTATCTTTAGATGTATTAAATAATACAAAAGAAGTAATAAAACTCAAAGTAGAAAGAACATGAATATATGCTCTTGGGAGTAGCACTACTCTAAAACAAGGAAAGTGAGAAATCATACAAAAGTTTTTATATCCCTGCTTTATCCTATCAGCCATGCAGTGGGTAGCTGGAGGCCTTTTACTTTCAGCAGTTCTCTTGAGTATGCTAATGCTCACTGCCAGTATAAAATGCTAAAACAATAAAACTTTAAAGAGCAAACAAAGTCAGATCCTGTTTTCCTCCCTTTAGAAAAAAGACCTAGTTCAGAGAAATGAAAGACATTCATAAGTGTAAGCTGTTAGTGCATTTCTTAGGCAATCCTGACAGGTTGTTACAAACCATATACAGAGGATATGTAAAGAAGAATTAAAAAAAATATACATATATAGTTGTCCAGTGCTAAGAATATTAACATAAAAATTAAGGATTTAATAAAATATTTTATTAAACATTATATTTTAGAACTTGAAATAATAATTGGGATAAATTATGGCATTGTTAGTTTTGTAGTAGTTTTATTTAGATTTGTTACTTGAGATTTTTTTGTTTTATTATAAATTTAATTTAAGCTGAATCATATCTCAAAAATAATAGTATGTGTAAAATAATATAAAGTTGTATATTTAATTCCTGATATACTGCTGCTATAATTTTATAAAATTAAAATATTCCAGGCTAATATGCCATACATTGTATGTTCATATGATTTAGTGCATATGAAAAATGCTTATATTGATCTTCTATAGATAAAAAAAAAGATCTCTGCTACAGATTTCAGAAAAGCAAAATATTAGAGGTAGCTCAAACCTTATCTTTCTCTAAATAATACAAGCTAAAATCAAAATTTTAATTATCTTGGAAAACTTGAGTCAATAGCCATTCTTTGAATCTGTTTCTTCTGCTCTTATTAATTCTTTGTATTAGGTGTCAAATATTGATGGAATAGCACGTCAGTCCTCCATATTGTCATCTTTCTCACTTTAAGATGCTTAAAATACTTAAAGAATATATTTAAGAATCTTATACCATTATGAGGCAAATGAAAAATATGGATCTAATTCTCTCAGTTATAATGTGGTTGCAAATAATTGAATACAATTCATATTATTTGGAAATTAAACAGAAGTGAAAGACAGTCAAGGAACATTTCAAGAGCATGATTTTGTGTCCTAAAATGAACACACAGTGCTCGTTGCTCTGGTGGGGATTGTGTATGCTGATTGCAGTTACAACAGGCGGCAGTGGGCCCAGTGATGTCTGAGCATGGGCTCTGGCGCTGCCTTCAGTATTCCAGCCTCAGATTCAGCACATTTGATACTGGTCCAATGGAAATTAACAGGTTACTTAACATTTCCTCCATCAGTTTTCTCAGCTGATAATGAGGTAAGTAATAATAATGCCTACCTCATAAGATTCCTGTAAACGAGGGCCTGGAACTTAATAATTGCTCCCTGTGTCTCTCATAGTACATTGTGCTTAGGTACTGACTTATTTTACCTCTTGTAATACCTCATTGTTACTGTCAATAAAACTCTAAACAATACAACAATGTTTGCATTTTAATGTTTGTATACATTCCAGAAATCCATAGTTTCCTAGACAATCCCTTTTCTTTTATTCCTACCTCACTTTATAATTCATAAAATGAACATATTTTTGAAACTGAGGTAATAGGACTGAGAAATTTATTTTTGGTAGTACATTCCTCAAAGTAGGTAGGCTAAAGGATTTTTGAGATATTAAGAAATACTATGTGAAATTGTAGGCAATGAACAATTCAAAGTGTAGTAAACAGTACTTTTACCAAGAATCAGGTGCACATAATATGTGTTCAGAAAGCAGGGAGAAATAGGTTTGACAGGAATTTAGAATGTTCAAAGGAAAATAGAATGTAGGATACATAAAGACTTAAATACCAAGCCATGGTGATTGTTTAAGTTATTATGAAGCTTTTTGCTGTTATAAGGTTGAGTTATAAGGTTGATACTCAAAACTATGCTTTAGGAAGAGCAATCATCTAATGACATCATGACTACATGTATATTTGATATTAAGTTTTGTATAGTAAGGTATTCTGAAATTTGATATTTAGCTTGTATAGTAAGATATTCTGAAATTTAGACAGAATGGAAACAGAAGATTAATTCCTGCAGAATGTTATAGCTGGTTTAAATATGAAACTAGCAGAGGAATAGTCAGGAATTGATAGGAAAAACACCAAAGCAAAACAACCACCTTAAAGGTGGGGACAAACAAAAAAATGAGGAAAAATCATAGTTCCTCTAAAAGCCCACGGAGAAATAGAAGGTACAAGAAGATGAGCTAAAGGGGAAAATTATGAGTTCAGAATTTTACTTGTAGAATCAAGGAACTTCAATATCCTTAGATTCAGGGGGGAAAACACTAAAACCTTTTGTTTGTTTAGTCTTTTTATTGAACTTCATGATAGTAAACTCAAGCAGAATATAGATGCATACCTAAGGTTTACGGGAAAGTTCTGAAGCATTAAAACAATGGAATAGACAGACAATGGACTAGTGCTTCTGAAATTTTTTTTTGCTGAACCAAAGATGCCAAATTATCATCCATATCCCATGCTCCATACTTTAGTACTTTCTTTCCTTCCCAATTTTTACGTTTACAATTCCTTGAATAAAGGCTTATACAGATTAGTGTGTTTATTTGGCCTCAAGCTCTTTGCTTTTCTGCCCTCTCTTGTCTGCTTCTCCCCTGCTCTCTCTTACATAAATTTTGCCTTTTACATTGGTTATATTTCCTATTTTTCCAAGCAGTTCTCTTTTGCATAAGGGTTTGCTCCTTATTCCACTATTTGGAGCTGTGTGTGCTTGGGTGTTCATGCATTTGTCCCTGGCCACATGTACAGTCATGCATGAATGCTTACTCATTTTTTGGATATTCTTAGCATAGAGGCACGTTTCATAAAAATAGAGACTATGTTTTACACATATTTTGGTGTATGAAACCCATAACATGTTCAATTATGTGCAGTGAGCATACAATGAAAGTAGATACTCATTATGAGGAATCGCATTGGAGATGACTTTTTTTTGCGGGGGGGTACTG
Source organism: Fukomys damarensis (assembly GCF_012274545.1). NCBI lineage: Eukaryota > Metazoa > Chordata > Mammalia > Rodentia > Bathyergidae > Fukomys > Fukomys damarensis. Next base: position 51,175,794 of record NW_022900916.1, on the reverse strand, counting down.
AGGATAGTACTCAGGTCCTGTGCTTGTGAGACAGGCAGCAGAACCACTAAGTCAAACCCCTGGCCCAGAGATGACATTTAATTAGAAATAATTTAACTTCAAAAGTTAAGAATAAAAGCTAGAAGTCTCCTAGAACCCTGAAAGAGGAAGAATAAAAGTGATTTTAGGAAAAAAGAACAGATAAATATGATGTTTATCTTTATGAGGGCACTAAATTTTTAAAAAATATTAATAGAATATACTTTTTAAGTTTAATTTTAATTCAGTTTATTTGATTAATATGTTTTATGATTGTCTGAATTTATGTGAATAGAAGCTTTCGTGTTCCTTCACCTCATGTGTGATTATCTTCCCAGACCCAGTTAAATGTTCTCTCGTTGAAAGCAAATTAAAAGGAAAAAACTGAAATCTTGCAATATAAATCTCAGATGAGTGTTGAAAATTATTTTAGCAAAAATTAGGGAAGATTAAAGCCAGATGCCATTGTATACGTGATTTTTTGAAATTTGTTTGACTCTTTTCAGTCAACTATTTGTTGATTCAAAGTAGGTACTTAATTTTTTAATGTGTGTGTGTGGTGTATGTGTGTGTGTGTGTGCTGCTGTTCAAAGTTCTAGAACCAGGCTTAGCATAAACAAATGTAAAAGACATATCCTTTTAAGAATTGGAGCTGAACATTATTACAATTCATAACACTGTTGCCTATTCATCTCTGTGCCTGTGTTCTCTTTTTGTCTGATTTTTCAGAATTCTATAGAATATAGGTAAAAATTACTTTAAATTCCCACTTTATACAGATGTTTACCTTTTTAAAAACTACTTTAAAAGTTACGAATGATGCTGTTTAAATAAAAACAATTTAAACTTACTTTCTTCTGACAGATGTTAGACTGAAATGAGTGAAAAAGAGAAAAAATCAGTTGGACTGGATCTGCAAAGTGAATGTTTACTGACCGTCAGTCCACTTCCTTTCTCCTTCTCCATTGGAGGAAAAAAGAGGAATTTAATGATGTATTGACTGTGTTTAGTTTAACTGTGTTGTTTCTTTTTTTTAAAGCAATTGTTTTTCTCACTCAGTAAACTGGCTCGGATTTGCCTCTTTATTTCTCTTATAAAGTGCTAAATAAAATTCCCATTTTTATATTTTCAAATTTTGTTTTCAGATATCAGAATGAATGTTCTTCCCAGTTGGTTTTGTATCCAGGGCTTTATACACAAAACTACCCCTTGTCATGTCATTCTTCTTCCTGATTGTTAGAGTCTCCTACTGGTGAGCTTTCAGATCATTTCTTATGTATCACTCCTGAATTCCATTAGCTTCTGTGTCATTTCAAAATTTTACTCACTCAGTAGTCTACATTATTTACAACTGATTCTTATTTTCTCCCTCTTACAAAAGCAAATATTTAGGGTCTGAGAGTTGGTGATATTCTATAGAGAATATTAATCTTCTGTAGAGAATGCATGTAAAAGTAGAAAATAAATTTTCTATGTCTTTCAAAACTTTAGCATAAGGAAAGGTGTCTTATCAAAGGAGTAGTGTATTATTTCAGGATTGCCCTAGAAATCACTTTTGCAGTAGAGATCAGAATGTTGAATGCTTCTTCCAAGTGCCTCAAAACTTTTTGTATAAGTGTCCCAGGAACTTTTGCAACATACTTTGTTTCTTGAGAACCACTGTTGTGATATCCTTATATTAAAATTCCCGCTCTCTGATCAATAAGAGCTTGTTGCCAAAGACAGACACCCACTTTGCAAACCAGTATTGGAGATACTCAGGTGTATGGTAATAACCCTTCTCCTCTCCATTCTCATTAGCTACCTTAAAATTCAAATTGCTGCTTGTAGGCACATGTAGAATTTGCAGATCCCACACCTTTCGTGGGTGGTATTTTATATAAAATCCCTACAGATCTCAGGTCTCTTTCTGTGGACAAAAGCATTTGAAATTAGAGTGCCTCAGAGGAGAGCAGTTGAAAGTGACTGGCACCTCAAGCAAAGGAAATGTTCTCTCATTGTTTTCATTCCTGTCAAGTCTGTACTATTTTTGCTGATGTTTGGGATCATTATGTTGCATATGAGGGTCTAAACATAAAAGAAGTTTTTAGCCTCACATGTGTTGTCACAGATTTTCTTATTAACACTTTTTTAGTCACCTTTAATTTTTTTTCCCTCTTAACCTTTCTGAGCCTCTTATAATTTTTACTCTGATGTAATTCCATTTTTATTTAATCTCTAAACTTTTTCATTAACTTTGCTGGTTAGCTTTGAGATTGCTTTCCAAAATGATTGTACAGAACTTATGATGATGCCAGCTCTTTATCATCTCATCTCTTTTTAAAAGTGCTACAAGTGTGGATCAGTAGCTGCTGGTCTTTTTTATATTATTCCAGTCCCCATATGTGGCGCTTAACAGCTCATTCTAGTCCCTCTTAATAAAAAGATCCTCCTAGAGGTACAGTACCTTCAGCTAAAATGTGTTATATCCCTACCGTGCCAATTGTGGAAATTTGTGGGTTCCTATAGGGTTTTGAAGGATTTTTATAGAACTATAGAGATGCTATCTGACATCTGTGGTGTGAAATCCCATAATTTAGGCAAAGTGTGTCAGACAACTTTAGCTGACAGTATTGTAGCTTACTGCTTCTGTTTTATATCTAAAGAAGATGCTTTGTTAGAAGGCATATCTGCATTTTTACTGACACTAGTTGAGCCTTAGAAATTTCCTTTCTCTAAAGGTCAAAGAGTCCTTGATGAAATTGTTTAAAAAAATGAATATTTTTCAATACTAATTTTTCTCCTTCTAGATCAGGAGGAAAATGAAGATTTTACACACTTATGTGGAATTTTAACTTGATATAGGACTTGAGAACTGAACATATATTTGGATGCTTGACAGGCTAAAATTTAGCATTCACATAAGTAACATGTCATGCTTGAAAATTTCAACAACAGTTTAAAGGACAGATTTGCTAAATTCCATAAGCAGCTTCTATCTTTAGCATAGAATTAAGTAACATACATAAACATTAGTATAATTTGCATAAGTAATAGATAATCAAATCGTTTAGCACAACTAGTACAAACTAACATTTAATTTTTTCCTCATCTGAAAGCCAGACTGAAAATAGAGTAAAATCAGCCGAGACAGTTAAAATGCTGGTCACGCATTATCTTTTTATCAATAAATTTATACTTGAAACCCTATGCCTTAGATCTCTTTTGTTAATTAGTAAATCAGAGAAAGCAGTAACTGACTAGCTTTAGAATACAAGGATGGATTGATTGTTTTTATTCCCTACTCCTTTCTTGTGTTTAGAGCTGTGTGGTTTAATCTAAGCAAAGGAGTACTTCCAGAAGAGCAGCCAGTCTCAGAGACCAGATAGACCTAGTGACATGAACCACATGTAACTTGGGTGGAAAACAACCTCGGTAAATTTATCCTTGGAGACAACTTCACTGAGAGCCAGAGGAGGGTGGGCAACATTTTATGGGGCACATTGGTAATGGGAAATAGGTAACATTCTAGGAAAATAAGATGAGCCACAACCCCAAGAGACATGAATGGCCACAGGGCCCAGCTACAGTATTATAAGATCAAGATCTTCAAGAAACCAGAACCCAGTTGTCAAATAGAATTAGAGAGAAATGGGGATATACACCCCATACACACATCCATCCATCCTATGGCTTAAATGTAGTCCAAGGAACACAGAAAAAACACAATTTTTGGTTGGGCAGTTGGAAGATGAGTTGGAGCAGCAGTCAAACTAACTGACTTGCCAATGGTCAAGATGTGATTTTGACTTGTTTCTCCTGCCAACATATCAGAAATACAAAGGTCCAGATCTTGAGCAGAATGTTCATTGAAATTATTATCTTATGAGACAAAATGCAGTGGCACCAATTGTATCTGCATGAGCAACTACCTTGATTCTGAGATTGGGAGTAGTATATTTGTATTTTTCAATGAATAGAGTAATTACATATGTATTTTTATTCCATATAGATGTTTTGGGAATCTCTATCAATTTTTATATCAAAATACATAATAAATGTTAAGGCAATATATTATTTACTTTTTTATAATCAACACTATAGTAAAACTATATGAAAACATTTGGCAGTAAGCCCCTAAGTCATGGAAAATTCAGTTTCTTTAAACATTATTACATAAACTTGAATAAATTTCAGTATAAGGACAGGAAATATTAAAGAAATTTTGGTTATATAATATACAGCATATAAAATTATGTATTTTAAACTTAACACAGCTCTTTTGTTAGATTTCTTTAAATTTCTATTGATTTTAAATGGAAATTTGAAAGGACCTGATCTATTGAAATGTAAGATGGAAGTGTGCGTGCATCAGTAAGAATAGAAATATATCTTCAAAAGGAAGCTTTTATTAGAATTCTCTGAAAATAATAATTCTTTGTGAGCAAACGCTAAAGGGCTGCATTTTTAAGAAATTAGAGTAAAGGAGAATAAGATTTATTATATATATTAAAGATGTGTTCTGTCTTTAAAGTGAAAAATTAAAGTTTTACTGCTTTTCTCTAGCTAGGAAAAGCAGGAGGGAAATTTAGTAAGGTATTTTCTACTGACATTAGAAAAAGCAAACTGTACTTGGGAATCATCTGTTTATTCCAACTTTGGAATCATCTGTTCATTTCTTTTATAAAGAATGTTTTCCTTTTCATTAAAAGATAAGAAAGAGAATTTTTATTCCTGAAAAACTAGAGTGATGGACCTGAGTATTGTTCTGTAACAAAAGCTACATGTAAGTGCATGACAAGGATCAACTTATTCAATACTGGAATTTTGTATAAGAGTAGACAGTCTTAAAAGATAAGAGATTGGAAAAAAGTTGAAGCATACTAGTAAAAATCTGTTGTTAACCTTTTAATTTATGAGAATTAGTTTTCTACTTGTAATTGATTTTAATTGTATATCTTATTCAGTTCTAAAAATTAAAGAATTAAATGTTTCTCTAAAGTTGCTAAAAAAATTGAGAATCAAGACTTGTCATGTAGAGGTACAAGATCCCAACCATGAATGTAACTGTACTGTATCCCTAAAATGTACCATAAAACTCAATTAACAATTAAAAATTGTATATCTTATTCAGTTCTAAAAATTAAAGAATTAAATGTTTCTCTAAAGTTGCTAAAAAAATTGAGAATCAAGACTTGTCATGTAGAGGTACAAGATCCCAACCATGAATGTAACTGTACTGTATCCCTAAAATGTACCATAAAACTCAATTAAAGCTGAAAAAAAAATCTAAATTTTAGTGTGATAATCTTCAGTATCCTTTCAAAAGCTTAAAGTTTTAAATAAAAATAACTGGTTTAAGACTAAAAATAATTTAATTTAGATTAGCCTGAGATTGGCTCTCAGTTTTGTTTTTTTGTTTTGTTTTTATGTTTTTTGTTTTTGGTACTGGGGATCAAACTAGGGTGGTTGCACTTGCAAGGCAGTTGCTGGAACCACTGAGCTGAATCCCCAGCCCAGCTCTCAGTTTTAAAAAGTCTTAACAGAATGCTTTGTTTTAAAAGTAAGCTCTTCTATTTAAAACTTTAATTTCACTTCAATTATCAACTTAATTTTATAGTACTTTAAATAAACTACTTCCTAAACTAGAAAACAAAACTATTCTTTGTAAACCAAAAAATAAGAATTACATGGATAAGAAACATGAATTGCTTCTCATTTTCATCTGGCTTCATATAATTGAAGTAACTAACTTTATAACTTTTACAAGTCTCTCATCGAATTCTAAATATAATTATATCATTTCCTTTTTATATGTACTAGGAGGAAATGAGCAAAATGGGATATCTACAATTTCCATTTTTCAAATGCATTCTAAATGAACAGCAATTATTTTTACCAGTTTTACTGTGAAACTTCATCTTTGAAAAAAATGTTTTAGTATTTTCTCTTTTACGTGATTACACCTTCCATGATGCCAATGTTACTAGACATTACATGTTCAAAGGAATGAAAACAACAGTTGAGCTTTATGAAATTGAGCCTATTTTAGTCAATTCTTAGGGATATTTGGAAATTTATTTTACCTTCAAAACCATATTGTGGTGAGCAGAAGGTTTTGCCATTGGCAAAATGGATGAGACTGAATCAAAATATATTCAGACACATATGAAACTGACAATTAAAGAGCTAATCATATACTCTGATTATTTGAAGGGCTGATGTACCAGTAGTTATCGCTGCTTATTCATCAGTCTTGGGCCAAATACTAAGCAAAAATTATAAATAGTGAAAAGAAAATCTCATCTTGGCATTTCCTTTAAACTAGAAAAAAAATATGCCATTTTGTGAAAGGGTAAAAACCTATGAAAATCAATGGAGTGTGTATGCTTTACATTTTAAGTGTTAGTAATCAGCCATTATGTAACAGTAATAAGAGACAAAGGAGACTGACTGATCATAAATATTTTCTGTTGGACTATATATGCTCTGTAAGTTAAAGGTATTTAAACTAAATTTAGTAGGCATAATGATCAAACACTAAGTTTAAGTGATGTAAAATGAAGTAAATAAGTATGTGCAGTGTATCAAGAGGAAATAAAATGCATGGTTTAAGAGCTTACACATATTTCACTACATTCAAATATGTTTCTTGAAACACAGTATGTATAAGTTCATCTTACAAACGATTGCTAAACAGTGTCAAGTAACATCAGCTTTCATAAGATTGCAGCGTATGAATCCTACTCCTCTTTCTGAGGTTAGCCTTTTGAGTACTAACTGGGAAGTAATTTTTTATGATAATGGTCCAGAATTACTGACAAAACTACAGTGTATCCTTCAGGACAAGGGAATTAATTTTTATAAGATTTTTTAAAAGATGTATCATTTTACTTTGTAAAAAAACATTTACTGATCTGTTGCTAGGTATGCTATATTACATGTGTCCAAAATGTTCTCAACTAATAAGGATGGTATGAAGAGTAGTTGCAAGGAAATTGCCTATAATGAGTAAATGAAAATATTTTTAACCTCGTCTAACATTTAGTCTTGATTAGTAAATCATTGATAACATTTATCCATGTCAAACATATGAGCCATAAACAGTGAGTATTTCTTAGCAGCATTTATTGAAATCTGTCATATGTATCATGAGACTTGACATTTCTATGATCAGCTCCAAGTTTGGGGTTTTGTTTTGTTGTTTTGTTGTGTTTTTCCTGCAGTGCCACGTACTTGCACAGGCTAGGCAAGCACTCTACCACTGAGCAACACCCTGATTCCTAGCTTTATGGTATTAATAAGTATCACACTTCTAAAAAGTCCTAATCAAATTTACATTGTGATGCCAAGTCTCTCATAATTGCGTGCCAACAATTGAACCTAGGTACTGGTATGAATAAAAATAGTTTACTAATTATATTTGACAAAATCTAAATAAGCAAAGGTGAGAACGTAGTATTTCATTCAACAGTCTAACATCTATTTTCATAAATATATTTGGAAAGCTTTATTCATAGTACATTTTTACTCTGAATAAAAATAGGAGCAGTTATAAGACCTTTTACTTAGTCTTAAAAGAGAAGAAAGTGAATCCAATTTACATTCCTGTAGGGGACTGTGTGACCACAATCTAAAAAGATAAACTCGGTCTGTTGTAATTTAACTCTTTGCTTTAGGGTACAGGGGAACATTAACATTTCTCCTCCCTCTCACTGGTGCCTTAGGTTCTTATAAATTTCCCAACAAGAGAAGCAACACATTTCTTTAGGCCACAAAGCAGTGGAGTAATGTAGCCAGTTTTCTGTGGTTTGGGTATATACCATTACTGAGGGAGACTATAAAACAGAGATTAACAAGAATATAAAAATCAACTGCTGCTTCTCAGTTCCTGCAGAGGCTTGCCAGGTGGAATGGTCCAGAGATAAGTTTCATTTGTCTGCTGAATAAGCATATATTGAGCACCATTATGTGCAACCTCCTGTGCAAGGAACTGTGTTCGATGATGTGTGTTTACAGAAGTTAAACTTCCTTAGAGAGTAAAGACACAGATCATGATAGAGACTATAGGCGAAGACATGTTAGGAGCCGTAAACATTGCTGAGTCAAAGATGTAAGCATGTGCATGCACACAGGAAATCAAGCAGACTTCACGAAGGATGTAGTTTTCAGTTAGGCTTAATGTGAAGTAGAGTTTCAGATTGAGGTTGATGAAATTGATAATACTCAGCTGTTTGGCTACACAAGTAGCAGCCTCAAATACTCCGACCTGGAATTTAGCAGAGTTAAGGAATGAGAGGGTAGGTGCAGAGGATGTGTGGGTATGAGCCAAGGTGACTAAAGCTTAGGTCTTACTCAGAGATTAGATAATAGGTCTGATGCCTTAGCTTGGGCAATCTGCCTGGAGAGGAATAGGGACAGGAGGAGACTGGATGGAAATATGAAAGCCATATATTAGAGTTGGTTAATCTCCAGACTAATAATACATTAAAGGCATTAAGAAAATTCCCTGTTTGGAGGTGCTTAACTAGATTTCCAGGAGTATATGATACCCATTTACAAAAGGCTTACTTTGGAAAAAGTTCTAGCCCTGCTGTCATGTAGTTGGATGACTATAGATAATGATAACGTATAATGTTATTTTTAAAAGCTACAAAGAAGGATTCTGAATGTGTTCATCATAAAGAAATGGTAAGTATTTGAGCAGTTGTTTAACCTGATTTAAATATTACACAGTGTGTACATATATGGAAACATTGCATAAAAACCTATGATTTTTACAACTTCGTGCTTCAATCAAAAATTAAATTTTAAAAATTAAAAACTAAAATCATTCTTACTTTTTACTTTTTGTTGCCTCTCTCCAGAAATAGATTTTTTTTTTCACTTAGAAAGTAGCAACAATTTATGCACTTTCGTTTAAACACTCATTTTTAAAGTATATAGTATAT
>NW_022900916.1:51159747-51166679 GCF_012274545.1 Fukomys damarensis | reverse complement strand
TTTTTTTTTCACTTAGAAAGTAGCAACAATTTATGCACTTTTGTTTAAACACTCATTTTTAAAGTATATTTTTCTTTAAAGGGGCATAAGTACACAGACTAAAGATTGGAAAGAAATAGAATGTTCAGACCCTGAGTAATGATATTATTATGGTTTTTGCTGAAGTTGTCATTTGAATCACAATGAAGACTGATGCAATTCATTCTCAACACCTTCCCATATACATTCCTAGTATTCAGCTTTTCAGAAATTCCTTTTTCCTATCTCCTCCTTTAGCAATTAAAATGACAAATATAAAAATTCCTCAAAATTGGGTGAGATTTATAAAAGTCATCATCAGTTTTAACTCTCATTATTTTTAACATAAATTTAGTCACTTCTGTCTTCTTGGTAGAGTATAAAAGGAAAGGGTATGACATACATGCATGTACGTTCGGGAGCAATAAATGCAACCCCGACCTAAAATCTTTCCTTCTTTCCAACATTTCTAATCCTCTAACCTTGGTCCTGGCCATCATCACCTTCTACTTCCTAACTTTAACTCAAATTCCACTGTCCTGCAGTCCATTTCCACTTTATAAAATAATTCTAAAACTTCTGTGTTTCCATTCACCCACTCAGAAACCATCAATGTCCCTTCAGCTGAAAGGGAATAAATTTATACTTCATAAAGCGCAGCTCAAGGCTTTTCTCCGTCTGAACTTAGTTTGCATTTCTAACTTTTTTTTATTACCAGACCCCCGCCCCCATGACCTCAGTATGCTCTCAGGGTTCCCACAACGCATCTAAGTTCTCCATTTTATCTACTTCTACTCAGAATGCCCTTTCTCTCATCTCTGCATAATGAAAATTCTCACATATTTCAAAGCCTACTGAAGCAACACCTCTCTCCTTTGCAGAACATTTGCCGATTGCATTGTCAGACTTTCCTTCCGCTGTCATACACTTTCTGTATCTATCACTTTTTTACCTTGCTTCAAAACTACTTGTATATCTGACTGACTTCCTCCATGACATGGCAAACTCTGTGAGAATGGACTAATTGTCCATATGTGCCCCTAGCCAGGAGTTTACAGCTGTCCATTGGATGGATCTTTTTTATTTCTAAGGATTTTTTAAATTTTCTAGAAGTACTACCATTTCAGTTCCTGACTCTTTAACCTCTGTTGAAAAATGAAGCAGACACTGTAGCTCTCCATTGCTAAATTATTCTTTTGCTACAATTATTTAAAGAAGTTCCAAATATCTTTTGAATTCTCCCCAACTGTAAATTGTATTAGTTGGAGCTGGCTACACCTTCTTTAAGCAGGGTATACAAATCATTACTTTTGTCTAGTAAATACTAGGTAGTAGATTAAAAAGAAGTAGTTGAATTCAATGTCTTCTGCTTCATGGACAGAATAATTTTTAAAGCATTTGCATTGATTCCTGTTTTCCAGTTTGAAGAAATATTCATTATTTACTGAATGGACAATTTGCTTTTAAAATTAAAGTTGAAGTCACTTCAATATGCCCTTAAAAGAATGCGATATTTTTTACCAAGTTTAGAAGAATTTCTAAACTGATCAGCAAGGTAGACATATTTATCACTCATCTGTCTTTCTCTGCCTGAGGCTTACACTCTTGTGTCTAATATTACAGTTACCTCTCCAGCAAAGAAGTGAATGGCTTGGAAGATCCTCTAATTCAGGATCCTTAGAGGCAGAATTCTGCCATAAGAGATATTAAAAATTAGTCTATTCTATATTTTTATTCAAGATTTCATAAAGGAGACAATAACATTAACAATGCCATTAGTTCTTTTTCTTCTGGATTAGTCTTTGAAAAATTATGTCCTTCATGGGACATAAATGTTTCATAAATGAAACATAAATGTTTCAGTGTTTTCACCCATTTTATTCCTGAAACAACTAGTTCTATTTGTTCAAAGTAGCTTCTACTCTATTTATTATGAAGGGCTGTAGCAAAGACTAGTGTTTAATGCATAAGACACGTCCAATTGCAAGCTACAGGAAACAGTGAATAAATTTTGATTTGATGGATGGAACCATCCAGAAACATGTCTTAAAATCCAGAAATACTTCTAGAATCAGGATAGCCTACAGTTCCTTTCTTTTCCCCATCTGAACTTACTGTCTTTAGTTCATTCTACTAGGAATACATGTGTATTTTAATGTGGTTATAGCATCGGAGTTCTTCTTAGAGGCACATAATCTCTTCTGGTTCTTTACTCTTGAATCACTTAATTCCTGCTTCTCTTTGGATACTTAGGTTTAGCAAAATTGTAGTTTTTAAGCATGTATTTCTCCCATTGTAGGCTAAATATTCTTTCATAGATAAGACAAGTCCCATATGCTGTTTATGTAGAAATACTCAATATTTCTTTGTTAAGTAAATGATCAGCAACAGGAAATAATTGTACTACATTATTGACTTTTCCTTTGAAAGTGGGAGTGATTCCTTTAACATGATTACAGACATAGGGGACTTGATCCAGTCCATAGAATAAAGGAATTTCTGGCAGAAAAACTATTTAGATACATGAAAAATAGATATACAAACATATTGTTATAGCTCTTAAATTTTGTCAGTTTGACTTAATCACTTCAAAGTTTCTTTAGCTAAATATGTAAGTTATCAGAACTTTCGAAGTCTCAATGTGTACAGCGCATGTGATGCAGATCTAAACTATTTGATGTGTGCATGTTAACAGTCTGATGATGAGCAAATGCTGAAGCTTGTGATGGATGACCCAGAGCAAACGTAGGCACGCTATGTACAGAGTGCCAGTGATGACCCTTCTTTGAAATTTACTTTCTGAATGATCTGAGAAATAATATGAGCATTGGATTTAATATCTTAGTGATCAAGAATAGGTTAGTAAATAGTTTTTGGAATAATCACAGTAATGTATTGTGTTATGTTATTGCTTTTATTAATTTAAATATCTTTTTAGTAAATATTGTACTGTAATAACACTAACTGTAGGCATCTGATAGGTAGAACACAGATCTTTATCTTATGCCTTTTCTGATATGGTAAAAAACATTTTCATTTTGGAGATCAGGACTAAAATATTTTAGGGCAACATTTTAAAATATATTTATTTATACTGTACATTCTTCCAAAAAGATGTGATTGTAATATATATATATCACTTATGGTTTAGCCACTGTATCAAGGGTTATACACACACACACACACACACACACATATACATGTTTCATAATATTATTTATATATATAAAACATCATTTAACTCTCATAACAATTGGGATAGGTATGTTTTGTTTTTGGTTTCTGGGTAAAGAAACAAGGGTGGTAAATAGCTTCTCCATGGCCTCAGAGTTCATAAGAAAAGAGCCCAACTTCAGCTCTAAGCATTTTACCCTTAAAGCCCAATGTATTCTTAAACACTATATCCTTAACCACTTAGCCATTGTTGCATGACTAAAGATTATAGCTGAGGAGTCTAGACTTTTCAGGATGACTTTACGCTACACTTAACCAGATTACTAAATACATAAAATTTATTGTGCTACATTATGCCCTTATAATTAAAAATGTTAAAGTAATTTCACCCAAGAAGAGGATCCATAATGAAGAATTTGTGAGCCCAAGGAGGGAGAGTTTCTTTAAAAGGATTCTTTTATTTTATTTGAATTGCCAAGAATATTTCTATGGTAGAGGAGAGCACTGTTCCTAGAAGAAAAGTTAATTATCCTACCGTGATATAACACATGGTATAAAAATTGGAAAAATGGACACTTCAGAAATATATAGTGGGAATTTTGTTTCAGAAATAAACAAGTGGTCTTTATATACTATAATGACAGAAAGAGAAGAAAAATACTGCTAATGGCTACAAGAAGAGAGTAATTCTTCATCCTGAGACCTTCAGTAAGCAGGCAGTCTCATTCTATCCCATTTCTTTTTAAATTTTCATGCAACATAAAAACAAAGTGAAAAGATAGATCCCTTTGCATCCTCCGAGAAGTCTAATAATACGGAATAATATGCTAATAATGTGAGACAATCATAATAGTAATTTTACTCTAATTGAAAAGGATTCTACAAATCTGTAGTCATAGATAGTATAACTTTCAAGCAGTTTTATCCTTTAGGTTGTTGAAACCTTCTCTTGTGACATTTCCTTGCAGAAATTGCACTGGTGTCAATCTGATCTTTTAACAGTTGACTATGAACAATTCTTGACATTGGTGTGATTTATTTTAATAAAGTAGCAATCCAGTATTGTATCCAAACGGGAAATTTTTATTTGCTTCTATGTCTGATACTTTCTTCATTCTGAGTGGAAAGGATTACAAGAATAGTTAATTCCAAAGAGAAATTAGTGCAGATGTAACTCTTAAAGACTTGATGGTGCATAATTTCTCCAATCAGCATGTATTGACCATGTGCTTGCTCTGTGTGTAGGTGTCCTAATCTGTAAAGTTCACAATCTAGTCAGCAAGACAAGTACAGTGGTCATTAAAAAAGAGTTAAGAGCTTAAGTAATTAATGCAATTAAAGTAATATAGAATAGCAGAAGTAGTAAGGGTCCAAGAAATATTCTAGAGGTGACCATGTGTGCCATTCTGGCTATGCCCACATGCAAAATTTGGAATGCACTTGTTTTCTGATCTGCAAAATAGGAACTCTTTTTTTTTTTTCCTCATTGAGTTTATTGTTACATTTTAGGTATAAAGTACAGTTACATTCATCATTGGGATCTTGTACCTTTACATGACAGGTCTTGGTTCTCATTTTTTCCCCTTGTCCCTGCCCTCCCTTCACCTCCTCCTCCTATCCCCATTTACAAACATTTTATTTCCATTTTTCATTTTCTCTTATTTTTTCTTTTCCTTATTGCCTTTCTCATACACTTCCCACTTTCCCTACACCTTTAGTCCTTTTGTTCCTATTTCACATTGTCAATTATCTCATTCGGATCTCATGTACTATTATAGTTTTTCACACCAGAGAAACTATTTGGTATTTACACATGTGTGCCATTTACAAACATTTTATTTCCATTTTTCATTTTCTCTTATTTTTTCTTTTCCTTATTGCCTTTCTCATACACTTCCCACTTTCCCTACACCTTTAGTCCTTTTGTTCCTATTTCACATTGTCAATTATCTCATTCGGATCTCATGTACTATTATAGTTTTTCACACCAGAGAAACTATTTGGTATTTACACATGTGTGAATTTTATATTTCACTTAGGAGTATATCCTCAATATGTATCCATTTTCCTATGAATGAATCTAATTTCTCATTCTTTATGGCTGAATAGGAACTCTTAACAAGGATATATATGACAACACTTTTAGCGCTCAAAGACTCTATAGTTTTAAGCATCAGGCTGATCAGTTTAAAAAATAGTTTCAAAAACTGGCTGGAAAACTAGTACAAGTTCAACATGTGGAACAAAGTTCTTAGGGAGTAAGAATGGGTCCTTCATACATATAGATGTGATATGAACACAAATCAGACAGGGTAAAGCGAATTCTGGGTTTTGTGCATAGTTTCAGCATGAAACATGGCTTGGGATAGAAGTGAGTAAAATGTCTTCAGACTGATTCAAGTCTGAAGTGGAAGTTACGCTGAAATTCAGGAACAAGTCAAGGCTTGATAATAGATTATTGAGAATGGTTGAAGGTTTGTTTTAATGCTCTCTCAACCCCCTACGTCTAAGTTCAAACCATAATTTTGTAGAGGGTAGTGACATAATTAAATACAGTCCTTACCAAAGGTGTATAAAAAAATACAGTCCTTACATATTGAAATGTGCTAAAATGCAATGGAACATATCTTTATAATTATCCTTTTTAAAATATGCCCTGTGTGTGCTTGTGTTTTACTACTGTGTTCTACTTATTTCTTTGACAATTTGAACATTTTCACGAAGTTCTTTAATTGAATACATCCCAGAAAGTTAAACTCAAGTGAACCAGCTAACATGATACTACAAGAAGACAGCAGCAGAAGTGTGTGTGGGCGGGGGGGTGAGAAAATATAGTAGGGGATGATCTTGGTCTCCTCACAGCCCTGAGAAAATAATACACACCATTATTCAAAGGGTCAAATCTTTAGCTCACATTAAAGGGTTCCTCAAATTGAGTTAATTGACTTGAGGTTCATTCTCTGCAACAATGGTATATATTTATGTATATATATGACAGCTACTCAACATCTGTTTAGATATATCCAACTATTTATCCTTGAAGGTTTTCAATATTGACAGGTCATTTATGAGACCTAATTAGAAAAAAAAAAGTTCTATTGTATAAATCTTAGGAGTTTATTCTAATTATTTCCAGTACTTAGAATTTACCACACAATAAAATGGTCTGAATCTTAGATTGAACCAGGAGTATCTAAAATTATAAATTGAACTTATAATTCTTATATTGTCATTTTAAAATGTTATTTTAAAAATCATTAAATTAATATGAATTTTTATGTGATCTCACTAAAGCATTTCATTTGTATATTTTAGAGGGTTCATTGGGAATATTATAAATGTTTAAATCCTAGACATGTCTACATAGTTGGCTCATTAGTGATTTTGCTCAAACTATTGGCTAGTTCAATGAAACATTTGGTTAAAGTAGTACTTTAGTTGGTAAATTATTTTTGTGGTCACAATAGTTGGCTTTTTCTTCAAAATAATCTTCATAGTCAGCTTTTATGGTTCTAGACTTTTAAAATTTTTAAGTCACTTGTGAATGTACTTTTGCAACGCACAAAAAATTGTATATATTTATATATTCCCTCTTCTCCAGTGGGTCACATTTTCTTAACTGTACATGTTTCTGATTTCAAAATTTCTAATATCTTTGATGAGGACTGAATAGTTTACTCATCACAGAAAATAATATCTTTACATTAGTCATATATATATATGAATATATATATATATAT
>NW_022900916.1:51135723-51153223 GCF_012274545.1 Fukomys damarensis | reverse complement strand
ATCAAAAGAAAGAGTGGTACTGTGAAGGATGGTTTTCAGTCATCTAGGATCCTACTGTAAGGATTATCTGAAAGGGAAAATGGGTCTTTCAGGTACTGGAAGTAACTGTGAGAGGTGTACCATCAGGAGGGTGGCCTAAGACTACAATGCTAAAGTATGCATACCTCAGTTACAAAACTTTTGAAAGGAAGTCTCAGCCACAGAATGCATATACCTGTAGAGTTTTGCATGGGTTTTATATGAATACAATTTTAAAAAATAGCTGCTTGCACATTATACCAGAAAAACCTCCAAAACTGCAATTGCTTTGAAAATAGATTTTAGGTTTTTTGGAGTTTTCTGAAATGCTTGGTCTGTATTTTGATAATTGTGCATATTATGTAAAAATGTTGGTGGACCCATAAATGACCAGACTTTTTCTAAGAAAAATGTTGCTTTAATGCATTTCATGAATTTTTACTCTTATATCATTGCTTGCTAGTAATAGCAAATCTGCTTTTCTGCATCTGCTTTGCGTAGCTATTGTAAGGCTTTGAACTAATGTATGTATTTATTGCTTGAACTTCTGTGCATACCTTATAAAGCATAATGTCTGACAATTTAAATGGCTCATGTATTCTTGCTTCTATCATAAGCTGATTATGAGGACTATGATCTTTTGTATACAGCAAATTTTAACTGTAGCACAAACATCTGTTTATGTATTGGTGGAATATACCTGTTTTATTTATCTTTTCTGAGGTAAACTAATTTTTGATACTTTTCATTACTGTGTACTATGTTCATACTTTGAATTCTCTGACGTTAGGAGTCATGGTTGAGAATTGTAACAGCTGTTATTTGTTCTGTATTCATGGCTTTCACTGCTGAATAAAATAAAGGACCAAACCTAGGATTTGAAAGAAAACTGTCTACCTCTAACACCAGGGAGTTATCAGATTTTATTTTACATAGTTTTAGTCTACAAAGACACAATTGCTTAAACCTAGTGGGCTTAAGGCTTATATTCTATGTGGTTGGATTCATGGTACAGTTGTACTATTTGAAAATCAATTAAAATTTTATGTGAACGTTACAAGTATTTGGTAGAATTACCACTAACTAGGTTTTCTTTAAATAACTCAGATATGGAGAAAATATCAGCATTCTGTGTCTACGGCTGCTTAACTTCATAAGAATGCATTTTTTGTGTGATTATGGAATCGAAGAATATAGTCAGCTAGGAATAGAGCTACAGAAGTACACTTAAAATAAACCATCCTGGACTTTAATGTCCCTGGGCAGATTCAGTCTCAAAAATCCAATAAACCATTTCGTAAAGTTTTCAAATTGGGCATTTACATTTTTGAGAATTTCTGAGACTTCATCTTACATGTGCCGATATTAACACATATTTGGACAATAGCTTTATTAATGCCATTAAGCTATTGAAAAGAACATGGCTTATCTTGTTATTTCACTAGTTTAGGTTGCAATGAAAGGGATTTTTTTTTTTGTACATGAACACTTGGCAAATCTTAGCAAAAAAGAAAGATGTACATTTTACTATAGAATTAATGTATGAACAGTATGTCACTATTGTTGGATGTAAAAATGTATATGAAACCATTTCATTCACTTGGTTACATTTCTGAAGTATAAATAAAAAAAATCTAATTCTTTTTGACCCATTTATAACCACTAGGATTCTATTCTTTTGGAGAGACTATTCTTCCACACCAGAGCCAAGTCATAAATTTGTGTACATATGTCCCACACTTTGTTTAAAATCATTTTCTTAGAAATTGGGGATTCATAAAAGAGACCATGCTCAATAAAGACAGAGGCTGTTTATCAAATGCCATTGCATTAAACACTATTTTCAGGTTCACAAGATCATCTCATGCTCTTTTATTTTTTAATCCAGTAGAATTTTGTATCATAAATCTTGAATCTTAAAAATTTCCAGTGGTAACATGACTACTCTCTTTTACTATATGATTTTTTTTTGCTTGATTATCTTTTCTTCCCCTTCAAATATCTGTCATACCCATGGCATCCTGCCATTGTGTAGGGAAAAGTATAAGATTAGTAGCTTTCCAAATGAATGCTTTTTAGGCTACTGAGGATCTTTTTCAGAACTGTATCAGTGACAAAAACAAGAAGGAGAGTACCTCTGTAGAGGAAAGGATGCCTTTTTCTTTAACCTCCATAAGTATTCCTAAATCTGTCATAATCGGGAGCAGAAGGAAAATGAATATGTTGAGTATATTTTTATTTTATGCATAATTTAATATTTTCTGTCATTCTAGTGAAAGGGTACCTTGACTAAAGAGCTTTCCATGGTATAAAATATTGTTCTAAAAGAAATGTGAACATGAGATTAATTTTCTTGAATCTTAGAATTCATTTTTTCACTATTGATTAGCTGAAAGTAAATGAATATTAACTTCCCCTGTCCAGTGTATTTTGTTATCTTACCAAGGGCTGTATAATAAGATGCGAATCCAGTTCTGGCATTTTCTATATTTTAATATAGGAAGAATGATTTCTAGATTAAAACTAATGGTTTAAGAAAGAAGCAACTCTGGTGTGGCAAATATTTTTTACTTAAACCTAAATTTAAACTCACTTTGTCCTATAGTTTTAAACATGTTCTCCACATATATTTTGTTGGGTCAGTGGAGGATTCAGCTGCTTTGTAAAAAACTGATTACTCCATTACTTTCGAATTTTTAAAAAGATGGAAGAAAGATGTCAACTTAAAATCTAACTGCAGTGACTAGAAATATGGTATAGGTGCCACATCACATTTCTAGCAATTTTTCTGGGTGAGAAAGAATAAAAGTGAAGCAGCCAAGTCTTTACTATTTCTGATCTCTTACAAACTGATATTTTGACAAATTCTGACATGAAAATGCTAGTGAAAGAAAAGAATCTAAGCTACATATTCAGTTTTTTAACTGCACAGAAAAATTTTTAAACACTAGTTATAAAATTGCTTCAAAAGAATATGTGATTTGAGAAAATAAAATGTGGCTTCAGTTACAATTTGACATATTGTTCCCCTTAACCTCCTGATATCTAGCAGTGATCAACCCAGACTAGAAGGAACTAGGTGATGCCTGAACAAATGGAAAGATCAGTAAAAGTAAGAGGAGTTTATAATTTCCTGGGAAATTTGCATTTTAAAAATGACTCTGCTGTATTACTTAAGACAGTACCATAAGCAGGTGCACCAACACATACACACTTGAGAAAAATAATACATAAAACTTTCAACCCATAATACTAACACTACTGTGAAGATTTTCTTGCAAGTTTTGGAATAAATGTCAGCCAATCTGTTTCCCAAAGTCAAAGTTGATGTTATTACTTAAATTCATGAATCTTTAGTTTTCCATGATCCTATAGAAAATAAAATTGTCTACATCACAAAAATAGTCCCTCCTTTTATATTTTAAAAACTGAGCTCAGAACATCTGACACTGTGTCCATGAAGAAGGGGAATGAAAAAAAATAAAGCAAAAAGATGAATTAAGTAAAAGTGTTGATTATGAACAAACATGATATGTATTTTTTCCACTCTTCATGTCATGGTTATAGACCTGAAGAATTTGAAACTGGAGTAGCTGCTCAGAGACTTTTATAGGTCCCCCGCTCTTGCCCTGTGGGAATTGTGCAAAGCAATTCACATGTTTCTATAATGTCACCTAGTGGTGCTGTGGAGGGACAAAGTTGCTAAACTACCATTCTCTTCCTCCTGTGGGGGCAGCAACAGCCCAGAATGGTGAGCTATGACCATAGGAGGAACATCTGCCCTGGCCTCCCAATTTACCTTCCCTCTAAATATATTGAAATAAAGCTATAGAAAATGCAACATTTAAAACTTACTAATCCTCTTTCATCAACTGTATCGAGAAATAAAATTCACATGAAATCTCAGAGGAAAGTTGTGAAATTTGAAAATAACATTTCTCCCAATGTAAAATTGTTATGATCACATATTCACATATCTTCCCAAACTAAAAAATCAAACTCTTCAGAAAAATAAAAGCTAAGGAATATTTGTGTGAGAGTCCTTGAAACTGAACAGTACCCCAAACTGCAAATGTTTCCTTTAGCACCCCACAACCAAGAAAGGAGCTCTGAACAGCTAATTCACAAGAAAACATATCAATAGGGCCTCCTTAGAAATATTTCACCTGGGAATATTAGACCCAGTTATTGAAAGTCTTGTAATAGAATAGAAACTTGCTAGCAATGTCATGCATTTATTTACACTTTTGGCCTCTTTTACGATGTAAATCCATTCCTAGTTAATGTTGAAAATTACAAAGAAAAATGTTTTAAAACTTTTTGGTAGAATATGTTTTATTGTTCTTTAAAAGGGTTCAGGCTTTGGATTTAAATCAGGCTGCACACCTTTCATCATTTGACATCTCTCATGTCAAATTGGTTTCATCCAATGATACTTCACTAAATCCAAAAGAAAAATAATGTTTTAATTTTTATGAAAAAATCTTGCTCTGAGATTAACATTAGCCTGCCATGTAAGACAAAATGGGACTTCTTTTTCATGTTGCTTTATAACCCTTGTCCTCACACAAAACCAGGAATGTAATTCTCCTAACTTGGACAAGAACTGATACTGCTGGGTCAGTACACACACACACACACACACACACACACACACACACACACACACACACCATTCAGAAATACACCGTTCATTCCAACAACAAAAGTCAGAGTGTGTCAAAGGAAAAATGTGTGTGGGACCATTGATCAAAACCCTCAAGCCAACTTAAAATTATTTCTTTCAGATCAAGTTGTTTTCTCAATAACTATGTAAGTGTGAGTTTCATGAAATAATACAAAGTGTTTGGCTGCTTTCAGTTTCAGAAACCTGATTCTCAATTGTAGTCTCTTTATTTACCACCGTTGAATGTTTATTTAATACTCATTCAGATCCATAATGTTATTTGTGTTATTTGGCAATACTTATTTCACCTTTCATTCTTTTATTTTCTCATCATTTTGGAAATATTCTTACAGTAGTCTCCGCTATAAAATGGAAATATCTCATTAATTTTCTCTGCTGCATAAATTTAAAGCCATTACTGGATAATGTGTGAAGCAGCAGTTGTCATTTTGCTGAAGGAATAGTCTTGGGCAAATAACCATTACGGCCATAATTTTTAAGGGGGACAATTTGCAGTGTAATTGTTACTTCTTCTAGCATCAAGAAAAGTTACTGGGTCACTTCAAGATTACATACAATATATGCAATTTGGGAGACAGTCAAATGGAAATCAGACATCCAAAGAAGCTTCAAGCACTTTGGAAGACACTAAATGACACATTACAGAGTATTTCCAAGAAGTAGAATGAAAATCAGGGGGATATGTTTTTATGTTGTGTAGTAAAGAAATCAGATTATAGCTTGAAGAAAAGAGTTCATTCTTGATAACTTAGGTATCCTATAATTAATTATATTGAAGCCCATGAGGAGGTTAATAACTAGAAAATTTATGTTTATTGATCACTGTAAGTATATTGAAAAGGTGTATTTTAAGTCAGTGAGCTTTACTTTCCCATCGGGCCAAAAAATTCACTCACTTTTTTTTTTTTTTTTTTTCTTGGGAACTCAGGACCTTGCACTTTTGAAACAAGCATGGTGCCACTGAGCTAAATCCCCAGCCCCACTCACTTTTGACTTTTAGGAAAATAGTAACATTATTGAATAATGCAACATTTTTGTGGTTGAGCTACAACACAGCTCTCAGCTATTGGTAGCGTGAAGGTTTCTGCTCCCGTCCATTGGAAAGGGAAAGCATTCAAGACAAGCTGACCAATTGGGATGTGTTGTTCCATACAAGGCCTACAGAGTGTGGGGCCAAATGTAGAAACTGTCTGAAAACTGCTTTCATATCATTTGCCAATTCTGACTGATTTAAAGTGATTGCTTTGAATGTCCAGCTCACAGAAGAAGCTCTGTGAACGTGATGATGAGGTCGTATCTCAACAAGAAAATGCACCATCATCTACTAATGACATCTACTGTGAGGACAGGAAAGGAGGTTGGACCTGCAGTCTGATGATTTTGGACCCCCAATCCATTTTTTTAATCTTCTGAAAGCAGTGAGATCGGAGAAATAGTCACAAAGTGGGCAAAATTCTTGAGGATCATCACAGGGTAGGATTTATGAGTTTGGAATAATTTCCAATTGGGCTAGGTGACCTAAAACAGGGTAAGCGAAAAATGTGATTGGTGCAGTTTGTACCCATGATGAGTCTTCTTGAGATCATTAAGCCTCAAGTGTGCTTAGTAGGTACTCAGGAACTACTCCAAATTACTTCCTTTGGAGAGGTGGGGGGAGGTTGAGATACTTACTCAGTTGCATAAGTGAGGCTCTTTCATGGACGGCTGAAATTTGATCTCCTTGGGCTGCTGGACAGCTTCCTTGTGCTCTCAGTCTAGCCAAGCCTTTGGATCATCCACCTGGGTTTACTGTATTGAAGTGAACTTTAGCACGAAGCTCTCTCTCTTTCTCAAAATCCTAAGTAAAATATAAGAGCTGAAGTTCAAATAACTTCTTTTTTAGTACTAAAGAAAGTGTTCTTGGATAAAACTACTGAAGGGGGTTTATAAAACCATATTCTCAGACGTCCATCCTCAGACAGAGAAGTAGGCGATGCAACCACCTAGCAGTAGCCTTTGGATGCCAACCATGCTATTGAAATGTCGGAACTCAGGTTCCTGAGGCCCTTACTCTTATGATGTGGAGTCTGCTGCCTGGCTCACAGGGTCCGTAGCTGGCCATGACAGCCTGCTCATCAGTACAGTCTTCCCACACTCTTCCTTCATTTCCTGCTCCAGTTACACCAGATCCAGTGACAGCTGTTGGTACCTCTTGTCACCACTCTGTTCTCCGGGAAATGAGTCCCACCACAAGGCCATCTCTCTTAGCAAGATCCTGCCCTAAATAGCACCTATTCCATCTGCACAGGTAATGAAATAGCAAGATCTGCAGCTACACAGTAAATAATTATTATTATTTTACTCTGTCCTTTACATTGACTTAGCTCAACGCAGGGAACATTTACGATATCATGGTTAGATGACTAGGCGAGAGTGGCACAAAAATGAAAAATTTAGAGTTTTAAATGACTGATAGAGATGTATTTATTGATATTTTAATTAATATAGAGACATGCACAGAATGAGCAAGAAGTGTTGGGAGTCTCAGAGATGACTACTCAGCTTTCAACCCAGGGTGTCATCTTGCTACTTTGCAAGCCCCAGTTACACATGTAGTTACCCTTACTGAAAAGGGAGGAAAACATGTGAGAGAGACAATCAAGAGAATTATCCAAAATGCCTGGCAGTAGAAGTAACGAGTAAGTCTGCATAGCACTTGATCTGCCGACATCTGTGCTTCAGAAAGTATAGGTCACCTTGCAGTGTTGGCACCTGTAAGGGTTAAGAACTTGGTGTTTATTTTCATGAACAATAATTAAGTATTCCTGAGAATACCTGAGAAGAATTACATGAAAAGTAGAAACCCAAGCTCAGTGGATGTCTTCATTTGTAAACTGTAACTGTACATGTTCAAGAATATATTGCTCTTTTCATGGGTACGTCTAAATTTTAAATAATGTCTACAGAGAAAGTGCCAGAATCATCACAATATCAATGCAAGGTAACATCTTACCAGTTCTTAACACAAAACATATTTAAATACTGAACACTCAAGGAATTAAGATTATAACTGCCTTCAATATTAATCCTCTATTGTAGTGAAAACTTAAAATTTCTTAGATTTTACTGGTATGTTCTTCAAATTTCATTTTCAGTGCTGATCTCAACACTTTTATTGAGGTTCTTTATATGCTGAGGCATTGTTCTAGGCAAGTCCTGATATCATCTTATTTAACTCATAAGTATTCTATGATAGAAATTTCCTCTTTCATCACATAAGAAAATTATAAGTTGCAAAGACCATAGTGTCACACAATTAGTGAAAGGGCAAGAATTAAAATGCAGGTATTGCTGCATATATGTAAAATATCAGTTTGCCTTTGCATATAGAGACATTTTTTTTCTTTTTCCTTTTTTTTTTTTTTTTTTTTTTTTTGGTACCAGGGTTTGAATATAGGACCTTGTGCTTGTGAGGCAGGTGGTGGCATCACTGAGCTAAATCCCCAGCCCAGTATAGAGACATTTTAATGAAGGAATAATAATTCCCATTTAAAGTTTAAATTATGAAGTACAAAAGTTACAAAGATTATAGAAAGGTGATGTACAGTATCTTCAATAAGTAATTGCAAAAACACATTTTTAGAGGCTTAGATTTTTGTATTTTTATGGCAAATGGGCCTGTTTTAAAATTTGTGATTTATGATCTATTTAATTTCCCAGATGATTTCAAGTAACAGCATAAGTGCTGTTCTTTCCCCCATGAATAAAATAGTTTTGAATTTAATTAGCAACATAATGTGTTAGATAGGTTATGAAGAACCTTAGTTAAGGCTGGAGTAAGACTGGTTACTGGAACCAAAATATTTGCCTGTGGGTCTTTTGGAGGTAAAAATTCTAATCTCATGAAATGTCAAGTGACTGATGTTAGGCCAGTATCTGCCAAATGTCTCCTTGAAGAGACATTTCTTAAAGTGAGGGACCAAGTGTCTTAGCCAGCCTCACTATGCAGAACTAACACTGTACCTTATACAAACAGATGCTCAGGAAAATTAATCCCAGTTAAATGATGTAGTTTAATGCGAACATATACGTCTTTTCATTAGAAGCATATTATTTTTATTATTACTTTTATTATCCTCTGTGCTTCTTTTCTCTTATCTATTTCATACAGTATTTGTGCATTCAATAAGCTTTGGATCAGTTGGCTGGTTTAATTGAAAAATGTTTTGAAAAGAAAAGTTAAAAGGCAAAACAAAATATATTGAAAAGCATTTCCATAACTATTTCTTTCCTCTGTTAGTTCAGTTGTAAGAAATGGAGAACAAAAGCATTACCAACCAAGGCTTTTAGCGGAAACATAATTGCTTACACATCCAAATACATCAGGCAAGTTTGCAACATGCGATTAGGCAGCCAATTGTGTTGAAAATGTGCTTGCTCATTCAGAGCAGGCCACGCCCCAGGGCTCCCCCACATGCTACTCTGTGGTCCTGAAGTTCAGCCAACACCAGTCCATTCCCATTAGCCACTTGTTGAAGCTAAAGGGGGGCCACTGGGCAGTAGGAATAGTTTAGGCACAGATGAAGGAGCTGATGTCTTCCGCAAATCCCATCTTAGACCAGGCATGCCTGTCTCCCTAGGCTGTTCTAACATCTCTAATCATTTTTTTTTTCCTACCAAATGATACTATTAGTAAATAATTATGTGCCAGAAACTCTACATGGATTGCGGGGGAATGGGGGAAGGGGAGAGGGAATGAAAAAGGCATTAAGATGTATTTTGTACATGTACCAACTCCACACAAGGATCGCAAACACTGTGTACCACATACATGTATAATAAAGAAAATGATCTGAAAAAAATAGATGTTATCACTGGGATGCATCAAAGACCCATTTTTTAATATGCGTGTTGCATGAGCATTTAATTTATAAGAAAAGGAAGATCTACCTCATTGCATATAAGATCTCAGGTATATGTCTCCATTTTAAAAAAATTACTATGTGTTTGTGATACACAATGAATATATTCATCGTGGGGAGTTGGTAGATGCACATATTGCATCTTAGTCCTTTTTTTTTTCCTTTATGTCCCCTCGCCCTCCCAATTTTTACAGTCCAGCAAAATTAATTTGTGTTGATAATCATAGGAACCCATTTTTGATGTCTAACTTTAACACTTTTTTGTGATTATTGTTTATTTTTTACAACAGGGTCCCCTTTGTAGTCCAGGCTTCCCTGGAACTTTCCAACTTCCTGGTTTAGCCTCCCACCTGCTGGAATTACAGATTTAGGCCACCTCCCCTAGATCTAACATTGACTTTTGAAGAACCTTGAATGTGGCATAGCTTATCAAAGTAAAGTGGGATCATCTTCTGGTTTTATTTTTGTTTTCTGGTATTCAGAGAAAAATACCTTGTAAAAACTCGCCTTTAGATATTCAGAAAATAGGACATCACAGGTAATCACTCCATCCTTCTCCCATTCTCTTGGTTAAATTCCCTTTACCTGTATGGGCAATCACTTAGCAAGTCATTCTGTAGGCTCAGCCTGGTACTGTTGGGATTGACTATGTGCCGGCTACTAATTCTCCTAATAAGTGCTAAATGTTGTTCTTGTTCCCAACAGGCTACCGCATAAAACGCTAGCTGGCTGACCAAGCAGAAAGAATAACATAACTTCCATTAGGCAACAAATTCCACTTTCTTTCCCCCAAGTGTTTGTTGATTTCCTGTCTATCATTACCCAAGGTAAAGCCTAATGCAAAAGCTACACATTTACACATCAAGCTGATGTTTGACTCTGTGTTAGCTTCCTATTGCCTCTCTAACATATTACCACCAGCTCAGAGGCTTAAAACAACACCAATTTATCATCCAGCATTTTGTTCACATGTCTCAAAGGACTAAGTGAAAGAATCAGTAGGCCGGCCTCTTCTTTCAGGGTGAGCCCTGTCAGGCTTCTAGAGGCCTTTTGTGCTATAATCCTTGGGTTGTAGTCCTTTCTGTCATCTCCAAACCTGGAAACCCTGGGTCAGATCCTCACATTAGATCACTCTGACCTCTCAAGTGATTTTACTGGGCCCACTAGGATAATCCACAGTCACTTTCCTATTTCAGGCTTAGCTGATAAGCAAACCTAATTCCATCTGTATCCTCCACTCTCTTTTTCCATGTGACAAAATATTCTCAGGGTCCTGGAATTAGGATATGAGTATCTTCAATGAGAAGGCATTATTCTGCCTACTACAATCATATTCATTTTGACTGATAAACATTAAAAATGTTTTTTTCAAATAATATTCCCACCAAACCAATATAAATGCTCCCTGGGACCAGTACACAGGAAAACATACCCTCCAGCAAGTCTGTTCGTTGCTCTTTGCTCTTACCGATAGCTTTAAATGGCTTTGCTTGTAGTCAGCAGATTTTAAGATTCAACTATCTTTGGTTCCATATTGTCTGTATTCTAACTTCACTGAACCCCTTCCCTCCCAACCTGCCTTTGTGTGGGCAGTGCGGCTCTGCTCTCAGTAACGAGCCCCTCTGCCACAGAGGAGACCTTTTGAAGAGTACCTACTTTTCATCATACCAAAGTATGAGCTCACACACGTCCACACTTGCCTTTGTTCCCTCCAGGCTTCCATACCTCATGAGTTGTCTCTTTGCTTTCAGGGGGAATCAAGGTAGCAGACCTCAACAGCATTCTGTTTCAGGGTTGACGGAGAGGCAGCGGAGAGGGGATTCAGGTTATATCCAATGACCACCTCTGTCCTGGGTTTGCCCTCACAGCAGCTGGAGGGCTTGGAGGTGCTAAGCCCTCTGATTTAGAACTACACAGGTCTGAAGGCTGAGCATTTTCTACGAAGGGCCTTTATCTT
Organism: Fukomys damarensis; assembly: GCF_012274545.1. Lineage (NCBI taxonomy): Eukaryota > Metazoa > Chordata > Mammalia > Rodentia > Bathyergidae > Fukomys > Fukomys damarensis. The sequence continues at coordinate 51,141,660 of NW_022900916.1, read as the reverse complement.
TGGAATTCCCTCTCCAAGCTTATTGACCTAGATGGCCTGAAGTAAATTCTATCTCACTAGTGTAGTGGATTTCAGAGTTAATATGGACAAGTTGATTTGGATTATTTATTTTCAGTGTTGGCCACAGCTGTGGAACTCTCAGATGTGTGTAGGAAATGAGCACATCTTTAGAAATCTTAGGCACAAATAGCTCTGCCTGAGATAGAAAAGATTTGGCTGTAATCTTTTTGTGTTGCTTGTGTGCCTTGCTCTGATACTGAATGCTGAACCCATATTCTGTGGTCATTTCTTCAATTTTTTTGTCACACCACCTGAACTGTTTGTGCATTTTTTCCCACGATATCTGTCTTGATAGCAAATGACTGATGAAAGTAAATGTACATAAAGTACACGGCACATGCGTATATTGATTGAGTCCACTGCACTACCCTGTGTGGAGGACTGGAGTAAGGTGAAAGAGAAGGAAGTTATTAGCTTTCCAGCAGGGGCGAAGAGAAAAGCCAGTTCCGTCAAAAGTGAATGTTGAAACAAAAGAAAATAACCCCATCCCAAATGCTCTGGGCTGAATCAGCCTTCCTGGGGTCTTATTCTGGTTCAGAGATAGCTCTGTCCTTGAAGTACTCTCTGTTGAGTGACACTAGTCCATGGTATCAAGTAGTGCTTAAAATACCTAGATTAAAAGCCGTCTGCATTTAATGTCTCAGCTCCAACAGGTATATAAACCAAAATGAACTTGCAAATTTCATTGAAGCTACATTCTCTAGCCGGGCTAGTCCCTAATGTCACAATTTCTATATTCCTGACAAAGAATCTTTCACTCTAACCAAGTTCCGATTCACAGTTGGCAGCTGGCCCGTCCAGCGGGGGAAGGTGACTTTAGTGGTGTCCTCGCTCTTGCAAAGGTGCAGGTTAACATCCTCCTTGGGCAACGAGGGGACTAATATTCTGTTCCTTTGTTCAAAGCTCTGGAGGATCAATGTATGAGATGTGATACTCGAATTGATGCTATTCCTGTTCGGCACACATTAACTTTAGTTCCCTTCTCAGTGGAAGAGGTGAGAGGACGGAACTGTGGGCTCAGCACTGCCCAACACTTTTATCAAATTTCAGCCTGAAACACATTGATGTTTCCATTAAAATGAATAGATAACAGAGCTTCTTAGAGAGGCATGTGAATTCAACATGAATCACGGATTTCAAATACTTAATAGACCAAGTAGTGCAGTTGCTTCTACAAACAATGCTTATTTGACTAAATGTGCCCAAAGTGTCCCAAAGCTTGGCCACCATCTGACAAGGAGCCTGCTCTTGATCCAGTGACTCTAGGAAATAGCTCCCAAAATGTTGCATCTCTGCCATCATTTTTGCTTTTAAAGTATGGCCTATATAGATCTTATGACCCCTGACCTAGAAGGTGAAATTACTTCCTTAAGGTTTTGACATCAGAAATAGAAGTATTGGTTCAAGTAGACAGCTATGCTTCTCTCTCTTGAGACTCTCCATTCAGAAAAGGAAAATCAAGGAGCCTGGTGTCAGGTGAGGGGTCAGAGATGGCCACAATCAGAGGTGTGTTCATGTTGGAAAAATCAGAGTGAGTCAGCTGGCTCAAGGCCCAGCAGTTTATAGAAAGTCCTTTTGGTGACCACTTTTCTTCTTCAGGACAGGAAGAGAATAACTACTGCGAATGGTCATGTTCAGACCTAACTGGGTCTCAGCATTGTGTTACACAAGCAGGGAGGTCGGTAGGTTGCTGTACCCATAGAAAGTGTTTTAGCTTAGTCCCGACCGACTACACAGTTGATGGCTGCTGTGTTCTGTGGAGCAACCTAACCCGGCAGCTCCTGTGCAGTCTGCCCTTGTCCTTTCTTATACTCTCCGGGTGCCTTCCCTGTTCTTCCTACCACACCTGCAGCTCCGCAGGTCCCGCACGGCAGAAGTGGCATGCACTAAAGCAGATCATTAACATCTCCACATTGCCCTGTGAGGTTCTTACTTTCCTCTTCGTTAGTAAACATGGATCTTTAAAAGTGTCCAAAATTTTCTCTTCAGAGGATTTGTATGCCGTGTATCACAGACCTAAGGAATCACGCTGGTATGTTTGGTGGCTTTGTCAGCTTTGTCTTTGCATCTAAAAACATTCTCCACTACTCATTTGGATTTGTTTTTACGTTTCATTGCTCTTGTTGAATCCATATCCATAGTCATTGTATCTCATGTAAATAGGTCTATTTCTGGTGAGTCCACAAAAACATGATGAATCCAAAACCTTAGCTACACACATGTTCTGTAATTCTGTAGAGCCTGTTATCTTTCATTTTGTTAGATTCTAACACGCCTTCTTATGGTACTGTCTGTTAAAAAGAATGATTGCTTTTATATGTACCCAGAGAATCCTTTCATTTGAATCATATTGTCATTCACTCAGAACCTTTTTGTTTTTGTTCGATTTTGCTTGAGCAAGAGTCCAACAACTAGATTGTATTCCTCTTCTGGCTCTTATTAATATCTAGCTCAGAACCAGAATAATTTTCACTGATTTTGATACTCTGCATATTTTGGCATTCTGAAAAATTTTTTCCACCCTCTTATTATGATTAAACATTAGGCTAAAGGTTAGATATTCTCTTTGCTACAACTTTGGACCACGGCTTCCCTGTCAAATTGTCATTGAGGATGAAGTCACAGAAAGAGTTGTGTTCTAGTTCCCCTAGCTCAAGGTTCTATTTATAAATCACTTGTCTCTATGCATTTCTGCTGACCAAGTCATACTTGATTTAATTGCCCGCCCTACACTGAAATTAGCTTCAACTCCTCCACTTTCTCTTCTCACCTTTCAACTTCTCAAAGGCGCTGTTCTTACTGTACGACTGTGCAGTGGTTCGGATGAAATGAATTAGAAATGAATCAGGTCATTCAGGTTGTATCTACACCAATAAACACTGGGGTGGGATTAAACTACAAGAGCTGGTTTTCAGCTAGATATATTAATTTGAAAATTTCCCCAGAAGTCTTGATGTGGGAGGCAAATATTGCTTTATTGCTTATTGGTTTTCACTGCTTCAGATTTAGACCTACCTGTCTCCTTTGGGCGTACTGATCTTTCCATTAGTTCCTTGTGATGATTCACTAAGCAGCAGGACAGAATGTTGCTGTTGAAGAGGATTCTTAAATTTGGAATATTTAGAACTGACCTATAAGTCACTTCCATCATTATAGGTGCACTTCTTTCAGCAGAGGACTGCTTTATAAAAGGTTTTATTTGAATATGTTATAATCACTATTGCTATTTGGCATTTTACTCTCAGAGTAGATATCTGCCCTCAACTCGAGTGAGCTTTGGGGTAACATAGTTCTGATATTAATGGTGTCTCAAAATTGAGAAACGGTTTCCATGTGTAGATGCCCTCCTGGCTCTTTAAGTGTGGGCCTCTTTTTCACCCTAAATTCAAGGATTTTGATACAGGCAGTGTTCATGTCAGTTATCGCTGGAGACTATAAACCTGCCTCGTGGAGGAACCACACCAAAAGCTCAGCTCTCCTCGGTCCTCCGAACACCTTGAATCACACTCAGTTTCAGAGGATCGTACGTTGATAAACAAGTTAGAATGCTAGATTGAGATTGGAAAGTGGAATGGAGAGTGTCTTGGGAAAAGGATCACAAGGATGAATACACCAAAATAAAGAAAGCACAGAGAAATGAAGAAAGAGAAGAGAAAGTCTTTTCGTAGATACTTCCCAAAGTTGGAAGATATAGGGGACAGCGTGGGGAGAAAGGAAGAATAAAGCCAAGATAATGGGCTGCAAACTAAAGAATGTTCAGGCTGGCCCGCGTTACCACACTCACCTCTGTGCTTCCCTCTAACACACAATGACTGATCTCTAGGTTACGGTTGGGAAGATGCCCTCAGAAAATAATGATCTGCCAGCCTGTGTTACTTAGTTTTCCAAAAATACCTGGGATAAACAACTTATAGAAAGCAAAGGTTTATTTTGGCTCACAGATTCGGTTGTTCCCGTTTATGATCCACTGGCCCTCTGTTTTTTGGTCTGTGATGGAGCAGCACAGCATGGTGGGAGTACATGGTGGAGCAAAGTCCTTCCTCTTGTGGCCAAGAAGTAAAAAGCAGAGAAAGGAAATGAGGCATTACAATTTCCTGTTGCATGAAAAACCTGTCACTAGTCTTCCTGTCCCAAAAGTACCACATGCTGGGGACCAAGCCTTTAACTCATAGACCTGTGGGAGAGATTTAGCCAAACCATAGCATGCCTTTTCAGAAAACATTTTGTCAGCCTAGCTGCAATATATATATTTATTTTTCTAAATTAAATAATACTGTGCTATACTGATACATTGTGTAGTATATAAAAATAAATAAGAAACTGTATAGAAGGATGATGAGATAGATTTCCATCATCTATTACAAGCTTCCCTCATTTAACATTAGATTCCATTTCTGGAAAATTATATGTTTGATGTGAAAATGCTATCAATGAGTACATTCTCTTCATTTAACTGAAAGAAATAAGCGTGTGTCCTTAACCATAACCAAACATAACTAAACACAACTACAACATAGCCAAAATATATATAAATAAATTATCATGTTAAGATATAAAACAGTGAAAACGTCACTTTCTGATTTCTGAAAAACAAGATATATTATATGGATGTACAAATTTCCAATGTGATCAGAATGTATACCCAAAATGGACCAATAAACTCAATAAACATTGAAAAAGCATTTGGTTTCCCTGGTATTTTGTTTGGGTGCCTTAAATTTTTTTTTCTACAAAATATTGGCCAAAACAAAATGTCTTAATGTATGTAAATGTTCTATGAAGATTGAGAACTAAAACCATGGAAGCTTTCTACTGGAAACCTATTAATCAGTGAGACTTTCTAGGGATATGTGTATGTTTTCTTCTATTAACAAAATGGATCAACTTGTCTGTATTGAAAAGAAAGCTACTTATTTCTAAAGACATTCAAAGGTATAGAAGGTAGTAAGATGAGTGTTGCTGCTTGAGATTAGGGCTTAGCTTATATTATTAGAGAGAGAGAGAGAGAGAGAGAGAGGCACTTTCAGGCAAAACCTGTTGGTCCCCACACCCAAAATTGGCAGTACATTTTTCTTTTTAGGGAGCACCTGGATGAGATCTAGAAATCCCTTAACACATACTTACGTTGGTCAGCCAGTCATTAATTCAGGTGCATAGGGCAGAGCTATACATTAGCAGCCACTTGAGGACAACTGGTGACATAAAGGAGAAAGAGATGAATATGCAGGAAAGAAAGGGAATTTGAAAAATGTATAATTTAGGAAAATAGTATTTTTTTGAGAAAGTAATTACTATCCTAAAGAGATTGAAGACAATAGATCATCAGTCTAACAAGAACAGGTTGCTAAGAAAAATATCAGTCAGAGAGTAAAAAAGAGTTTATGAAAATTATGTGCAAAAACAAATGCAAAGTCAAATCAGCAAAAAGATGAAAAGAAAATGTGCAGCAAACCATAGAGAGCAGAACAAGGGAAAGAGATTGAGAAAGATATAAAATAAAATTTAAAGCCATGGAAGACAATCAGAAATATTAGATAAATATTTTACATTAATGTGATCAGTTTTACATTAAAGCAGCATAACAAAAATTACTCAACAGATCTATGAATAGAACTACTCTTATTGGTCTTTCCTCCTCCTGTTTCTCTTCCTCTTTCTCCTTGTTCTTTTCTTCCACTTCTCTTCCTTCTTTTCTTTTCCTCCTCCTCCTCCTCTTCCTCCTTCCTCTCCCCTTCCTCCTCCTCCTCCGCTTTCTCCTTCCTCTCCCCTTCCTGTTCCTCCTCCTCCTCCTGTTCCTCCTTCCTCTTCCTCCCTTCCTCTCCTCTTCCTCCTCCTCCTCCTCCTGTTCCTCCTTCCTCTCCCCTTCCTCCTCCTCCT
>NW_022900916.1:51103303-51135616 GCF_012274545.1 Fukomys damarensis | reverse complement strand
TCCTCCTCCTCCTCCTCCTCTTTCTCCTTTCTCTCTCCTTCCTGTTCCTCCTCCTCCTCTTCCTCCCCTCCTCTCCCCTCCCTACCATCTCTCCTCCCCTTCCTTCTCCTTCTCCTTCCTCTACTTTTACTTTCGGTGCTGGAAATTGCACTCAGAGCCTTGAGCTTACCACCAATGAGCTATGCCGCCAGCCCATACTTTCTGCTTTTGTTTTCTTAAATAGAGAACAGGGGAAGTTTTTCTTTTGCTTAGAATTATAAATCTTCTATGGCAGAACCCTAACTATAGGTATGAATCATAATAAAATGTCAAAAGAAAAATGAAACTGCTTTCTACTTTTTCAGTTGATTCTATATCCACACTGAGCCCTGGAGTTTTTAAGCACTCTTCTGACTAATTTCTAGAAAAGTTTTCTGTGTAGTAAAGAGGATAGATGAGAGCTGATGAGAACAAACCCAGCAACCTGTGCAGAGATTTCATCTGTTGTTAAGAAATAAGGATTTATTGACGCAGGTCAAAGCCTGAGGTATTTCATGGTAGATATATTTAATCAGAAATGTTCTCACTAATGTTACAGGTGCCCATTTAACTCTATGCATGGCCACCTTCCCTTCTCAATCTCACTACTATTATCCAGGAAAGATGATTTAGGTATGTGTATGGAAAAAAAGTCTCCTAGGGTCTGTAGGGTGCTATAGAAAATATCCTGGGTCGTGCAGTTAAGAGCTTCAGGAGAATGTTCTGAAGAAAGAAATTCAGGGAAGTCAGCTGAGAGAGCTGGGGGAGTCTATTCCTTGTCTGAGTGGCTCCAGGTAGGGCGGATTCGTTCTGGGTCTCATCCAGGAAAGGCAGTGCCATTACAGAGGCCAGAGTAATTCTGAGGCAGGGCTGGAAGTCTGAGTCAGCCTGAAATCTCCCTATGCTGTTTATGGCCACTGTGGATCACAGGGAGGTCCAGTTCAGCCTGGCTTCAGAGCCCCACACTCCACAGGGACACAACTGACTGAACCTCAGGGTAAGGCAAGAAGGGGAATGTTTATGTATGTTAGAGATCATGGCATTTGTGAAACACTTAATTTCAGGTGACATACCACATGTTATACCACCAAGGTTTTTTGCTCTCATGTTCTCACAGTCTCCTAGGAAATAAAATATACAACGTACAATAAGACTGCTTTTCCACATTTGTCTTTTCATACTTTTGAATAAACTATTGTTTAAAAATTTCTGATTTTATTACCTATGGATTAATACTATCAATTTGTATTGGTGTTTTATTCTTGAGTATGTAAATATCATCATAATATATTAATAAATATCACTTTTCCAAATAAAAATTGTCTTAAATTATGTCAGCTGGTTTGTACTTTATATTTTGTTTTATTGAGTTTCTACCATGCTGAACATATCTGACTGGATGGTGCGAAGAAAATGTTCAACAATTTAAATGAACAATATCCCATTTGAAATTAGCTTTGGTTTTAAAGCAAGTCTTACTAAAACACTATGCTAACTCCATAGTCCAATTACTGTATAAGAGATGAATATGATGTTACACAGAGCATACTGGCATTATTACAACACTCTCAGTACGTGAAGATGAAGAACATTCAGGAATTGTAAGAGATTGAATTGAGAAAAAAATTCATTACTCTAAACATTGTTTAATTAAAAGAAATTTATAGCAGATTAGCTTTGCCATTACTTTTAGTAATTTTCAAAAACAACAAAATTACATTATTGCTTAGTGCCTTCTCTTATCTTTTCTTCATATGTATTAATTTGTTAATTATACTTTACATAAATCAATGAAAAACAGCTTAATTTGTCTAAACACGGTAGAATTTCTAAACCTACTAAGAATCCCATTCTAGGCTTACTTTATATCTTTGTGGTTTGGAAAGTAATGTCACCAGTGAACTAACATAGAGAATATAGTCTTAATTTGTCTATATTGCATACAAACAGAGAGTATATGGACACTTAGCCGATGAGTTGCAGTCACAGCAAAGAATAACATTTACTTCAGAGAAAAATGTCTGAAGTAAAAGATTTTTCTCATGTCTGACTTGAGATATGTCAGCGTCATTTGGACTAGCTTATTTACTATCCCATGTATATACTTATCACAGGATAATTTTAGATCACCTAAAATTGATACATTTATAATCTACCTGCATGAGAATATGATTTCTCTGGATAGCTTTTACCTGCAATGATAGCTAAAACTCCTTCTAAAGTCCAAGGAGAGTGTAGTGTGTTGGATTATGTTGCCTATGTACCCTGAACTTCAGAATGTGATCTTCCCTGGAAATAAATTCTTTACAGATGTAATCAGAGAAATTATGAGGAACTCATACTCAGGGTGGACCTTAAATCCAGTGACTGGTGCTATAATTATTGAATAATCCATGAAGATTGTCTAATCTTTCCTATTAAAACAATCTTCCTGAGAACAGATGAACATCTTACTCATCTTTGATATACACTGAACACATGGTTTTAGTTTGTATTCTTGTCCTTAATTTTGTTTTATTTTGGTTTTCTTATGTTTTTAGCCACATAGCAACCATTTCCTCTTTTCCAATAAAGTGTCCATTTGCCTCTAAAAGAATTATAACTATTCTAAAAGGTGATGTCTTGGAAAGGGCATCAACAAAGCTTTTCTTATCTTATTGTTCAATAAAATGAGATGAGTTAATGCTAGGATTTTTTTTTTTGAACTAATGTTGTGTCTCACTGAGCTGTCATGTCTTACATCATCCAAAACTTTGCAAAGACAGAGTTGTGCAACACAACTTTATCAAATGGTACTAGAATAAGTTCCAATTAGGAAGATTTTTGAAGTTTTACATCTAGTCATTAGCTCCAGTCTCCATATTGTTTGTAGAAGATGCTTTTCTGTTGTCCAATGGACCATGTTCAAGTTTAAAAGGTGGCAAGCATGGTCTGTGGGTTACATTCTTTCTCTTTGGGATTTAGAGAATAGCTGCTAATGGGTTTCAAAGTCACTTGTAGCTGAGCATCAGTGTTAAAGTTCTGAGGGCTGCTTGTGACACAGCTGTTATAGAGAGTATCTTTTTATCCTGTCTTTGATCTTTTGAAATTTTAATTAAACTCAGGTACAAAGCATGATACTGTCTGTGGAGAATCTCCTAATTATGCATCAATCAATATTTCTGGAAGAAATTTATCAGACACTATAGGAGGTACAGAAAATGAATGGGTAGAGTTCTTCCACCAAAGGTGTTTATAATTGTATGTGGGAAGCCAGGTTAGAGGAGGAAAGGTAAATTGCTCTAGAACCAACAATACTGAAATGTCTATCGTCAGTTTATGACAGAAGCCAACAATATGACATAATCCACGCGTCCTGAGAGTTCAGGGAAAGGCAGGACCACTGAGAATTTGGATTAACTGAGAGAACCTCCTGGAAAGGGAAAATTTCCAACTAGACCTTGAAGGTTGGTGGGAGTCAATTGTAAGAAGTGGGTAAAAAATGAAGCAGACAGTTAAGAAATAATTTGTATTTATTTTGCTCAGCAAAACAACCCTACAATTTCTTGAAAAACTTTAGGAAGATTATTTAGATTAAATCCAGTTGCGTTGTTAATTCAATAGAATCTATACTTAGCCAGGCGTGGTGGCACACTCCTGTAATTCCAGCACTAGGGAGGCTGAGGCAGGAGGATTGCTGTGAGTTTGAGTCCAGCCTGGACTACATAGTGAGTTCCAGGTCAGTCTCAAGTACATAGTGAGACTCTGTCTCAAAACAAAGCAAAGCAAAACAAAACAAAACAAAACAGAATCTATATGTAACATTTCACATATTTATTATTCTATTTTAAAGTACTATCTGCCTTAGTATCTTGTGGATTCCAAAGAACAATTGTCACACACTGTGTGGATTGAAAAGCTGAGACATGTTTTCTGACAGCTAGAGGCTGAAAGTCCAATCGCAAGGTGCTCACAAGGCCAGCTCAAGCCGGGGCCTTACCCCTGTGCTTGCAGAAGGCGGCCCCCTTGCTGTATTATCATATAGTCTGGCCTCTAACTGAACTTCCTGGGGTCTCTATGTGCCCAATTGTCCTTTTCTTATAAAATCATGCTAACATTAGGTTAGGGCTCTCTTGATGGCCCCATTTAAACTTAATTACCTCCATTAAATCTCTCTCTCTAAGAAAAGTCGCATTTGGAAGTACAAGGAAATAGAACTTTAATGTATGAATGCAGCGGGGGTGTGGAACTCAGCCAACAACACTGTCTTATCAGGGACTACCAATCACATGTTGACACTTGGGCAAAATGATGGATGTTTTCTCCTAAGAACTAAAGTTAGAAGTTTGCGCTATCTCCCATCTGATCTCCCCACAACTACTTGTCATCAAAGTCCTGTCCTTTCTTCTCAAATGTCCTCCTACCATGTATGTCCCAATCACTCTGGATTTTTCCAACACTAATTTCATTGTCAGAAAGCTATTTTGCCTGATTATTACATCAAAGCCTTCTACTAACTACTATAATGTTACTATATCCTTAAATCTCTCATAGACTTTTAAGACTTTTGTGTATACCTGATACATTAAAGTAATTTTGTTCTAATTGGTATGAAGGAAAATGCTAGAAAGTCCTCAGGTGATTCATGTAAAAAAAGTTTGTGAACCACTGAGCTATCAGAAGGGCAAACGAATTTGCCCTCCAGGGACAGTTGCTTGAGGTGTGGAGGTGACGCAATGTGCTCTCATAGTTCTGGTCTTGATAAAGCATATTTTATAGTGATAGAGAATTTTCCTATTCAAACAAAATGGTGCTAAATCAAAGAAGATGGGTGTCCCAAACAGCTGGGATTCCACGAGCTTGAAATACATGTTATTATACCAAGGGAACTACATGCTTTGCACCATTTCATAAAGATACAGTAAGGACATTTGGAAATACTAATCTGTCCATTCCTCTCCATCTTCCATACTTTTCTCTAGTAAGAAGATTCCTCATAATCTTAAGAAAAATTAAGATGTTAGAGCAGAGACTTGGGGGGGGTGGCTCTGTGTTACAAAACTTGCCTAATGCATGAGGCCTTGGATTTGATCTCCAGCACTGAGAAAAGTAATTCTTAGAGCAGGAAAACCAAGCATGCTGCATTCTCGTAAATCAGCACAGGAGACCTCAAAGAAGTGTGGCACTTAGACATTCTGCCATAACAAATAGAGAAATCAAATAGGAAGAAGCTGAGGAATTGTGCAGTTTCTATGTTTTTACAGCCAAATCACAACTGGTTTTTGTTTTGTTTTTCAATTTCTACTGAACAAACTTTCCAATGAACCATGGCAGTCGCTGCACCTGGTCCACCTAGCAGGGTGCTTTCCATACCCTGTGCCTCCTAACAGGTGTTACTGTGACCCTCTAGGGTACTGAGGGTCCCAGAACACAAAGGTGCCCTATCCCAAGCTAAGGGTGCAGGGTTCTTGGTCCTTATGGGAGCTGCTGTGCTAAAAGTGACAGTGAAGAAATTTGTCCTTCAAAAAATACTATATATCCAGAGTAAATCTATCCTGGTAGAGTAAAATCATTTCACCAAACACACATCATGTCTTTGCCTACCTGTGTTTAGCATGTTATACAATGATACAAAGAAAAAAAAAAGGGCTCCTTGATTATATCTCCCAATAAATGCGAACAGTCACATTGATAATTATATTCAACAAAAGTTATGAGCACTCCTTTCCAGTATACTTTTTCCAAGGACATTCACTGATTTCAAGGCTTTCTGCTACGATGTACAGCATGTAGTAAAGAGCAAATACTAAGACTGTAAAAGGAGTGATCCTATTAGTGGGACTATTACTGCATCTCAGAGCTAGTATATATGCTCTTGATCAAGATTATACAAGTCTATTTTTAGGTTCTATGTGTACTAAAAGATTAAAAAATTGAAAGAATTAATTTTTGAGGGGGAAGTGGTCTCAAAACAAGGTCTTATAGTCCTGGCTGGCCTTGAACTCATAATCCTCCTGCCTCAACCTGCAGTGTAGGTGGAAGTATGTATTTTGATATTTGCATTTTACTTTGTTTAGAAAGCTGGTATAATCGCTTCTCGGCCTTTTGGCTAAGATCAAGTGTAGAAAGCTGGTATAATCTCATCCACATTGGTGTTACTATAATTTATAAGCCAAAGGTGAAAGATGTATATCTGGTTTTGAAAAAAACTGAAGGAAACTGCAAATGATATCAGCAGCAATATAGTGAATAAGATCATAATGATGGGAAGAGAAAAAAAATGATGATCATTATAAAATAGAGTTCCACAAAAGTCATGAAGTCAGAGACTGTTTTAATCACATTGTTAGCTTTCCACGTGTTATGACCCATATGACTGCGGGCACACTGCTATTTATCAGGGGAAAACTCATCATCTTTCCTCCTTGAAAACATGTGACATACTTTTATTCAAGTGGAATACATGTACGTACATAGATTTATCATTATGCTGAAAAGCCTCAATCGAAAGTTATATCCACCTACTTAAGTTGGAGGTCTTCTTAATGGCTTTACATTCTTTACTGGGGGTAACACTTCTGCCCTCCTCATTGAAGAAAAGCAAGTGCCTTCATCTGCACTGGCCCTAACTGGCCACAATCCTACAAGCACACCTTAAAAACGATACTTCAAACCCGAGGAGCTACCACTCACTCCTGCCTTGAGTCTACCGAGCTAGGGTGTCATAGCCATGGATCGGGATCCCCAAAGAACTCCCAGGGTTCTACATTTCTTTCCTCCCAATAATTATTCTCTTGTAACTCTATATGTGCACATGCTGTACTTTGAGACTGGGTGCCTTTGCCTTTGACAACTTGTTCATTTATTTCGAGAACAGTCTTCTTCACTTTTCCCCAAACCCACAGCTTCTTCTTTCTCTATAATTCAAACATCTTTCTTGAAAAAAATAGATTTAACAATTCACAGCCAAGCCTTCACTTCACACATCCAAAGAAGAGAACGGTGCAGAATATACCACTTTCTCTGACTAGCAAAAGCGTTCTAATTTTTCTGCTCTTGGTTTTTGTCTCATCTCTGGAGAAGCTTTGCAAATCCACATTAGGATATTCAGAAGAAATGACTTGGCAGATTGGCAGATTGTGGTATTACGACATTAGCCTGGAAACCTGCCAGGGTGTCCGGAATGAGAGCACGTTAGGCACTGGATATTAAGGGCTCCTTCCTCATCGATGCACTTTATTTTGCAAAATTTCTAAATAACACGGGAGGGTATTTCCCCAATTAATTCATTTAAAACAAAACTGCTATGGGATTGCTCAGTAAATGTATTATCTGATCAAATCAACTTTCCATTTGTGCTCTAGCACAATGTTGAATTTAACTCAATTTTTAAAAATTTTTCCTTCTCTTTCTCAGTTGCCTTTGCTTGAGCAGACATCATTAGGTCATTTCTTGATAAAGGACAATAGAGCCAGGGTGGATAACTTTATTCATTGTCACTTTTTTTTGTTGTTGCTGTGTCATGAAAACCCTGCCATAACTCAAGAATCCTGTAAACAATCACATCTTTTGAGATGTTGTCCCCAACTAAGGTTCCTGGGAATGCATACGTATAGTCCTTCTGTTCATATGTCTACTTGATCTCTACTTTTTTTCATGTTTGCTACCATTTTTATGTTTACAACCATTATTATATTTTTCTTTCAATTGTGAGATAAGGAAAGGCTCTTCTATGATAACAAATAAAACCCCAAATATCAGTGGCATAGTACAGCAAAAATTTCTTTGTTGCAGAGTCTGAAGTGGGCCAGAATGAGCTGCCTTCATCTTGAAGCTATGCTGGTATGTTAGGCCTGAAGGTAGAAGTAAGAAAGAAAGGTCACAAGGGGTGTTTTGAAGGGCCAGGTCTGGAAACTTCTTACAGTACGTCACTTCTGCACTCACTCTATTGACTAAAAGTCAGTCACATGGCTACACAAAAAAAGTTCAGTGTCTTCTTCCTGTGGGCCCAGAAAGAGAAAATAGTAGTGTTGAGTGTGTACCATCTATGTATAAAGTCCTTTTATGTTTTACTCTTCCTCTCTGCTTGATGCAAAAATGTGCATTCAGTACATGATTATGTGTGTTTTGAGGGAAAGATCTTTTTAATGTTTTTGGGCGATGCCATTTGACAGTGTTGTATCAGTGTTGGAAAAATGTGGTTAATTGATTTGTCCTGTTAATGGATATCTGAAGATTTTATGCTGTTTCATTTTCCTGTCATTTCCTTAGAATAAAAAAATGTAATATCCAATAATCTAAGAGGAAATCAGCTTTATACTTTTTTAAAAAATCAAAGCCAACAAGAAAAAAGGGTGGAATGTTGTATATGTGCTTGCATGATTCAATTCTTTCCCTATGGCTGAATTTGTGTTGAATCTAAATGGATCTTATCTCCTTTATTTTTTACTAATGTTATTAGTTTGGTGTGAAATGCTAATTGCTCTCATTACTAACAAAATTATTATTGCTGAAATTATAAATTCATATTTTACACTTACTACATGAATCAGAAATGTCATTTGATCATGGAAAAGGAGGAATAATTAGTTTTAAAATACATTTTCTGAATGACTAATATCAGGAAATCAACCAACAACAAATTCTGGTGGGGCTGTGGGGAAAAAGGAACCCTTCTGCACTGTTGGTGGGAGTGCGGACTGGTGCAGCCTTTGTGGAAATCAGTGTGGAAATTCCTCAAAAACTAGGATTAGAGGTCCTTTTGACCCAGCTATTCCTTTTCTGGGTATCTTCCCAAAAGAATTAAAAAAACATCATACCACAGCAATCTGTGTGCACCATGCTTATAGCTATATAGTTTGTAACAGCTAAATCTTGGAAACAACAGAAATGCTCATCAACCAATGAATGGATAAAAAAGATATTTTTTTTTCTACATAATGGAGTACTACTCAGCCATAAAGAAGGACAGACATTTATAGCTAAATGGATGCACTTTAAAGCCATACTCTTTGGTAGTTTAAGTATATACTACATTTACATTTTCTGTTTTGGATCATATAGTTCCCAGGTCAAATATTCTTTGGTAGTGATTTCATAGTACAAATCTTCAATAAAATATGATAAACTCAGCTTGATTCCAAAGTTCGTTGATGCAGGAGAAGAAACATGGCGGTGTGTGGGGAAAGATGGCTACTTTATTTGAAGCTGTGGGACACGGGCTCTTTCTACCTACTCTGTGCTTCCTTGAATTCTGGTTTTTGTTTCATTTATGTCTTCTTATCTTCTTGTTCTTTCTTCTTCTTATCCTCTTCCTTCTGTATTTTTAATATATTGATAATACCTTTCAAGTTTTCCCTACCTATTTCCACACTCCCATTGTCCCTCTCCTTACCCATAGATAAGGACCTTGGGAAGTTTTATCCAGAAATTCTTCAGACAAGCTGGCCAGAAAAAAATAATTTAAAACAGAATTGAGCACAACCTTTCAGTGACAAAAAAGGAAATTGTACCCAATCGGTCAGTGATAGGCAATGTTTCATTTCTAAATTAAGTACAATAGACGTCCTGATACATCTTAGCCTGATAAATAAGAAATAAATGAAACATAAAGGGTGGTAGAAAATTTTCATATTAAAATGACTGAAGATATAATTATTATGAAAATCCCAGGCAAAACTTTTTTTTTAATTATTGGTAATATGACCAATGGTTGATTATTTTTCTCCTTTCTTTAAATTGTGTTTTTGTTTGACATAAATTTTTCTCAGTATTAATTTCCTTATTCTACTCTTTTCTTTGTTTTTTCTTGATTCTAGTCTGGGTTTTTTCTGCCTAACTTGCCCAAACTGGTTCCCAGTCAGAAGTGATCTTACTAAAATCAGATGAGGGCACATAGAAAGACATTAGCAATTCAGCTCTGCAAACATGTAGCCCCTTCTCATCGAAGACTCTTACATTTGTTCCTTCCTATTTGGGTGGTTTCAGGCAAAATTATTAGCACAGGTGAGATGCACCAGGCAAAGGATCAGTTGAAGTATTGGCTTTGGTGGTAGTGCTTTGTTTAACTGCACTGGCTTGGATTTTGGCTGAGTTTAGGTTCACTTGGATTACTTGAATGTAAAACATCTTTAAAATCATTGCAAGTGGAGAGAATACTAAAGAAGTGACATCAGAGTTGCAGGATGAATGGAACAGCATCACAAGAACTGTGACAGCTCACTGCTTCTCAAAGTGCTACTTCATTATTATCAGTAAAAACACCACTGACTTTCCATTAGACTCATCAAACTACCTGAAACTGAATCTATTATATGTGAGAAAAGACGTTCAAGAGGTACAATTGTTCAAACAATGGTAAAACAAGAAAATGAGGATTTACCTAAAAATGCATGTATTACCATGCCTTTTCCTGGCTAAAACTCTGCAAATGTTGCTCATCATTCATGAATTAAGTCTAAGTTGTTTAATGTGATACAAAGTCTTTCCAGTCCTCTGCCTTTGCAGCAATTCTTGCTTCAGGTACCATATTCCTGTCCTGTCCTTTGTGATAAGGAGGCCAAAGAACACTTGCATTTATCTCCTCTTCTTGCCCGTTGCCGTCTGCCACATCTGTACAACACATACCGTCCAGACTTAGAGCTTCCAAACTTTGGTCACAATCTTGCCTCAGCCTGCAGTGCCCTTTTCACCTTACCACCTGTCCCGGGCATACTCAGCTCACATCCAGCTCATTGTCAAGGATGCATCTTTACTCAAATGCCTCACTCCTGATGTCCCTTTTGCACAAAAGCCAGTTTCTATCATAGCTCTTAGAATTTTGCAGAGAAATATTGCCATGTGCCCAACCTCTATGTGGAGCAATGTAGGTACAGGCAGAAGAATTGTTGAACAAAACTAAGGAGAAAATCTCAGGATTTCCCACTCAAGGGTTTACGGTGTCAGTTATTTCCTTTATAGAAACCTAGAGAGCTTGTGTGTCTTTTCCTCCTTTAGCATCTACTTGAAATTCATGCATTCTCCATGTAGTTTTCTTCAAGGGACCCATTACACGAAACAACACGAAGACTTTATTTGTACAAATTGAATTTGATGAAGGCAAACAGGGAAGGCCTGTGTTGCTAACGTTTCCTCAAAAAGGTAATAAGAGTTTTCTGCTCCAACTTTAGAAATGGAAGCTCACAGTCAGAAAATACTGTTTACCTTTCTCATAATTACCCAGCCAGAACCTGGTTTTCCCAGAATGATACATGAACAAATTGCACATAATACATACAAACATTCTTCAAATGCTACATATTTGCAACAGAAATACATTTATATCTCAGAGTGATGCCAACCAGTTCTGTGCTGTTTTTGTTAAGCCTAATTGCAGTTCTTCACAAAGAGCCCGGAGAAGGGAATAAATACTTGGCATATTTCTTTTGGTTTTTCAGCCTGTTCATAATTTATTTGTTTGGCACTGAGAAGCACTCTGTTTTTCCTGCGGGGCACCGAGGCTGTGTTATAGGTTCTATAGTTTCCATTGCATTTTCTCACACTCTCGGGCTTCTGAATTTATGAAGTTAGAGTCAGCATTCGGTGGCCCCATTTTATGATGTTGAGAGTTGGCACTGTTTCATCTTCCCTCATGTCCTGTTCAAAAGTGCCCAGTTGTGACTTGTCATAAAGAAATCTTTTTCCCAAGGAGTTTGGAGAAGCAGCAGAGTACAGGCAAGGCCAGACAGAGATCACTATGAGGTGCTTCTGGTTGTGCAAGTGAGGGTACCACTTTTTTTCTCCTGAAAGGAAGGGTATTTAAGCTTTCAGGGCTGTCTTGATTCATACAGTATAAGCTAAATTCTATGAATATGCATTAGTTGCCTCTTTTGAACTTCCTTGAAACAAATTCTCATAAATAAACAAGGAATGTACCTCACTAACTGACAGAGTCATTTAGACCAGATGCATTGTGCTAATGGAGTGAAAAGAATAAAAATTTTCAAGGGCTTCAACCCTCAATTTTAATAAATTTCATGGAAATCGGATCAAGTCCTAATTGCTAATTCATGTGAAATTATTAAAAAGAGATTTCAATTACATACCACCATTGAATTTTGATGTAGCAAATTAAATTAGGATACTAGATTGTTTCTTTTCTTAAATCCAGACCTATTTAAAGACCTTTTCCAGTAATTCTGAAAGGGAACTTTGCTTTCTGTTATGTTGCTAAAAAAAAAAAAAAAAAAAAAAAAAAAAAAAAAAATCAAGCATTAGTACGAAATAGTAGGTTAAATCTCTTCATGAAGATTTTTAATGACATTTCAGTGTTCCTCTTATAATTACTCTTCATCTAAGATGTCCCATAATGATGTTGGACACTCCTGGTTCGGGCTCACTGGCTCGCTTCATTAGCATGTCATTCCCATTCCACATCACAGGATTTAATTGTAATGCCGGATATGCACAGCTCTCCACAGAAGTCTAATCAAAGTGGATTCACTTGTATTATTAATATCAAAAATCAGTCCACTTGCTATTTTTATAAATAAAAGAATCCAGATACATAAATCAGCTGTCATTTATTAGCATGTTACTGGCATATCTGCCAGACATATGAGCGGCCCTATCACAGTTCCTTAGGATTATTTTCATCAAGATTAAAACCCTTCTACATTAAATATACATACTAATTCCTCCATAAAGTAATCAGATTACAGAGCAGGTGACATTGTGTGCTGGAATTCAAATGATTTGCAGTAATGAGCTGGAAAGGTGTGCTTGGAGTCGGGCAGAGAAAAAGGAGGAGGAAAGACAAGGGTAGGAGGAAGACTTGCTTTTAAATTTGGGCTTGCACATCTGTTGTTTTAGAGTTTTAGTAACTCCAACTTATTTATTTATTTTTAGTAAAAGAAAAAGGACTCTGACAAGTACCCACAGTATTTAGAAACCTGTGGTGTTAATCAAGCACAGCATACTTCTGTGTTTGTAGCTTCTCTTGCTTCCTTTGTCCAGGTACTGTCTGAAGTCAGTCAGGGCGGGAAAGTAGGTCCTGTGGTCTGTCAAGTGGTACTTATAGATCAGGGCTTACCGACATCTTTGCTGCTGGATCACAATACTTTGTCTTCTCACCAGAGAGTTATTTCTGCTCTAAAATGTTCATCCCTTCCAAAAATTCACTAAAACACAAATAACATACCATGCACAATGTAGCTGCACTAACATTGGTGAAAAGAAATGTGGGATAATAGTTTGGAAGTGAAATAGGATGGCTACAATGACTAAAAATATTTTTAGTGAAAATATTTTTGTTTGGGCATTTTGGAAGTAACAGTGTAAGACCCCTTGAAGGCCCTCGTGAATAAAAGTGAAAGTTCATGTGGAAAGCACCTTGATATTCCATTCATTTCCAAATTATTTTTCTTAGCACGTTTGCATACAAAAATCTCAACATTGTTTTTTAGATACACATACACGTGATAGACACACTAAAAATCAGTTTACAGTTTAGAAGGAAACTAAACATTTGAAAATACAATCTGTCCCCTTGAAACCAGCAATTGTTGTCCTTGTGTGTGATTCTGTTTATTTAAAATATTTTCATTCTACTACACAGTAACAAGCATATCTTATCTATGTTTATCATTTTCAAATGCTTTTCCATATAATATCATGTACTATATTTGTATTCATTGTAAAATTTTATATGCTTCTCTTTCATTACAAAATAGAGGGTTTCATTAGGTCACTTTTTGATGACAAAGTTTTGATTCCATACATATTGCACCTCCCTGCCTGACACAACTGTGGAAAGAGTGAAGGGACATTATATACATGAAGGAACATTTTAAGGTGTAAAAGAAGGTAATAAGTAGTATTGTGATCAGTGTAATGAAAGTCTGTTCTCCTTTATGTAGAAATATCATTTCTGACCCATTTAGTCAGAGCCTCTTTGTAATGTTGTGATGTTAAACAGGACAGCTTTAAAATAACCCATTCCAAACATTCAGCCAATTAAAATACTTACTGCATTCTAATAAGTTTCATATATACTAATACGCCACTGCATGAAGCATTTGGGGCTCCAATTTATTATTCAATAAGAATGCATTTGACCTCAGCGTGTTGATGACTCTTTTTTCAGAAACTATATTCTGCAGCTAGGCTAATCAAACTGTGTACAGTTCATTTGGAATAATTTCTAGTCTAATTCCTTTAACTGTTTGGAGACAGAAAATGGGCTTGTCCTTTGTAGAATAAAAAGTAAACAGCAGCTCCCATTGTATAATAAGCAAATAGAAAGGCTAACAGCTGATGTGCTGATTCAATAACCATTTCTATATTATCTTTCCAACATACAGACATCCTCAATATGTTTTAAATTTTATTCATCAGAGATTCAAACATGGTTCCAAAAAGCAATGAGAAAAACAAAAAGCATCTTTGGTATTATTTATAAAGAGTGGATTATTGTCTGCCAATTACCCAAGGATCCAGGGTTTAAGAGGCTGTGTTGATAGTGAGTCTAGAAACTCTCTAAAGAATTAAAAACTAACTGGGGAGGAATAAGCATCAAAGCAGAAAGAGGGTTAAAGCCTCTGTACATGTCCTCAATTTATACTGAAAATCAAATCATCAACTTAATCATTGAAGTGGACTATCATCTCACCCCAAAAATATACATGTTGTTAATATTCATTCATTCCCATTCTTGGCTTGCTTTCAACATATAGAAAGAGAGGTTTGTCTTGTTGCCAATTTCAAAAATCTTTTACAGTCTTTCCAAAATTAAAACTATGGGCTACAATATGCTAAGCACTACATTTTTATCTGGGACAACAGAAGGTATACAAACTCAGCTTTGTATTTACATGAAGAATTTTTGATATCATGTTGCACACATTAAATTGGTCATGGTCCCTGGCTACATTCTTGGAGTAAAGAGGAAAAGTGAGCTGCTCATTCTGAACTGAGCATCGCAGGGCTCTGTCAGTTCTAGAGCTCACATTACGCGGCGGTGTTCTGTCGGTACCAGATCAGTCCTAATGGCCACATTGGCATCCTTTCAGGTATAGATTCAAGCAGTCCATACTTACACACACATCCCTGAAACAATGCAAAAGAGTCGGAGAGAAGTATTTACTAAGATTTCTAAAACATTGCGACCCTGATCACCCCCGATCCTACTGCTTTCCTTACACTGCGCCGTTGGCAGATCATCAGGACGTGGTCCCACCTGGTATGGTTCAGGCAGCACTCTTGGTGGACACCCTTGCAATCAGATGGCTAAGTGTGAAGATAAATCTGTTCTGAGGGGAAAAAATAATTTATACAGGGAAATACATACATCTGAGAAGCTAACTCACTCTAGGAGACTAATGTCTGATTTCAGGTAAAAATATAGGTGTTTGTGCTGGAGGGCCACATGTGTTCTGAAACAACTTAGGTACTGAAAGATTACTCTATAAAAATAAAGATGCTTGATGCAGGGATGGTGGCCCAGGCCTGTAATCCCAGCCATAATCACCATGTAATCACCATGAGTTCAAGGACAGCCTGGAACCAACTGAACTGCAAGTCTGACTCTGCTTCAAAAACAAAAATCCAAAAAACTGTACTGTATACCTAAAAAGTACTAATACACTTAATGAGAAAAAAAATAAAAATAAAAAAACCAAACCAAGTCAACCAACCAATCAACAAACCAAACAAGATGCTTCTGAGGAAACTAAGAGCAGATCACTCAAACCATGAGACTCTATAACCAGAACATGAGCAGCAAAACAAACTGAAATGATCCTAACAATTCCGGTGTAATACATTTCTCTTAATATTTACATGCAGCATCACAGTCAGGCAGTCAATCAACCACTCTTCTGCAGTCTTAAAATATTAAGCTTTTGTGTTCTTCTCCAGGATGCATGTTGGTGGACATTTGATTTTAAGAGAGTCTATTTTTATTAGATTCTACTTCAGGGCATGAACTTCTGAAATCTATTGACTCAGTAGTGAAAAGAAGTTTTGCAGCTTTGCATCCACTTTATATTTTAGAAACATGGAAGTCTCAAAATTCTTGGAGCCCTGAAACCAACAACTACTCCCATTGCGTGTGTAGGGTTTTCTTGTTGTTGTTGTTTTTTCTTTTCCTTTCTTTCTTTTTTTTTTTTTGCTTTTTAATTCAAATGTTTTTAAATTTCTAAGAATTTTTGTGTGGTTATGATTGCTTTGTGCTGATTCCATCATGATTCCACTGGGCTAGGAAAAACGTGCCAATGCAATTTCTGATCTATACTGTTTTAGTATCTCGAATCAACATTTGTAAGGGGGGAGTAGTTCACGTTATTTCACACAGGGCTGGGGATTTAGCTCATTGGTTTAGCTGCCTTCTTTGCAAGCACAAGAACTAGAGTTCAATCCCTGGTACAAAACGAAACAAAACAAACAAACAAAGAAAAAAACACACACACACACAAACACACATTATTTTACATCATTTTATATAAGGATCAAAGCAACTTGATTTTCAGTCAGTCAACTATGCTTTAAAATTCTCCCCTACGTGGCTTATTCAAACGTGCTCTTCTTTTAGGGTCATTCTTTTCAAATATTTTAAACGTTAAAATCTGTCCTATATATCAATAAATATATACGTTATTTAATGCAACATTTTTGTAAAATTGTAAAGAATTAAAAAAATGTTAGTAATGACCTAATATTTTATTGATAGTCTTGTCGAACAACCATATACTAAGAATATTTCTTCTAGGGCTGTAAGTCCTCAGTAACTCTTCAGAATGCATCGATCCTTCTAGTTTCCTAGGGATAATGATACACTTTAAAAAGCTTTAAAGCTTGTACTTGTTATGAGAAAAGGCACACTAGAGTTTGGCTCCCCGCAGTATGTTGTGGGGATCAGAAGAGTACAGTCTCTGTTCATCAGGGGATTGTCTTCACTCGACAAAATGGGGCCCTCATTCTCTGTCATGAGGACTACGTATCAATTCACCAGAGAACCTAGGACAAAAATTAGAAATAGATGTCAGACCATTTAATTCCTTAGTTCTTTTCTGCTTTAGTCAAACAATATTGACTTTGGGTTTCTAACACATGCCTATCCTATTGGCCCTGAACTTTACCCAGGACCTCTGAGATGAGGATTTCTTACCCAGAGACTTCCGTTTTATAATTACTAGAAGGGCTGTGTTTCAGTCATGATGATGTTAGGAAGTGGTCACATTTTGGTGGCGTAGGTTAAAAACATAATAAAAAATAATCACGTACCACCAGAAAGATTCTAAAATAGCCAATTACTCTTAATGATTTATAATTTGTAAATTTCAGAGAGTGTATTTCTTGCACTTCGTGCTAAATTAGCAGATTTTTATTATTCATGCCGGGTAAGGTCAATTCTTAGAGTGCGAAAGAATATTTTCATGCTAGCCTGTTCATTGGCTGGTACTCATTCCCTCCCCAAGTATCTGTGACCGCATGTGTCCATTTCCTTGGCCACCTCCTCCCAAGGAGGAGCTGCCTTTGCCTTGTTCCTTGTTGTCTTTGCCCACCTCCCGCCCCACGAGCGGGTGGTTTTCCTGTAACACACAATGTTTCTGTGGAGTTGTTGAAGTCCCTTTGTCCTGTTTCTTCTCTCCCTTTAGCTCTCCCTTTTCTGCAAATGCTTCCACAAACAGACCCTGGAGAAGCCTTACTGGTGCCGTGAGAAGGAACTGCTCCTTCCTGGAAAGCCATAGCCTGACTCTCCGTGGGTCTGTAGTTGCTGTGACGCCAGCGAGGTGCTGGGTTCTGCTCAGAGTCCAGGAAAACAGTGTCCTCCCAACTCTGAACCACAGGTGGTCCCGGGGGCCGCAGAAGCAGTAGTTCAGTCTCAGAAAAGCCTTGCTGAGGATGTCTACCACTTCTAATTATGGAATTTTTATTTTCAAAGAGGACAAAATTAGGCAAAAGTTTTTTTGGGCTTAGATGGTGCTTTTTCATTGCCCTTTATTTTTATTTGGCACTGCATCCATCTGCCACACACAAAAATATTCTATTCTTTTTCCTACGATTCAAAATAGTTCCTTTCCATGAAAAGAAAATATTCGGAGTTGAAGTTATCATGTAGTAGATGGTAAAAAGTTCCACATACCAGCAAGTGGTTACTGTTTTATGAATTACATACTTGTGGTATACAAGGTCTTCCAAAGGTACTGTTATCCCATGCCACAGACTTATTAACGAACCCAGATGCAGACAAGATTATAGATAATACTCATTCATCTACCCTACAGTATTTATAGTTAGAATCCAGGTCTCATGAGCAGGTTGCAAATATTTCTAATTTCTATGGCTTAATTAATAAATTCTGGAGATACTGTTAGAACCAGGGAAAGTTGAAAAAATTATGGTCTGATATTCTTTTTTCCTGACTTATTTTCACTACGATTTTTTCTATTTAATTGTTTTGTTTCTTCTTTAATTTCTTATATTCTTCACCTTTAACCCTCTACTCTAGGAGGTCAGAGATAGAGAAAAATGTATGAATTTAGGATATGATAAAGATAGCCTTTCAGAACACTGGGAAAGATGGATTATTCAATAAAGGGTATTGGGACAACTGGCTAACCATTTGGAAAACAGTGTAAGTGAAGTTTTATTTCACTCCTCACTCAAAATGAATCCTAAGTGGTTCCAAAACTTGAGCATAAAATTGAAATTATTGAATGTCTGGATGAAGCTTGGTAATTACAAAAAATATACTTCAGGGTGCTCAAGATTTTGCCAAACAAGATAAAATAGGGATGCTTTGGATAATGTATTGATTAAGTAAAATAAAAATTTTAAATATCATTCTGAACAGGAAACATTCAGAAAAGTAAAAAATGAAAAAAAAGATTAGGAAAATTAAAGGGTAAAGAAAATAACTGCTATAAGTCATAAAGTATAATTCTAATTAATAAAAATTTATAACTACATATCAAATTAATGTAGCATATGATGTCATTTTTTAACCTATAAGTCTGGCAAATGTCATTTAGTTTGATTTTACCTGGTACTGAGGAAGGTTTGAGGAAATAGCGAACAACAAGTTAGCAGGAAATGTGTACAGATTTCTGGGAAAACAATGGAAAAAATATTATTCAAAGAAATCCATTATAAATATACAAAGGTGTTATTGTAATGTTTTCACAAATATCTAAATCTATTTTAGATATAGATAGAGATAATGTTATTTAAAGCCTCTTTTGTAGTTATAGAAAAACTAGCCATATTGTTTTTTTCAATAAGAAAATTATTTGAAATTACAGAAAAATCTATGAAGTAGGCAACTTTACAATTTATTATTGTAAATAATGTTATGTTCTTGAGTTATGGCACTCAAATGAAAATTATGACTGAAGATTGAGTTACCTTGACATAATTTTTAATTGCTCAACTCTCTATCACCAGTATACGTTTAAGATTGGGTCATTTGGTGACATCTTTGTCAGAATTACATGAGATTCAAATTTGCTGAAAGTCTGTAAAAAAGATTTAGACATATGTCCTTATGGTAGACATGAGAAATTTCAGGGCCAATGTGCTTAAACAATTTGATCAAAGTTAAGAACACAGGTGAGAGTGTAAACGAAACCCTGACCCCAGCATTTCCACCATCACTGTCTTCTAATAACCTGGTGGGAGTGTTAGCCAAGGCACTGGGTATGGATCCTGGGTCTTCAAAATGACCATGCCTTTTAATTTAACATGTGTGTATATTTGCTGTTAAAAGATGAAAGCAAAAATTAAAATATTCATCCTTCTTAACAATCTAAATGCAACAGGCAGTTGTCCTGAATGTGATAATATAGAAAATTTGGTGTATTAGAATTACTCAATAGAGAAACATGGTTTGCATAGGGAACTGAACATAAAGATTAGAGATACAAAAGGAAAAATATATGATTCCCTCCCACATATACATTTTAAAATGTATTTTCACTATGAATCTGGATCATCTGATCGTTTATCTTCTTTAGACTTCTAGAAGTTTTGAGGACTGCAAAGAGTTTTGTGATAGGTTTTATCTGAGTACTTATCATTAGAAGTAAAAGTTTTGCTTGTTTGTTTGTTTGGTTGGTTTTTGCTACAAGGACTCACATTGTAGTTTAGCCTGGCCTTGAACTTACAGTATAACCCAGGCATGTCTCAAACCCATGGCAATTTTCCTGCCTCAGTCTCCAGAGTGCTGGGATTATAGATGTGCACCAAGAGGCTGGCATAGGAGTGGAGATATTTTAAATGATATTTATAGATCCCTTAAAATGATAATTCTATCAATATACACATAGTGAACATTTTAAAATGAAAACAAAATAGCCATTTCCAATAGAAGATAGACAGAAAGGTGTCATTTAACAATTTTAAAATGTTTTTAAATAGCACATCAAAATTGTCCATATTTATGTACATGATGCATGATGTCTTACTATGTGTATATATTGCATGATGTTTAAGTCAAGTTATACATAGAAACCTCAGATATTCATCATTTTTATGTGAAAACATTTAAATTTCTTCTTTAGTCATTTTGAAATATACATTTTCGTTTAGAGTCACCTTACTCTGTAATAGTATATCAAAACCTATTTCTTTTAACTGTAAGTTAGTGTTTTTTGATCAATATTTTTAATTTCTCCCTCTCTAATCTGCTTATCCTCTGATGGTCACTATTTTGTGTTTTTTTGAAAATCTCTTTCATGTCTAGCATAATGGAAGACATTTTCATATCTTCTGCTTTCAATCTTTTGCAAAAAGTTGTATTGTTTGATTCATGTGAAAAAATTTAATTAGGCACAGGTGTAGTTGAAGTATATTTTTAACCTTTTGACATAAGAGTGAATGTTCTTTAATACTACTCTAAAACTTGACATCTGGTAGTTTCTTACAAATTAGTTGCGCTGCATAACCTGAAAATATATCAATAAAATTTGATTTTCTGTTACATTGAAATCCATTAATTAGCCTATTTTATACTTTAAATGGATCTTTTTTCCATGCGTCATTTTGTAATATCATACATTGGTCATAGGAAGATATGGATTCACTGGGTTTTGAAGAGTTTCCAGATGCTGACATATTTCATCATTTGATATGTATTTAAAACATTACATGTGCCAAAATTATCACCAACGTTTCCAGAAAAAAAAAACAAAAAACTATTGGTATGTTGTGGAACTATTAATAGTGAATGCAAATCTTCCAAAATTATATTTTCACTTGCAAGCTTGAATTTTATTGTTGGCAACAAGTATTTTTTTTCTCTCTGTGAGTTTATTGGTACATTTTAGGTACACAGTACAGTTATATTCATCATTGGGATCTTGTACCTTTACATGACAGGTCCTGGTTCTCATTTTTTCCCCTTGTCCCTGCCCTCCCTTCACTCCCTCCTCCCCTCCCTATTTACAAATAATTTTTTTCCATTTTTTTCATTTTCTCATATTTTTCCCTTATTACCTTCCTCCTACCCTTCCCACTCTCCCTACACCTTTAGCCTTTCACATGGTCAATTATATCATTAGGATCTTATGTACCATTAGTTTTTCACACCAGAGAAACTATTTGGTATTTACACATGCGTGACTTATTTCACTTAGGAGTATATCCTCAATATGTATCTCTTTTCTTATGAGTGACTCTAATTTCTCATTTTTTATGGCTGAGTAGTATTCTATTTTATAGAAAAACCACATCTTCTCTATCCACTTTCTAACTGATGGGCAAATGGGCTGTTTCCACGTTTTAGCTATTGCAAACTGTGTCGGCAACAAATATTGTCAGATATTTTCTTGAATTTATGGACTCATTTAGGGGCATTTTTGAGAAAATATCTACCAAATATTTTTGTCTTAATAATTGTAATTAGTTGGACAATTTTTAAGTAAAAATGATGTTCCACCACATCAGCTAGTTTAGCTCTCCACAGCAGCACAAGTGCTTTCCATGTTCTACTTCAATATGTAGCAAAAGGCCTTTATGCATATTTTTCATGTCATCGCAGGAAATATTATAAGCCCTGTAAAATTAACAATGGTTTTTGCTGTTTCAAGGGCATCCTTAAGTGAAACTGACTTTTTGTCCTTTTGTTTAATTTATTAGGAGTACTTGATGGTGCTTAAAAAAAAAAAAAAAACCTTAAAGACTCTTGTTAAAATTAAGTGCCACTACTCTGATTTTTAAGGTGCCAGCAATATTATTTTTCCCAGTGCCTTTGCATTGTGGGTGTGTTATCAGTGGAAATGTCAATGCAGTGTAAAAGTGTTGCTATTTACTATTATTAAAAATAAAGTTTGATATTGCAAAACATCATGAGGGATCCAGGAGTGCACTTCAGAATTACTACCTTATGACCACAGTTACTAAAAGTGAGAAGCGGTAAGAAGGCATCTCTGAATAAAATGCTTTGAAGATAAAAGTTATTACTCAGCCACAATAGCTGGACGTAATCAAAACCTACATCTGCAAGTGGTGTGTAGTTTAGAGCAATGTAGGTGATCTATTTATAGTCTTAGTTCTTTAACCACTTGTTTCAGGCAACCATTTCTATATAATTAAATATTTGATGCTCAGACTTCTTCAATGTACAGTTACCACTGCCACATGCTCGTGTGTGTGTGTGTGTGTGTGTGTGTGTGCGCTCGCGGATGCGTGCATGCACACACACCTGCACCGATAACAACTGGCATTTTTGTAGTTTTTCTGTATCCATCCACATTTTTCCTCCTTGTAGCAATGAACCAAGTAGCTTGCCTATCATTATTAAGCCAGGATCCTATCATTTCCTATATTGTCAGTTATTCCCACCCTTTCTGGTATTTTCTCATTCCTATAGTGCCAAGTTCCATACCCTGGATCATTCCAATGAGAGCACAGAAACACTCTCTTCTATCTCCTATTTGAAGGAGAGAAAGAAGGAGAAGAAAAAGGAGATGAGGGGAGGCAGAGAAGATGCTACCACAGCCAGGACAGAGTTCTTGCCTAGTAGAGCTCAGAGGTAGAATGTTCACCGCATATGCACGGAGCTGTACACTGGAAAAAAAATCGAAAGGAAACTTTGTATCTTTTCATCATTTTCTATGCCATTACAACTCAAAATTTAAGTAACGAGCAAAATAAAAGATAGATAATAAGAAATAAGGGAAAAAAATAAGAGAAAACAAAAAAAGGAAATAAAGAGTTTGCAAGTGGGGAGGGGAGGAGGGGGTGAAGGGAGGGCAGGGACAAGGGGAAAAATGAGAACCAAGCCCTGTTGTGTGAAGGTACAAGATCCCAGTAATGAATGTAACTGTACTGTATACCTAAAATGTACCAATAAACTCAATAAAAAGAAAAAAAAGATAGATAATAGGAAAGAGGGATATGGATTTTTTACAAATGGGAGGGGTACCAAGAGACGGAGCTAGGGGAGGTGCTGTGAAAGAATTGAGATGCATCACACACATGCACCAACATGAGAAATATGGTCATTATGTACTACAAAATGTACTAATTTAAAAAATGGGAAAATACTTATTTTTCCAGAAATAGTAAGGATTAATTTGATGAATCAGCTTCAGTCATATATTTACTCATTCCTTCATTCTACAATTGTTGATCTGAATAACTTTTCATAGCATCTGCTACACTTGGCACCAACCCAGCACTGGGAGTTTCAGGAAGACTTGCAGGGGACAGACTCTGGCTTAATCTTCATGGGTGAGATAGAGTGAGCTGGTCACAGAACAGGTGTAGGACAGGCATGGCACTCTGTGATCCCAGCACTCTGGGAGGCCAAGCCAAACTTTTCCTACTTGTAAATTTCTATTTTTTCCTTTGATCCCCGTTCTCCATAGCAAATGACAGGATCTTTTCCAGATGTGCTCCAATCAAGACTTAGACTGGAAAAAGAAGATGTGGTTTTTCTATAAAATGGAATACTACTCAGTCAGAAAGAATGAGAAATTAGATTCATTCATAGGAAAATGGATACATACTGAGGATATACTCCTAAGTGAAATAAATAAGTCACACATGTGTAAACACCAAATAGTTTCTCTGGTGTGAATAAACTCTAATAGTATATCAGAACCTAATGTGATAATTAACAATGTGAAATAGGAAGAAAAGGGCTAAAGGAGTAGGGAAAGTGGGAAGGGTAGGGGAAAGGGAATAAGGGAAAAGAAAAACATATGAGAAAACGGAAATAAAGTGTTTGTAAATGGGGAAGGGAGGAGGGGGTTAAGGGAGGGTAGGGACAAGGGATAAAAATGAGAACCAAGTCCTGTCATGTAAAGGTACAGGATCCCAATGATGAATGTAACTGTACTGTATACCTAAAATGTACCAATAAATGCAATGAGGAATAAATAAATAAATAAATAAATAAAGATTTACGTGTCACTTTTTTCTCCAGGCCTAGACCCTGAGTCATTTCAGTTTTGCACATTGAAGTACTATCTATGCTAGATGTGATCAGTTATGTACCAGTTATATCCTGTAATGTAAATCATGTTCTTTCTGAACATGTTCTTTGTTTAATTATCTATTAGTACCATGACAGTTTACATGTGAATTAAAAGATGTAACCTAAAATTGCTCCCCGATAACTTCAAAAACTGGTGGAATTGCTGTGAAACATATTTTACTGAGGGCCCACATCCCAGAGTTCTGTTCCCTCACACAAACTTATTATGACATTGTATTTTTATGTAAATAAGAAACAAAACAATACTTTAAAGATACTGTATTTTTTTCTGTGGATGATTTTTATTTTCTTCGACATACAAGTGAGACTGTTACAAAGTAAACTTCATATCCCTTGCCTCAACAGCCCTGCTTCTCCCAGACAGACCACTTTCATAACAAATGGCTTCACTCTCTATTAAGCATAGTGAAAGTAGTGAAATGCCATGTAATCTTCTAGAACTAATAAATGACACCATTTGTACCTCTTTTCTCTCTCTATCACTGTGCTGCTCTTGGTCTTTAAACAATTGACACTATTCTTTTCACAATATCTAATGTTTCCCCTCTAAAGTTTCCTTTCAACATTGATATTTGCACATTTTGTCTTAGAGGCACACAGGTGCCGATGATATAAATGACCTCACATAGATTTTTTTTGGATCAATTTTATTTTATTTTTTTAAAAGATCTTTCCAAGCTGTTAAACTACTAACTTCTTTCTTTGGTCTTTAGGTGTTAATAGATGAATAATAAATCTATTTTAATACTTTTCCTTAGCTTTCACAAATTCCCATTGATAGCAATAGGTGTTAAGTGATAGACTCAGTGAGCACAGAAAACAAGTCAGGGCGAAACATCTGGTGACATTATCTCTTTCTTGGTGTTTAATATATCAGTGGTAAATACTTCCTTTTCATGATGGCTTTTGCATCCCGAGTCTGAATTGCTTGCTCAGCCTTTCATTATAAAGCCAAAGAGACTTTTATTAATGCTACTTCTGAAAGAACAAACATTTTAATCGCTTCTCGGCCTTTTGGCTAAGATCAAGTGAAAGAACAAACATTTTGAATTTTGGTGGGGTCATGAGAATACTGATAATTTATTTTTCTTTCTGTGAGTCAAAAAGATTAGATTTTTAAAATCCAGCTCTCATTAGAATAATATCCTATATGTTCAGATATGTGTGGCTTTTGTGAGTTCTGTATCAAATAAAATATATTTATTTTTTCAAAATGTGACTTTTCAAGGATCTACAAAGTACCATTCATAATAAAAATAACAATGCTATTGTAACAAATGATTCCCAGAAATTGCTTTGTTGTGCTTCAGAAGAACTTCTAATTGCAACCATTGATGAAACTTTTCCCCGTAATATGTTTTGTATGCCAAATTAGTCAAAAATTTTTAGCTATTGTAAACCTATTCAAAAGCAGCTTTTAGTTAAAACCAATGAGTTGAATCAGCTCAGAAAGTTTTCTTATAGGAGCCCATAACAAAAAGAAAACCAAAAAGTCTGGTTAGGCGTAGATTTTTAATTGCACCATACATTCTGAACCTATAAGCAGAAAAAACAGAATGTTTCAAGATACCTATCTTGTGAGTCATGGGCAAGGTAATCAAACCAAGACTGAAACACCATACACCAAATCATGCACCATTTACCCTTGGTAAGCTCCTATTAAAGGGCTTTAGTGAGGCTTCAGTATGTTTATTTACATGTTAAGGACAAATTGGGCAGGTGGTCAGCCAGTTATTAAGAGAAAATTACTATCTGATGTGCCCAGAGCCTGGAGAAAAAGTGGATGGAGATTATGATTTGTAACCCTGGTGGAATCTACCAGCAAGTTCTGCAAGATTCATTTTGATACATCGGCTATCCAAAGCGAGGCTTCATCAAACAGTATATATTCTATTTCTTTAGAAATATGGAGATCTCTAACTGCTCTATGAGGGGAACTCCTGGTGTGGCGATGGAAAGGCAGACAGGCTCAGCATGGCCAATGTGCCAAGGCCGAGATGCCTCTGAAAGCAATAAAAACTAGAATCCCTTCCTGCTTCTCTTGATCTCCCCTTTGTGTTAAATCTATTTGATTTTGCTATCGGTGTGGCTTATAATTTTCTGAGTGCAATGAAAAATAATTCTGTGACTCTGTACTCAATATATAAAGGAGTTTTCAAACCAACAAGAATAAAAGCTATTTCGTCGTCTCTTTCCTTCTTTAATTGTGTGAGAGATATGCATAGGCTGTTTAGAATGACCGTAAGGAGTGATGTGGCAAAGAAAAATCCCTGTCAAGTGCTCTGTGCTTTGCCATTTGCCCATGGCAATGGGCAGTCCAGAGATAAGGGGGGGGCTAAAATCCATCAATCCCAGAAATCTCTTGCTAAGCAGTAACCAAGGGCAAAATAACATGCAGCCGGCTGATATAAAGTGAGGCTACCTTGCAAATTTAGGGTCCAATTCTCTTCGCCCTCCTCTAGCTAAAAACTAAACATTATTTTTTGCACAGCTTCCAATTGCAGAGCTGTTGAAAACTCATTATCTTCAAATAGGATTACACTCCGTTAATATGAGAACATGCATATTACTATATCTGGGAAAAATCAAAAGTTCCAATTTGCTCACTACATGTAAATCCAATTCAAAATATTTCCATAGCATATATCTGCTGGATGTTACACAATTTGTGTGTCACTCTGGAATGGATTAACTCCATGACAGGCGAGGCTCAGTTTTTCTGCATTTGGTGTTTTTAAACAGTTTATATTTGTTATCATATCAAAGACAGGCTTGCAGTTTTCAAAAGGAAGAAGAGAACACAGCGCCCAAGGCTCCTCCAGCATTACATTTCTTATTCCATTTTATCTTTCTTGGTTTTGACTAATGTCAGTAACAGCTACTGGTAATAAACTGCTTGTTACAGCCTGCTGTTGCCTTGAAGCCTGGCTTTGATACATTGTCAGCCAATAGGAAGCATTTCCTGATTATGTTTCCAAATTGCCTGTTTATTGATCAAGAGTTAATAAAGCAAAAGACAACTTTATGCTTAAATTAAATGAAAGCTTCCTTTGATGTTCAAATTATCCAATCAACCAACAGGCAGTGAAATGTAAGCATTTGAAAGTTTTATCTGAAAAGAAAAAAATGTATGAGATAAATGGATCTGAGCATAGACGTGGTAGCTAAGTTCTAATGAAAAGTATGTGCAACTTAGCATACTGAAATTTCATTTAATTCTCAGGCAAAGGAGATGCTGTTGTTATTCAAGCCACTCTGTTCTTCAAATACAAACAAGAAAAAGTGCTTCTAGGATGTCTGTCATCTGGCTGACAATAATAATTTCCTAAAACTATTCCCGGTTTAATAAATAAAACAAAGTATAGATACATTTATGGATTTATCAAATTTCTTCTCTTTGGAAATGGGAGTAACTTGGATGCTATCTCTTAACTATGACAAGGTAGCTATTCAGAGGATATATGTTTTCAACTATGCAAAATTAATTGGCCTCTTCAACAATTTTACTGGCTTTTGACAGTTTCTTCCTAAAGAGATCGCAATCTTTTATGAATACAAAGGGAAATCGGACACTTCTGTCAGTGATGAAAATAAATAAGTATTCTAAAGGTCGGTCAATGCCAGGAGTCACAGGAGACCAGAAGAGCATCCTATGTGATCCATACACTGAATGATTGGAGAGGAAGGATAGGGCTATTCGAGATCTTGGACAAAGTCATGAAAAGAGTTTTTATTTTTTCGGATTACAATGTTAAGCAGAAAGAAAATAAACACAGTTGTATGAACAGTGTAATCACAGAACTGTAACAGAAGATGAAAAAGATGAAAGGAAGAAAGTTTTGTAAAAAGTATACCAGGAAGTACAATCAAAGATCGACAGAGAATATTTTTTTCTCATTAAGTTTATTGGTGCATTTTAGGTATAGGGTACACTTACATTCATCTTTGGGATCTTGTCTCTTTACATGACAGGTCTTAGTTCTCAATTTTTCCCCAATCCCATGCCCTTCCCTCACCCCCTCCTCCTTATCCTATTTACAAATACTTTGTTTCCATTTTTTCATTTTCTCAGGGTTTTTTTTCCTTTTCCCTTATTGCCTTTCCCCTACCCTTCCCATTTCCCCTGTGACAGAGGATATTTATGCAGTCATACTAAATGTACCTTTCTTTTTTTTACTTGATTTCTTCATTTTCTACATTTTTAAATGAGTGTGCATTACATTTAAGATGAAAAAGTAATTATTTCAAAATTAAAGTTAACAAAAAATAATGCCATTTTTCAATAATTTCATTGATTCCTGAACATTCTTGAAGAGATCTCTTCAGTCTCTTGACTGTCAAAAGAACTCCATTTTATTACCATCATTAAAAAAAAAATCAATGAACAAATGCTAAATGTTTAATTCTTAAACCCCACCCAAAAAAGAAAAAAAATCAGAATATCATTAGCTATGGCTGAGGGATTAGAAGAGAATTCTAACTGATGACTGGGCAAGTAGTTAGCACTCTGTCAGAAACAGAAAAATTTGAAAATCTAATCACATAGAAAACTCATTAAACATGGCAAATCCTAATCAAAATGTATCCACAAAAAGTTGTGCAAAAGTGTGCAGGGGAGATTTACTATAGCCCCAAACTAGCAAAAGCAAATCAAACTAATAATTCTTAAAACTCTGCAGTTTTACCTGCAATTCTTAAATTTTGAAAATGTACCACATTTGTATAGAACTTTAACTGCAGATTTCACAGATCAGACAGCTAGTAAGGGGCAGAACAGGAACTCAGATGCAGGAAAAATGACATTAACTTTGGTGTGTTTTTCCGTCATACACTGATTACACCTCATCAGGCAAAACTACACTTAACATGATTACTTATGGCCAAGTGTGTTTAATTTTTAATATCTTTAAAGCTATGGCTTGTACTTTGTAAGGTTTTTCTAATTAGAAGTAATTAGCTGCATATGCATTCTGATCTAGCCCTATCAGTGGATCTCAGGCTTTCCTATTTCATGCATATCAGTCACTCTACCAGAAGGGTTGTATCTGTCGTGAGAGGAGTACATTACATTTCACAAACAACAAGGTTTCTTGTGTTTGTTGATAGGTATTTTGTGACCATAGTTTAATTCATGGTGAATCCATGAATCTTTAGAAAAGTTTTTGTTTTTGCTTTTCTTAACTGGAAAATTTCTA
Source organism: Fukomys damarensis (assembly GCF_012274545.1). Taxonomy (NCBI): domain Eukaryota; kingdom Metazoa; phylum Chordata; class Mammalia; order Rodentia; family Bathyergidae; genus Fukomys; species Fukomys damarensis. Next base: position 51,105,946 of record NW_022900916.1, on the reverse strand, counting down.
AGAACTTTTAAAATGGTAGTGTGTATCTGATAACTTTATAAAATTCAGCTACATTCTATTTCCTAATGGAATCCCATTAACTGCTCTTAAAATGTTCTATGAAAACAAATGTGAGAAAATTCCTTATTACACTTTTTTTCTTCATTACTTTTGGAAAGCTTAACTTTCAGGAATGCCTGTCTCTCAAAGTTTTGTAAAGTGAATGCATGTAAATCACACCTTTGAATGATATTGATAGATAACAATGACCCCTTTCCAGATAGAAAATTTGGCCTTTGATGGGAATTAGTGGGATTCAACTTGAAGTGACTAATTACAAACTCATGCACTTACTGGTAAAAGAAAATATATTGTATCTGTGGTGGGATGAGAGTAAATGCCCCAGACAGAGCTTGAGCTGACTGAAAGTTGTCTGGTTTGGGTGCTTTCTAAAAGCAAATTAATGTTCACAGTGACAAAGTGCTGATGAACAGGATCTTGACCCATTAAACCCATCCGTGCTGTGATGCCATACTGAGGGGTAGCCACACCATGCACCTTTCAGTCTACCCTCACTACAACCCCTGACGTTTTCCTGACATTGCCAAGATCTGTGTCATGACGGACATACCCAGCAAGGAAAACTGCTTTCTACACTGTCTGTGCCCATCCCCCCTTAACTTTTAGTCAGGGTTGCTTGGCTGACAGAATTCATCTGCAAATACTTGTGTTTATTTTTGCCAGCCATGAAAAATCACACTCTACTCTGCCTGAAATTGGAAACTTGGAGCCATGTCCATTTCAGCAAAAACATATTACTCTTGTCTTTTCCAGATTTACCCTCTTCCCAAGTGTGCAATTGTTCATCCTATTAATGTCAGTGGAGCTGAACTGTTTCTGTTTTCTTTCAGAGTGGTTTAATCAGATATGCTAATTTCATATCAATACACACTTTAAATGGACACAATCCTGCCTCCATAATTTACTGATAAAATGATTTCTTATTCCAAACAGCACAAAAGGAGGAAAATATTCAAAGATAATAAACATGTAATTATTACTTTACTTTAAAATATGTAGTAAACAGTACTGTACAATATAGAATGACTTTGATATTTGTTAAATGCATTTTTGTACCTTGATTTCTGCAACTAGAATTCAGTGCTTTCATGAACGTAAAACTACATTTATATCTATAATTATTTTTAAGTCAATTTTACTTATATGTGTTTTGGTTTTCTAAGACATGAAGACACACTGAACATGTTTAATTAATGTATATAAATCAAATAATCTTGGGATTACTTTTGTCTTACTCTTTCATGAGACTACTTCAAAAGTATGAGTGGCAATTTTACAATACATTTAATATTCTGAAACCAAAGTGTTGATGATTAAACTCTGGGTTGACTCCTAGATGGTTCCCTAACTTTGGATCCATTATTTGTTCTCTTTGATTCTTAGCTTCCTGATCTGTAAAACTAGGGTAATTATAGAACCTGTATCACAGGTCTTCTGTGAGGATTCATTTAGGTTAATGTATATAATGCACCATGAAGAGTTCTATGTAGTAAAAATATGTTATCATTCCAGCATCACAGTTGCAATTACAGTCATCATCATCTGCAATATGTAGTGGTAAAAATAGTCCAATTATGTCCATAGACAGTTTACAGAGTGGGGAATTCAAGAGGAAATACTTAGGATGCTTAATTTTATTGCTAAAATTCAGGCACATAGATATATAAAAATATCATGGTCATGCATCCAATCAGTGATCTCTTAAAAGTCTGACACTGTGCTAACTTTCTGTTGGTGTGACAAAATTCCTAAGAGAAATCAATTTATGAGGAGCAAAGATTTATTTTAGCTATGATTTCAGCCCATTCTTGATGGGTTCCATTGTTTGGGGCATGTGGTAAAACCAAGTACCATCATAGGGATCCCATGACAGAGCAAAGCTACTCATCTCATGGTATCCAGGGAAGACAGGTTGAAGAGGTAAAAGGCTTGGGTTCAGATGTCCCCTCCTGAGACCAGACCCAGTGGTCCAACCCCCTTCCACTAGTTCCCACCTCCCAATAGCCCAAAAGGCTGTTGATCAGGCCTTCAACACGTGAGCGTTTGGGAACAATTAAGTCATAAATGAAAACAGAGGTCTCAGAAAGCAGAAAGTTTTATAAACTACTTGTGGGAGTATACATTTGTACAATTCATAATGCCCAATAAAATTGAAAATGATTATAATAGTTTACAGTACAGCAATTTTTCCAAGGTATTTAATCACTAGAAAATATTCACACATGCACAGAAGGAGTTATGTTTAAGGATATTTCTTAAAGTAGCCTTTAAAAGAAAAAAAGAAAAGAAAAAAGGAAATGACCTATGTCCATTACTATGGATATAGAAAACTAAATATATCATATCTACACCATGGAATATTATATAGCAGTTAACAGAAATGAACTAGCAACAAGGGATTTGTCTCAAAAATAATAGTGAAAAATGCAAGTTGCAAAATTTTCGCTATATAATATAGAAATTACAAATCTTTTAAAACTAAACTATATTGTTAGACATAAATCACTTCGAAATTTTAATTTTTTTAATGATCTGGAAGTATATAAGCCTAATTCTTTTTTTTTTTTTTTTTTTTTTTTTTTT
>NW_022900916.1:51057599-51103255 GCF_012274545.1 Fukomys damarensis | reverse complement strand
TACCAGGGATCGAACCTGGGTCCTTGTGCTTGTGAGGCAGGCACTGGAACCACTGAGCTAAATCCCCGGCCCTATAAGCCTAATTCTTAATAGTGGTTGTTTAAGGAAAGGTGGATGAAAAGATCAAAAAAAGGACTTTCATATGCTTTCTTTATTAAAATTAAAAGGCTAAGATGGTATAAGATGTGTGGAAATTATACATTTATAGAGTAAGATTTATAAAGTTATGCTAAATGAAAGAAAAGCAAGAGAAAATAGTTTGTGGTCTCAAGGAAAATTATGGATGTACATATGACCAAGACAATAAGAAGTTTAAATGTCAAAGTTATCTTTCCCCCATAATTATAGTGTTTTAGGAGAAGACAAAATATGAATAGTATACTATCTGTTTTGGGGATAAAATTTAAAATGTTTATTTCATATCTACTATCCTGAGATCCAGTTAGGAAAAGAAGAGTGCACTTTAGGTCACAAGACAGCATTTAATGTGGAGGGTAAAAATGATAGACTAGCACCTGGTCATCATATTTATCTTGAAAAAGTATACTAACAAATCTTACAAAATTGTATATTACTCCTCTCAAATTAGATTAAGACTTTGATTTATGAGAGACAGAACAGTTAAGCTTGAAGTTTCATTTATTTATGCTTTTGATCAAAATGCTTGGTCACGTTTTAAAAAATCGATAACTCAATTTTTAAAAAAATATTATAGGTCATTTTCTACCTGGACTATTTCTATGGCAATTCAATTACTCCACTGAGCATTATAGAATAAAAGTTTTTCTCACAAAGATCTGCTCAAATGGGATACCAAATATTTGGGCCCCAGTAGGAAGTAGGACCAGATAAAATACTAGCAGGTTTATGCATGCACATGTTTGCGTATGTGCATATAGGTGAATTAATGTGATTTTCTGGAAACATAAATATGGTAAATATGCAGACAATATGTAATTAAATATGGAAAAATGCTCTCATTGATGTATTATTTGATAAAGAATTATGGAATCTACTATTAACTAAGGCAGAGAAATGAGAGAAAATGCATGCTTTCAACGTGAAATCCGAGACAGAGAAAGACCAAGTGAGATTTCCAGAGGATGCCATTCCTGGACGCTGCGTCTCATTTACACATCACCTGGGAGAGCACCGTGCTGCTGCATATTCTCAGCTGTTGAATGTGTTCTGCTCATTTTCCAGCAGAGAGGACAGGTTTAATGCTTTCTTGGCAGTGTGTACTTTTCCACTTCTGCTGTTTCTATTTACCTGTCTGCTTACTTATTTATTGTTTGCATTTAGCTTGCCCTGCAAGTAGTTCTGAAAATTGTAGGGTGACAATACCTACAAATAAATCTCTCTCCAGTTTTTATACTAGGTTTGTTTGGAGATGCATTCCTTTTTATCCCTTTTCTTCAACTTGATGATATTTTCTCAAGGACCACGCATTTTTAAACAAAACTAGGAGGATAGAGGTTTCTTTTGCAAATTTATGTAGGCTGCCCTTTGACCCTTAAATTCTTCCCAAAGAACTTAAATTCTAATGAATCATTGCCATTCACACTGCATAACAACTTTTTATGCTCATGTGGAAGAATGCTGGATCCCAGGCCTGAGGTCAATCACTAAAACTTTTTTCGGGCTCGTCGGTGAAATAAGAGAACTAGGTAACATGAACACCATGATTCAATTAATGTTTTGTGATTTCTAAAATCATTTTACTTCAAGAGACTCCCAGAGGAGAGCTGTACAGTTAAGAGTAAGCACTGGAAGATGGTGATTGGTGAATAACTACTTAGCAAATAACTGGGAGACTGACATAGGAAGCAGTCATAGCCCTGGCTATGTATCAATAGCCACTGACTGTATTAATGATTTTGGAGGGAAGCTCAGCAAAATGCTAATTTGTTTGATAAATATTTAATAGTGTATAATTTCAATAAATAAATTAGTGTTTACACAGTAAAGAATACACATGTTTTGTGCATACATTCTTGACCTACTTCCACTCCCCTTCTTGGATATTTCCCAAAGAATTATTTTAAAATGAGCATCAAAATATTTCTGTTTATACCAGCTTATGATTGGTGGTGAAACCCATAAAATAATCCGATAGTTTATCCTTCTTATCTTGAGAATGTTTAATCAACTTTGGTATTTGCTTTACATTAGCACTGTCAAATGTACATTTGTATAAAATCTCCCAAATCATGAAAGATTTATAATTGGCAATGCATTTGGATTATTCTCCACTTAATCAGTTGGATGAAAACTAGGAGTACTGTAACTAGAACAATTAATTCAGTTGAGTGGAGTGTTGAAAAAAATAATTTCATGGTGTGCTTTGGCTACATAAATGAAACTAAAAGCTTGTTCACTACCATGGAACTGGTGTGATGAGAGACACATGTGTCCTTTGCAGGAGCTGAAGTTAATAACAGAAGCACAGATCAGAAGAAGAGGAGTCAGGAGGGGGCATTCTTGATGTTAAGTGTATTGCTGGCCCTTTATGGGCTCGTGTAGGTTAATTAACCCTGGAAAGACTCAGTTGCCACTCCTGAGAAGTGTAATGAAAAACAGTCACTTGTCATTCAGTTTAGCAACTAGATGTGAATGTTGATTACAGTGATGTGTAGAAAGGTAGCGGCGAGGACCAACCTGCTAGGGAGTGGTGACAGGCTGGGGAGAGAGTAGAATACAATATTCCTACAAAGAGAGACATGTGCCAGAATCCTGACAGGCTGACTACAGGTTTGGGAAGTGCAGCACCAGCTAACTTCTTCCTTCCTAAGAACGCTCTTTTGTTTACTGAGGTGGCCATGCTTTTCCAAGAGACTCATGGAAGATCACTCGCCTTTAGAACTTTCCTTGTTCCTGTAGAAAGCAACCTAGGCCAAAGAAGAACAGAGCCAATTTGATGTGAAGGTGTGTGTGGTGGGGTAGGAGGTGAAGGAGGCAGGAGTGGAGGTAGGACTGGTGTTTCCTGATAGGGTTTCCTCAATTGTAAAGAAAAGCCCGTCCATTCACTGCCTTTACTGTGTCCTGGCACTGACCTGGAATTGTTATTACCATTTTAGGTACTACGCTGGTGGAGTAGAAAATTGGCTTGAACTGGACCTAAAAGAACGGATGGGGTTATTAAAACAATGAAGACTGAAGACAGAAGAGCCTTTCAAGAAGTGGTTATGAACACAGAAAATAAAGACAAAAAAATTGAACAGAGCTGACTTATTAACTGAGAAGTGTTGGGACCACTGAGGCTGGAATCCCAGGAGGAAATACTCTGATAATGAAGAAAATTCACTGTTTTTACATGGTCACTTCTGCCTGAGGTGTGAGGCTAGGCAGGTTGCTGGAGCTTCCTCCTTGCTTTCTGTTGAGTGAGACTGGATTCTTTCTTCAAATGAAGAATTATGAAATCCAGGAGACTTAAGAAAAGCGACTTTATGATCCCTGTGCCTTGTAATCCTACAGGGATTGCATAGGAACATCAACTTGCTTCATTTTGTCTTAACGCGGCGGTGCTTTTAAAACTCACACGACATTTGTGCAATTATGAGCTTTCCATCCTTCATCTCATGCTAGGGGTCATCTTGATCTGGTCACGATGTAAAGGAGTTGGAAAAACAATGTGATATTTATAAATGTATTCTGTATCTCAAAGTGTAAAGTGCACATTGTATAAAAACTATGCCCCATAAAAATATAATTAAAATCTCAGTTTTAATAAGAAGGATCAAAGCTGACTATATTTAAAAGTTTTGTGGATGTTCCTTCAATCCCAGATTTCTAATACAATGATTCAAATTCCTGGAAAAATATGTAACATGTAATTTTTCTTGAAAGGAAAAAAAAATACTCTTGAATATATTAGACACCACTGGGGGGAAAATGAATTGTAACTATTATTAAACACATAAGGTATTGCCAGATAATCTTTTTTTGCCAGGTAATCATATTGCTGACATAGATAACATATTTTAATGAAACACAGAAAGCCATTGCTTATGAAAGGCAATGTTTTTATTCTAGCTCTAGCTATCCAATTGCATTGCCCTACGTTATTCATTATATAAACATGCCAGCACTTATCCATTGCAGCGTTAACATCCAATTAGGTTATTTCTAATTTTTGGTTATGACTAATAAAATTGCTCTGAACATTATCTTACATACCTCATCTATCTATTTATCTATCGATCAATAGGAAACTACACTTAGATTTCTAAATTGAATTCTAGATCGCAGACTGTCAATGCCTTGCATGGGCTCCTTATTTGTAAAAGTGCAGTTTATGTCCCTCTGGACTAGGTGGTCCTGTGTAGAAATGCCTTTGTATAAAATCATGTGAGAGCAGACATTGGGGGAAGGTCAGGATTCTAACCCTTTCTTGACACAGTGAATCCTAAACATTGCATTTATAAGAAATATTTCTCTGTTGTTCAAAAGATTTTCACTTAAAAAAATCTTCAAAATGCTAACCTTTTTCCGAGTATTCATAATTGTTTTTCAAAAGTGTAGATTATTAATACTTTGTCTATAAATGCTTCTATTAAAGTATTAACCACATTTTTGAAGATACGTAGGTCTCCATATGGTTAACAAAAAGAGCTTCTGAAAATCCTGGCTATTAACACAAGTTAGTGTAAAGATCAACAGGTTAATAGAATGTCAATCCAAGCTCATGCGTTCACCAAAATATTTGTATTGTTCCAGGGGGTTTAATGGAGATCAAAATGTTCTGTCAGCATCAAATGGAATCACTTCAAAGCAGTGGCATTTTTAATGACTGCAATTTGCATATCATGTCTCTCTCATGGGGTTAAAGGGACTTTGGGCTGGTGCTCAGTGGCTCTGTTGAATCTGGTGCTGGTGAAGGTAAACTGCACATAAATCTCTATGAGGACAACCTGGGATATTCCAGATGGCAAACTCCTCCTGATGTCTTCAGGGAATTCATCCACACAAGAAGTTGCCAGAAGAAAGCACACCACGATGTGCTGGGACAGCCTGGGTAAGTGTCACAACTGATGATCTGTGGTATAGGGAGCAGCCAGTGTGCATCACACGTAAAACCTGTCAGCATTTCTCAAAAGATAGAGTCAGCACAATCAAGGGCTAGATGCTGAATAGCAGAAAAAGGCAACAAACAGCAGGACTAGAGTTCATTAAATTTGGATACATGGATTTAAAAAGGGGGGGAGTAAAATTACAAAGAAAGTAGAGCTAGAGTGACTGCGACTGGGAAAATGAAGGGAGATGAATTATTTTCCAGAGTTCACGCACTGGTGAGCCACCTCAGTTATACAGGCATTAGAGGAGAGCAAACAGCTGACTTTATTTTATTTCTTTTCTTCTTAATCAACCCTTTTAAGGATTTCCCCCTTTGCTGAAAGTAGGTTACAGAAAATTTGAGAATTGGAGCAAAATATAATGAAAACAAATTCAATGTCATGCTCAGGGGAAAGTACATTGAACAGTGTAGAACGCATACTACCACTTTTCTGCATAAATATGTACCAATTTAGAAGCCAACTTAATTATACTATATACAGAGCACCAAATAGAAGCCCATTTAATTCTCCTAGCTGCCTTCATCTGTTTTGCACCCTCCCCTCTGCCTCGATCCTGCCTTGGTAGCAACAAAGGAAACAATATGAAATATAATCAAACTGAATGGTTTCTCATATCTATTGCCTTGCCTGCTTCTTTTACTTTCACCTTATTTAAAGTCATTCATCTCTCCATTCTCTCCCTATCTTGTTTTATGTTTGTCTTTCTCTATAATGTTTACAATATTACACACCCAATATATTTTGCTTCTTACTTTCCTTTTGTATTAATTAAATTTACTGGTATAATTTAGATACACGTAACGATCACACTCCTCTTATGGAATGTGAACCTGTGCATAATAGATCTTCACTCTTATTTTTGTGCAATCCCCTCTCCTTCCTTCAACTCTTCTTTTCTTCCTTGTTTACAGAAACTTTGTTTCCATTATATCTTTCTTTCCTTGTGTATTTTTTTCCTTTTCCCTTCCTTCTTTTCTCCTTACCCCCTCCCTATTGCCCCTTCCAATTTGAACATTTTCTTCACATGAAAATGGAAATCACATTCTGGTTGAGATAGGCACTATTTGAGTAGAAAAAATAAGCATGTGAAATAGGAAGAAAATGCCTTTTTTGTTTATTTGTTTTTTTTGAGGCAGATCTGGAACTCACTATGTAGCCCAGGCTGGTCTCAAACTCACAGTGATCCTCCTGCCTCAGCCTCCTGAGTGCTGAGATTACAGGTGTGCCCCACCACGCCCAGCAAATGAAAATGCTTATTTTTTTATTCAGATATTGTCTTCCTTACCAGAATATAATTTCCATAGAAGAATGGATTTAATTTTTTTTTTATTACCAGGTCCTCAATATCAAGACAAGTACCTTTTATAGAGCAGATCTATGATTAATATTTGTTGAATAAAAAATGAAGGAGAGGCTGTGCCAGACCTCCACCTTGCCCTGGGTGTTGGTCCAGGCCCTGGCAGAACGAGGGCGTGGCTACCCAGTCCGCACTGATTGGGCCCAGGCAGGCTGGAGGGAGAGCAGATCTAGGAGCGGCTATCCCGGAACTCCACCTTCTGGTGGGTGCTGGTGATTTTTCTATAAAGTGGAATACTACTCAGCCATAAAGAATGAGAAATTAGATTCATTCAGAGGAAAGTGGATACATACTGAGGATATACTCCTATGGGAAATAAATAAGTCACACATGTGTAAATACCAAATAGTTTCTCTGGTGTGAAAAACTATAATAGTACATAAGATCCTAATGATATAACTGACAGTGTGAACTAGGAAGAAAGGGGCTAAAGGTGCAGGGAAATGGGAAGGGTAGGGGAAAGGTAATAAGGGAAAAGAAAAAAAATAGGAGAAAATGAAAAAATGGAAATAAAGTGTTTGTAAATGGGGAGGGAAGAGGGGGTGAAGGGAGGGCAGGGACAAGGGGGAAAAATGAGAACCAGGACCTGTCATGTAAAGGTGAAAGATCCCAATGATGAATGTAACTGTACTGTATCCCTAAAATCTACCAATGAATTCAGTGAGAGAAAAAAAAATAAATAAAAGTATTTATGTGACTTTTTAAAAAATGCAAGAAATGCTTTCATAAGAGAAGAGAGGCTTTGACCTTCTGTTTTCTGGCTCTTGTGTGCTGTCTCTGCTGGCGGGACTGCTGTCATTAGCCCATGAAGTAATCTCTTATCCTGAGTCGGAAGCCATAAACTCATTTCCTGGTCCAGGCTCTGCCTTTGCTTCGTAAATCGCTGTATATTTTACTTAGGACAAAGGAACTTCTATGTACTCTCCCAGCCACCAGGAAGCCTTGTAGGGATGGCAGGAGGGCACACAGCATAACCTAGACCATGTTTGCTTCCTCCCTGTGCCGTTTTCAAGCTCTCGATGCTACGCTGTTCGGGTCATAACATTAAACCGAGAAGTGGCATATCAGGCACTTTCCTAAGTGTCCTATGGTGATTTGAACCTGTACTGTCTAACATGGTAACCACTGGCCTTCTGTACCTATTGACTGCTTGCAGTATAGGGTGTCTGAATTGCAATAGTGTGTCTGAATTGAGTTGGAAGTATAAAATATATACTAGACTGCAAAGAAAATACTGAAAATATACTATAGGTTACTAGTAATTTTATACTGATTATATACTGACGTGATATTTTGGTCATATCAGATTAAATCAAATTCACGCATTGGCACAATTAACATAAGTTAAGTTTATCAACTTTCTTTCACCTTTCCACGTGGTTACTAGAAAATGTAAACTTATACATGTAGGTCAAATGTGTGGCTCCCGTTGTTTTTCTGCTGGCCAGCAGTTTACTCTACCTGTTACTGGGGGAGAAAGATCCCCACGCCCGGAGCCAGATCTTCTGTTCTCTCCTTCTCTTATCTTCCTCCCGTGATGCTGAGGACATGCCAAAAGAATGTAGGACACAATTTTTCCCTTTCCTTCTTACAAAGCCTAGCTTTAATGCTTTATTGTTTTTTTGACAGTAAAAATTTGCAGCAATGTGGGTCTTACTGCTGCTGAGTTTTCTACCTGTAAGGTGTCAAAATCTTATGCTTTGCTTTAGTAGGTGGAATCCTCCACCATCATGTATATGCATATGACAAGAATATATTCTACAGGGCTGCAAAACACTGCCCTTATTACACAACATCTTGTTTTTTTAGCTAACAGAACGTTTGCAATTCCCATATTCTGTTTCAAATGTACTACTACCGGAGCACTGAAGGGTGACTCTCCGGCCGGAAGAGGCTGTAAATGAAGATCACAGGTATGGGGGAAGAATTTCCAAACTACACAAGTAAACTTTCCTTCCCTGACCCATAGTAGGCTCTGATCTTTCTCTCTCTGTACACCCTGAGCATGTGCATCTCCTAGGATTGCAGACTACCAATTGCTACTGAAGATATCCACTTGAAAATTATTTGTTTTTGTTTGATTTGTGTGTCTCCAAATACTTTCTCTGACCCCGATATATGTTCTAAAGATTCAGTGCTATGCTTTGTACAGAAAGACATTCTTTTTTGGAACACAAATGCTTGGAAAATTCCTGTGCTCCAGAAAGGGCTCCCGTATTCATGGAGCAGGCACTCTTCATGTACCGATGTGCTATTTTACTGTCCTCATCTGTCCACAGATACTGATATTTGAGCAGTAGTAGGAAGGCCAAATGGAAAACATCATGTCCCATGTGAGAGCGGAATATTCTTGTTCTGGCTAAGGGCAGATGTAGGTCAGCAGAGGTACTCAGCTTTCTCTTTTTTCTCCAGGTGTATGGAGACCAAGTTGACAAATGAAAATTATACACATCTAAGATGGACAGTATATAGTTTTAATATATGCATATTTTTGTGAAGTGGCTGCCACAAACTTAATTGATATATCCATTATTTCATACAGTTAACATTTTTGTGTGAGGACACTGAAGAGCAATTCTTGCAGGAAATTTCAAGTGTAGAATAATGCATTAGTAACTATAATACTATATAGCTATCTGGTCTCCAGAATTTATTCTGCAGCTTGTACTCTTTAATCAAATTCCTCCAATTTTCTTTACCCATCCCCTAGCAAATACCTTTCTACTTTGTTTTTGTAAGTTTGATAGTTTGAGTTCCACACATTAGTGATGCCATGTAATATCTGTTTTACTGTTTCTGGCTTGTTTTAGTTTATATAATGTCCTTCAGAGTCATCTATGTTTTTTGCAAATGTCAAGATTTCCTCCTTTTTAATGCTGAATAATATTATATTTTGTGTGTATGTATATATTGTATTTTTTATTTGCCAGTCAATCAAAACTCAGGTTAATTCCATATTTTGACTACTGTGGGTAATGTTACAGTGACTATTCATGAATGCAGGCATCTCTTTGAGAGGCTGCTTTCATTTCCTTGGGATATATACCCAGGAATGGGATTGCTGGATCATACAATAGCTCTATTTCTAGCTTTTTAAAATAGTTTTCCATAATGAGTATACTAATTTACACTCCCATCTCATCATCAGTACAAGGACTTTTTCACTTCCTTCTTAGCAGTGGTCATTTGACCTTTCTATAATAGCTATCCTAAAAGATGTGAAATGATATCTAATTGTGGCCTTGATTTGTGTTTCCTTTATGATTAGTTATAATGAACACTTGTTCATATACTTGTTCGCTGTTTATATGTGCTCATTTGAGCACTGTCGATTCATATCTTTTGACCCTTTTTATTAGGTTGTTGTTATTACTATTGTTATAGCCATTGAGTTGTATGAAGTACTGATTTACTTTTAGATATTAGCCCCCTCCTGCCTATGTATTTTGTAAATGTTTTTCCACCATTCCCCAGGTTATTTTTTCATTTTGCCACTTTCTAGGCAGAAAAGCATGGAGAGTGGAGCACAAAGAAGACAGATCTATGCATGATGACCTTGTGTCGCCTTCTGTCCCAGCCTTGGTGTCTGGTCCTGGCTAACTCAGCCCAGACCTATTTGCCTTCCTTTATATCAAATAAATACACAAAAAGTGCTCTGGACAGAAAGGAGAGTAGAAGTTTCCAGGGGCTGCAGTGAGAAAGAAGGGTGAGTCATGTTTTAACGGAGATGGATTTTCTGTTTGGAATGACGAAAAATGCCAGGAATGGTGGTGATGATGGTGACACAACATTGTCAGCTATCCCCTGCCTGTGCACTTAAAATGGAAGATTTATGTCTTATATACATAATTGATGATATTAATGTTATATATATGTATATAATAGCATACAGTCTGCAAAAATAAAGGTGAAAACCAAAAGTAAGTAGACCCTTGATTTACAAACTCAGTCCTATCCAAGGGCTGATTATAACTCAAGTTAGTTGTCAGTCAATACAGCCAAGGTCCGGATGTCTACCTAGGCACACACTATGCAATAACAAGAGGCAGAGAATCTTTATTAACCTAATTAATCCAAACTTGTTCATATGTTGAGCCGGTAATAATTGAGAGTCTTCGATGGCAAGTACTAAGTGGTCAGATATTTGGCACAAAAGGAGCGGGAGGTGTGAAAGGGAGACGTCATAGGAGGAAATAGTGCAGCAAATGCTTAGGACAAGTAAAACAGAGTCACTAATAGAGATCAGGCAACCCGTTTGTGTTGTTGGCAAATACAAAGGTAAGACAAACAGAGGAACATCCTCCCATCTGACATACTAAGGAATTAATTTAGACCTCATTAAATATAATCTGAGAAATATGCGTGCATGCTGCCAATAGGCAGTATCTGTAAACTCTAGTGTAGGATTTTGATTTCTGAAAGAACACATTGAAATTATATGATGACAGCAATACCAATTGGGTCTGCATTGAGAGCAATTCTTTAACACAACTTGGTGGGGTTCAGGCATAGGAGGCAAAAAAACAAAAAACAAAACAAAACAAAACTCAGTTTTCTTTGGTGTTTGGCCTGGATCTCACACTTCAAGGGATGTGAGCACTTATAGCTCTGGCCACGTCCATCCACAATTCAGAAGCTATTGCTCCTCTATGATTGTTATGTCAGTGAATTTCTGCCCCTAAAGTAGAATTAGCAATGTATTTCTCCAATATGGCTCAACACGTGAAAAATAATCAGAGTGCAGTATGACCCAGACAAAATTAGAAAAACATAGTAAGCTTACCTGGTACTCATAGCCCAGAAATTGTGTTCTTTTCCTTAGAAATATTTGCATTCTGATGGCCCCTATCACAGAAGATAATGACTACCAGCATTAAAAGACCCGTATTGAGGAAAGTGAAAAGTTTTTCCTCTCTGGCATTATCGTAGAGTCAGTGCTGCTCTTACCCAAAGGCTGCACTGCTCTAGTAAATAGTGAACACTTGTAGAGACAACAATGTCTTCCTAATGTGCTTTAGAAGTTTGCAAAGGACAATGCTTGACTGAAAAAATTCCCACACTACAAGGGCCAACTTCTTTATGTACCTAAGGACACCACCTCTCAAATACGTTGTAGACAGTGCTGGCAAAAGAGCTGGGGCCATAACTAGGACATGACATTGGAGGGCATAGCACATTAGAAGGCTAATATAATGCATGTGGTTGGCTCCTCCTGAGAGTTAAATGGCACAGCCCTGGATATGCAAAAGGTAATCTTGACCCCTCTCAGATCTGAAAAATTGGTCCTGAAATTATTGGATGGTAACTGGGAAAGCTTTTTTCTTTATGCCTCCAGTGATTATTATTAAATATCCCCTCCCCCACTAATGTCATGCTCATAGGTAATTAAGCCTCTATAGTGATGAACCACATATCTATCTCTGTAACACAACAGATTTAAGGCATAGGTCTTAGAAATTCATTGTCTCCTCATGATGAGGCATAGCGTTGAAGGCTCTTTGGAAAAGTCCTCTTTGTACTCTTTCCTCCTTGTTTATTTGAGTAACTATTTCTACCTTTATCAATAATCCCCATAATCATTACCTCCTCTCTCAGTAAAGAGCAAGAAACCAGTATACTATAGTCGGTTCTCAGATAGCTTTCAATCCTCTCTTTCTTTGTTACTATCCACAATGTTAAACTCGTCAAACATAGGTCTTCTGATTCACAGCTGGATGTGCTTAACCCGTCCTAGAAGCGTGTGCTTTGTGCTTTTAAATTATTTAGACCTGCCAGAGAAGTCTGGATCTGTTTCATCTTCACCTTGTCTTTTATAATATTTTTTTATCTTACAATGTTCCCATTAGTCCTCATGGGCGTGCTTACGGGCTAATACAGCCCTCGAAATCACCTTCTGGCATTGAAAATTCTGCCTTGGGGCTTCTAAAGCACTGGAAAGTCTGTAGGGACCCCTCTCCTCCAGGCCAGTTGAGTCGATCCCCTGGATCTTTAGAGGAATAAGAAACGCACCCTGACAGTAATTCCCTCCATGGGGTACACCAGTGCTACACTGTGGCAATTGAATGTTACATGTAGGTTTTAGTTTATATTATTTAAAACATACACATCCATACCATCAGAATGCTTTTCTTTTCGCTGTCAGCACGAAGGTGACATGTATGAAGTTAAAAGTGATCTGTGTTGCAGGAATTAACTACAAATACAGTTCAGTATGATGCTCTTGGGACAGAAACATGGTTGTGTGGCTCCTGCACAGTGGCCTGGGCACTAGAAGTCCTGCTCCCTTCCTGCCCCAGGCGTATGGCCTTATGCCTTGCTACGTGATACAAAAATGTCAATCTAAATATAAGTTTCTTCTATTCTTAGCATAGTGTCTGAAGAGAGTATGGGATGAGAAAGCAAAGGAAAATATCTTTCAACTTTGCTCGAGATAAAAATTTCTGATCTTAACAAAACAAAGAAACCATCTTGAGGAAAAATAACCTACCTGCCTGTGGCTTTCTCAAAACTTTGAAGGATGATACCTCCCCAAGTACAAAACCTGACCAGAACCCTTCCTGCCTTCCCCACTGATGGAGTCACGCAGCAGCCTCTCGCCCATCTGCCTGCGTCGTGCCCTTTGTTACATTCCTGTGTCCTCCCAGAACAGGCTCGGACCAACAGGAGGACCTGAAGACGTCAGAAGCCCAGCCTTGGCTGACTCCTGAGGGCCTCTGCACAGCTTTTGGCCCAGTCAGCTGAGTATTGCAGGGATTTGAGAAGTCACCGTCACGTACTGTTAGGTGGAAGTTAAAAGTTACAGAACAGTATGTGCAGTATAATTCCATTTTTATTTAAAAATATACACATAATAAAAAAAAGAAAGATAAAAACAAAAGGTTGATAGCAGGTTTGTCTGGTGTCATTGCGATGTTTATCATTGCTTTGTTTTTTTGTACATCATTACCATTCTAAATTTTGTAAGGAGATTTAGTTTTGTGACATGACGATACATTCAGATTGGTAAAAAGTGAAAAGAATTTAACAAGATATTCAGATAGAGGCAAATGTTGCTTTGTCTCTGCCTTTGTCTGTCCTGGTCTTTTGGACTTCCATTATGGTGTAAAAAATTGCATTAGTTTCATATGTAATTAGTTTCATGTATTTCCTTCCAAAATTTCCTTATGAATATACAGTGATACCTCAGTTCATGAATTTAATTCTTTCCACGATTCTAGTCACAGGATTCATTGCAACCAGAATTGTAATTTTGCAACTGGAATCATGGAAAGAATTGTTTGTGAATGGAGGCACCACTGTAAATACAAATATGTTCTCGTAATTCCCTCCCATATCCCACAGCAGCTTAACGTACTTATCAGCGTTTATAGATAGAGTATTCTGTGAAGATACAAACAACTCCTAGATGTCAGGGGCTCAAAAGACAGTTTTCTTTCTCATTTTGCATAGGAGCTGCTCTGCCCAGACACATTTCTGCTTCTGGATGTAAGAAGTGTTCTAAGTCCTCTTTTCTAGGGCCCAGGTCAAAAGACTGACTTCTATGGGGACATACTCTTCCCATGTTAAGGGCAGGAGCAACAGAACTGGTAGCAATTCATGATGCCACAGAAAGCACAGAAATTGCCTGCATCGTGTCACTTCTGTGACCTAGTAATTCAGCTGCTCTAACTGTACCAGAGGTTGAAAATACAGTCTCTACCTAGGCAGCCAAATATTAGCTGAAATCTTGTCATCCTGGCAGAAGGCAGGGCCAGGCATATCTCTCACACACATTCCTACAAAGAGAATGGCCAAGTCAAATGATAAAAACAGTTGTAACTTTGAAAGATAGCACTCTAGTTTTCTCCTCTACAGCTGAACCATCTCGTGACTCCACTAGCGGTGTGAGAGTATGTTTCATTTTCTCAGCTACGAGAAGAGAGTGTACTGCCAAACGTGGGATTTTTTTGCCAATAGGAAAAGTAAAAGGCTATATCAATTTAGATTTTATCTCTATTTAATTTATTTGAATAAGGTTGAGGATCATTTTATATGTTTGAGAGTCATGTTTATTTCTTTTTCTAGGAATGGTCTGTTTTAGTATGCTAATTTTTCTATTTTTCCGCTATATGAGTTGCAGTGTTCTTCCCCAGCTTGTCTCATGGTTTTGGACTTTACATATGATGTGTATTCTCCCCTGATCATAAGCAGAAATCTTCTCTGTTCTTCTGTGATAGTGTCTACTGCATGCATCCATATTTTTAATTTTCTAGATGAGTACCTAGTTGTATTAACATCAATTATTACCCCATGTAGTGTGATCTATTTCTGTATATAAATAAATTGCTCCAAATCTTAACATCTTAAAACACAACTATTTATGAGGCCCTACAGTTTTATGAGGTCACTGGTCAGACATCTGAGAGAGGCTTATTTGAGTGGCTGTGACTCAGAATGGCTCATAAGGTTACAGTTGGGCTGCTGGCCAAGAATGCAATCATCTGGAGGATCAAAGACTTGCCACCAAGTTCATTACAAAGATGGTCAGCAAGGATGGTTTCTCACTGGCTGTAAGCTGGGGACTCTATTCCTCACCATTTGGGCTTCTCCATAGGTGCCTATGTGTCCTCATGACAGAACATCTGGCTTTCCTCAGAGCAAGGGTTCCAAGCCAGAAGGAGAGCTCTCAGGACGGAAACTAAAGTTGTTTTTTGTTTGTTTGTTTTGTTTTTTTATAGCATCCTCTCAGAATCAACATAGTAACATATCCACCAGATTCTACTCATTAGAATTGAGTTACTAAGTCCAGCTTTAACTCAAGAGTTAGGCTCTGCCTCTTGAAATGAGGAATACCAAAGAAGTTGTGAGATATTTTTAAAGCTCTCCTATCCTGTGTTGTGGTGCAGATATACTTTGAATATATCCCCAGAGTCATGTGCTGGAAATTGGCTCCCCAGGGTGGTAGCATTGAAGTAGTGGAAATTTTAAGAAACAGAACCTCGTAGAAGGTAATTCGACCAAGGGGACACCATCCTTAGAAAGTACTGACGACTGGATTAGTGCCGGTGAGAACGGGTTGTTATGGGAACCGGGCACCCTTGCTGTACTCCTCTTTTGCATGTGCTGTTTATTTCATCCACAAGTACTCCTGACGCTGCGATGCTAACTACTGTGAACACCTCTCTAGAGCTGAACACATTCTGGCAACATGCTCCTTTTTTTTTTTTTTTTTTTTTTTTGTACCAGGGATCGAACTTGGGTTTTTGCGCTTGAGAGGCAGGCCGCGGTACCACTGAGCTAATTCCCCGAGCGTGGCCACATGCTCTTGAATCTCCAGCACTGTGAGCTAAATACAGCTTTTTTCATTATAAAGTACTCTGTCTCAGGTATTTAATTATAGCAACACAGATTAAGGCAGAGATTGATTGAGACACAGCTTGAGATGCCTTCTTTATCATAAACTTAATCCTATATAGATTAATTGGTATAATTAATGTACATTTCTTCAGAAAAAAATTACAAAATACTTTTTAAAATGTATGCCTTTACCTATGATTTATATTTGGGAGTTGTTTTTACGTTTGAACTCTTTATGTGTGTCAGTTGGCCTGGATAATCAAATGAAATTATGGATATGAAAATGCTCACAAATTCTAAAGAAATACATCCTTGGAAAGTATTATTTTTATTACTTTTGAATAAAGTTACAGCCCTCAGATACTGTGTTCTAATTCCAGTTTCATTTGCTGAAATTGATTTTTGCATCCAAGTTGGAATGTCGGTTGTGGGCCAGTTGTGGAATTTTCCATCGTAGCATTGCCTGTGGGTTCAAACTGAACAGGAACCCAGCCCAGGAAACAAGTAGAAAATATGCCTGCTGGCTTGCATTCACTGAGCCTTATCTGCCATTCCCGGGGTCTCTGTTCATCCTTTGTGTTGTTATTTAGGCAATCACAGTTGTTGCATGTGTTCATAAAGATGTGTGTATGTGTTTGGCTGGGAAACAGAAAAATATGTGTCCCACACAATAGAGCACCAGTGGGAGTTGCTGAAGGGGTGCTGTGTGACGTGAAACACTGGAAGGAGCCACACTCCCCACCTCTCTCCTTTGCAATTCTCTCCTTCATTGGTTCTTGCATATTTTTTAATTGCAGAAGTGTCTTCAATGCAGAAAATTCTAAAGAGGCAATTCTTCAATACTACTGACGGTGACAGGCTAGTTGAGACGGAGAATAAGATGGTATCTTTGAGAAGGAAGCAGAAAGGCAAGAAACAAAGATTCAGGTAAAAAGGCACAAATTTTGTCTATAGTAGGCATTTATCACAACTTATCAACGCATTGGTATTTAAAGGTATGAAATCTTCAGTTAGCACCCCAAGAGTCAGATTCAGCACACAAACGTGTTTCATCTGACCATAAATGTTCAAAATTGGAGACTTCCAAAAATGTTGGCTTTTCTTAAAAGAACTAGAATATTCTGTGAGGCTGGGTCTGCACCGAATCAATCCTCAGAGCTGTGCTTCTGCCACCCTTTCATGCTACCCCATCGCATGGTAATATATTATTTAACATTTACGTGTACTGTTATTATGCATTTAGTAGAAAAATCTTTTTGTATCTAAGACCCTGATGAAAAAGGAACAAGAGTAAAACAGATTGAAGGGACAACACATTTTAAGGGCACGATTGGCTGGCTTCAGGGTGGGCATCTGCCCTGTGGGCCCTTGACATCCCTGAGTGAACCAGCACCGAAGCCGAAGTATCACTAGACCTCTCTGTCAGGCTGTCTGAATGTCTGCGGTGATGTCACTTGCTCTTAGACACTGCAAGAACTTCTCTAGCCCTGAAGGCCTGGGCAGCCTTTCTTTAGAACGCCTGTTATACTGTACCTGCACCTGTCAGGAAGACAGCATGTGAACCTGTGTTTAAATTGCAGCAGTGTTTGCCCTTGGGGGTCTACATTCTCCATCACATTTTCCCTTCGTCTACCACAGCCAACATATCCAAGGGTGCTGTCTTTTGGTCACTGATGGGGGTTTTGTGTGCGCTGCTCTTGGCAGCAGAGACCTACAGGACTTCATCAATTTCAGATGCCATTATTGAAGCCTCTACCATCAGTAAGTCTTTAAGGCTTAGTAAGCCAATCCAAGCTTCTTTAAAAGATGCTTTGGGTGACATGAATCAGGGAGCTGCTTTTGGGAGAACTTCTGTGAAGCATTCCACAGGTTATGCAGTAGCATGGTCAGGTGCACTCTGTCGAACCCTGAGAGCCCCAAGTGATTGTGAACACTGCCTTCCTTAGCCTTCTCTCCCCACCTGCCCAGAATCTGACCCACTACTCCAGATTTGGCCTCTTAAGACTTCTACTTCTGCTGCTCAATTTTTTCCCAAACAGAACACATTATACTATTCATTATGGCTTGTGTTCTCAGAGTCAACGGTATTGACTAGAAAAACAAAATAAAACAAAGTCCTCTGTGATCACAGTTAAAATAGACTCAAAAGTTTGAACCACATATTCCAGACGCTGGAGGCAATTTTGTTGTTGGCACAAAGATATTGATAGTTTGGTTTTATTCTGTACATCTCCTAGGTTTCAGCTGCATGTAATAGAAAGTAATAGTACTGGGTTAAACAAAGAGAGATTTATTTTTCTCCCTCTGTAAGGGTTATGGTTTGAAATAAGAATGTCCCCCAAAGCTTCTTGTGCCCAAAGTTAGGTCTTTTAGAAGGTGATTGGGTTGTGGTGGTGCTTTGTTTATCTACGGATGGGTTCAGCATTTGAGTGTACTGTTGGGAGGTGGGTCTTGGTCAGAAGAAGTGGGTCACTGGGGAGGGCATATGTCCTCCTGGGCTTCTCCCTTCATTCCCTGCTTCCTGGACACCATGATAGAAGCAGCTTTCTTCCATCACCCGTTGCCACTCTCTTTCTGGGCTGCAGCTGTCTGGCTATGGAGTGAAACATCTACAGACTGTGAGCCAAAATAAGAATTTAGATGTTTTTTGTACATGTACCAACTTCCTATGATCAATGTTATCATTATGTTCTGCAAATATGTACTAATAAAAATAAAAATTTAAAATACATTTCTTTAAGTTGTGGGGGGGTCAGGTCTTATGTTCTGGTTATGACAAAGTGACTAAGATAGCAAGAAATCAGTTTTCTTCAGTATTCAGTGCTCTATCTTTCTGCTTTTGTATCATTAACTTTTTCACACATCTTTCATTTTTGTGTTTCTTCTTATGGTCAGAAGAAGGATGCCATATCTTGAGCCTCAACTCTGCCCTGAAGACAAGAAGGAATATGAAAAAGAGAAGCATTTTTTGGTAATGCCAAAATATGCAGCAGATGTTTGCTTACATGTTATCACCCTCAGCTACCTTCATATCCAGGACATGAGATACCCGATAGGTCATTTTCATGAGTGCATTTCTGCCCTCTTTCCCCACCCACTTGATAAAGGGGGAATAGATGTAGCTCCCCAAACCTGCTAGATATGTGAAACATGAGTTCATGTTCTCTAAAATTGAAGAATGAATTCTAGGAGCAGTGGAAATTAAGAGCAGGAAAAACTCACTGAGATAAAGATAGCTTCTGTCTAAGAGAGACAGAAGGGGAAACAGAAATGAATTTCCCATCGACCCTGGTTCTCAAAGTTGTTTTATGGGACAAAGCCAAGAGATGAGGTGGGTTGACTATTGTCAACTAGTAAGATTGCAAGTATAATCACTTAGGTAATGTTGCTCCAATTAGAAATCACAAGGTGGGACAAAACTATGATTAACCAATAAGATTACAATAAGTAAAGCGAACAATCCAAGAGGAAGACATGACAATCTAAAGATTTATGCACCAAATACTAACACCTGCAACTATACAAAACAAATATTACAGGGTATGAAAAAACAAATAAGCACTAATACAGTTGTAGTGGGGGACCTCAATACCCCATTGTCACAAATAGACAGATCACCTAGACAAAAAAAAAAAAAAAATCACCAACGAAATAATAGAACTGAACCTAGCTTTTGATCAAATGGACTTAGTAGATGTCTATAGAGTGTTCTACCCCACAAAAATTAGAATTTACATTCTTTTCAGCTGCACATGGGTCATTCTCCAAAATAGACCATACACTAATTCATGTAACATGTTTAAGTAAATGCAAAGGAATTGAAGTCCCACGTATATTATCAGACCATAGTGCAATTAAACTGGATATCAATAGCATAAGAAACCACTTCACAAACACATTCAAATTGAATAACACTCTCCTGAACAACTAAGGGTCACAGCAGAAGTTAAAAAAGAAATTAGACAGTTTTTACAATTTAATGATAATGCCAGTACAACATATAGGAATTTATGGGATACAATGAAAGAAGTTCTACATGGGAAATTCATAGCAATGAATGCCCACACTAGGAAAACAGAGAGAGTACAAATGACCTAATGGTGAATTTTAAGCTACTAGAAAAAGACAGCAAGAGAAACCCAAAGCTCATACAAGGGAGGAAATTGCAAGGATCAGAGCAGAAATCAATGCAATGGAGACTAAGAGAACGATACAAAAAAAATCAATGAATCGAAGAGTTGGATTTTTGAAAGAATAAATAAAATTGATAAACCATTAGCCAACCTTATCAAAAAAAGAAAAAAAAGTTCAAATTTATGCAATTAGGAATGCAAAAGGTGAAGTCACAACAGATCCAGCAGATATCCAGAGGACCATCAATGTTTACTTTGATAACCTGTATGTTCTCAATGAAATTGAAAGGGAAGCAATACTTCCAAATTCATTCCTGGAAGCAAGAGTTACTTTGATTCCAAAACCAGTGAAAGACCCAACCAAAAAGAGAGAACTACAGCCAATCTCTGTAATGAACATAGATGCAAAAATCCTCAATAAGTACTGGCAAACATACTACAGAAGATTAAGCATATCATACACACTGACCAAGTAGGATTTATCCCAGGGATGCAAGGATGGTTCAACATACATAAATCAATAAAAGTAATACACTATATTAACCGTCAAGGACAAAAAACATATGATCATATCAATAGATTCAAAAAAAGCATCTGACAAAATTTGACATCCATTCATAATAAAAACTCTGCAGAAAACTGGAAGAAATGGGCTTTATCTCAACTGGATAAAGACTAGCTATGAAAAACCAATACCCAACAGCATGCTAAATGATCAAAAACTGAAATGAACAGATATTCTCAGACAAATAAGTAAAAGTAGCAAATAAACATATGAAAAAATGTTCGACATCACTGGTGATTTGAGAGATGCAGATGAAAACAACACCTCACCCCAGAAAGAATGGCTGCTATCAAGAAATCACACAATAACAAATGCTGGGGGGATTGTTGGAAAAAGGTTCATTGTTGGTAGGAGTGCACACTGGTGAGACCACTGTGGAAATCAATCTGGAGATACTTCAGACAACTAGGATTAGAAATCCCATTGGACCCAGCTATTCCTGTGCTGGGTATCTTCCCAAAAGAATTAAAAGAATCATACCACAGTGATATCTACTCACTTATGTTTATAGCAGCACAGTTTGTAGTAGCTAAAACTTGGAAACAGCCCAATTGCCCATCAGCTGGAGACTGGATAAAGAAAGGTTTTTTTTGTTTTGTTTTGTTTTGTTTTTTTATAAAATGGAGTGGTACTCTCCATAAAGAATGAGAAACTAGAGACATTTATAGATAAATGGGTGTACATTGAGGCCAAACTCTTAAGTGAAATTAATAAGACACGTGTGTAAATACTGGATAGTTTCTGTGGTGTGAAAAGCTGAGTGAAAATAAGGATCAAAATGTACAATTGACATTGTATAATAGGAACGAAAGGTCTGAAGGAGTAGGAGAAGTGGGAGGGGTAGAGGAAAGATAAGTAAAAAGAAAAAACATGAGAAAAGGAAAAACGTGGAAACAAAGTGTTTGTAACTGGGAGAATGGTGAAGGTGTTGAAAGGAGGGCAGGAGTGCAGGGGAAAACGAAAACCAAGACCTGTCATGTAAAGGTACAAGATCCCAATGGTGAATGTAAATGCATTGTATATCAAGATTGTACCAATAAACAATGGGAAAAAATAAGATTACCACAAGTATAGTGGCTTCTTAGGTAATACTGATTAGATGGGGATCAAATGGGGAAGCAAGACCAGTAGCAAATGTAGGAATATTTTGCTAAGAGATACTCTCTTTCCTAGAAGGGGTGGGTTAAGATCTTAGTCCCCCACCCTGATGACTGATACCTACTCAGAATATCAATCACTGCTGTTCATCCTTAGGGCAAGCACGCTGGTTTAGTAGTTTCTGTTCTTTTACAGCACTGGGGTTCTGTGACTGTGTCTGGACTGTCTTCCATTTGGGCTTTTTGAGGGCAGCCCTGTCTAACTGCCTACAAGATAGCTAATTCATTTACCTATCTACAATATACCCATTCATGATCTGTGATTTAGAAAGTAGTTAAGGGAAATTGACAATAAACAGGCAACTAGAAGCCACTGTGAATTCTTATTAATAAATATGTTTTGAAAATTAGTTTTTCATTTTCTTCTCTCTTAATCCCTTACAGCCTCATACTGCCTTCATAGGAAAAGTGTAAGTGTTCTGTGTAAGTATTTGAGAAGAGCACTGTGGATGTCTACAGTGACGTGGCGGATCTAAAAGATAAATGTGAAATCATCTAACAGTCTGAGAATCCTTAGAAATGAATGGCACAGTCTTTGCAGCCAGTGCAGATGGAAGCAAAGCAAGGTTGTGGAAATGTGTTTTTCTATCAGGTAATGGCCTAGAAATAATTTTTATTTCCGGTGTGCTAATTTGCCACCCTTGATTCTTGCAGAAATTTAGCTCACCTTATCTGAGGGTGAGTAAAAGGCTGAGTTAAATTTTATTTTATTTTTATTTTTTTATTATTAGTATTGGACTTTGGGACTATAGCGTGCTGCAATGTGCAAACACAAGGAAAGCAAATACAGGAAAACATTAATAAATTCATTTAAAGTAAACTATAATCTTATAATTACTTTCTTTGATATTCAGCATAATTTCTTCTCCTGAAGCAGCATGGACAGTTATAACTGTTTGTCATTTTCATCTACATCATTAATATTAACAATGATAGCATGTTTGAAGATCTTCGTATTTCACAGCTGTGAGTGGCTGGGGCACTGATGTTGGGCTTCTACTCTGAAACAAATGGACAGAGGTAACTTCAAAATCCTGAGAGGGGAATAATAATTCCTCTGCAGAAACCCCATTTACTGGCTGTAATGTGTGCAACCAATGGAATTGCACTCTTCCAGAGTTTTCTGCAGACTCTTGGATATTTTCGAAAGGATCAGGCATGTTCATTAAATCAAATATTTAGTCAAGTTCATTAAGTGTCCTTAAGTGATTATTAAGCTATTTATTAACAACCAGGACAACAGCCATTTTGTCAAAGCCAGACACCAAATGAAGAGGTGCAGCGTATAGGAAGGTGGATACTTGAGAAGTCAGACGGGAAGGAAACGGAGGCATGGATTATCCACCCTCCACTTCATCCTGTGTATGGAAGCGTCCTCATACATTGCGGAGCTATGGAAACTATAATTCCTTACTCTGGTGGAGTCAATTCTGGGAGCTCCTCTATGGCAGAGTTTTATTTTATTTTATGTTATTTTATTTTCCTTTTTTGATCCTTGAGTTCTAATACTCTAGCCAAAGCACAAAATGCCCAATTAAAGTGAAAAGGGACCTAAACTTTTGAATTGTGTTTGACTTAATTAATGACCACATAAATATAAGTAACATCTCTCTGGAACGATGGAAGAAAGAAATATGCCGGATTAGGTTTTTTTTTTTCAATAAAGAATAAAAAGTAATTTCAGGAGATGAGGGAGAAATAGTACAAAAGTAAGTCACCTTGCCTTATATTAGGGGAGTAACTTAACCCTTCTGAACCTCAGTAAAACATGCCTCATAAAACTACTGTGAAATGAAACAAAAACTGTAGCATAACGTGTGGCATGTTATAATCATGTCACTAAACCTCAGGCAAGACTAGTTTAATTTTAACTCACCTGGTGACTAGGAAGGAGATTTTTGAATAGGGACTGAGACGGGGAACAGTGTGATACCGACAAATCTGGTGATTTGTGATGGCTGCTGTTTGTCAAGAACGGTTCCAACCTCTGGACAGAGACATTTTGCAACAACAAAAGGAACACGAGCCCTCCTACCAGATAGATTTCAGAACTGCCATGTGCCACTCTTTTCGAATAGAGATTCTTGTTTGGGATATCACGATGTCATCAGAGAGCTTGGAAAAGACTTCCCACAAGACCTTTTCCTAAAGTTTTGTAAAGTGGGAGCCCAGGTGAGAGGAGAGGAAAGTGTAAGGCGGTTATCCCAGAGCATGAGATGTGAATTCTGTGGAAGAGAAATGGAGAACTTTTCCTGTGAAAAAGGAGGTGTGTTCCTCAGTGGGAAGGAGAGTATGCCAGGTCCTAGGCTGTGAGGGTGACTCTAGAAAGGTGATCGGTACAGCATGACACCATGCTCCAGGGAAGTGGAATGATCACGGAGCTGTGCTAGAGCGACGGTCCTTCCCCATACACTAATGCAAGGCCAGGGTCATCCTCAAGGCTTCCCGAGAGTCCTAACAAACAGCCAGCTACTAGATGCGAGGTCGCCCATCTCACTTCTCAGCCTCTGGGTTCCTTTGCTCCTCACTGAACGCCATTGGCTCTGAACTTGGCGCCGTTGATTCCATTTCTCCAAGACTATTTTTTTTCACATCATTCTCTAAACAACCGTCAAAGTTTCTTTTTAAATCCAAATATCTTACTTGTTACAGCGCTGATCGTTGGCCATTCAATGTTTTCAGCAGAGAGCTTGCAACCACTAACATCACAGTCGAACAACTGATGTCTGAATCTGTCTCCCACATACACACATAAACTGTTTTCCCCAGCTCTCTCCATAATCTGATGGATTTTACTCAGTTTCAGTAACCCTGCCACATGTTTTTATAGACTTTAGCACCTCATCTGTAAGGGAGTTAGAGACCCCCTCCTTACCCCTCTTTTATTACCCATTTGGCTTCGTGTCTGTTTCTGTGCTCTTATCACTTCAGTGTGTGTGTGTGTGTGTGTGTGTGTGTGTGTGTGTGTGTGTGTGTGTAGTCCATCTTAGTTCTTTTATATAGACAGCATCTGGTATTCTGTACATGATAGAAACATTTTTCTAGAATACAAAGATAAATGAATGGCTATCTTGTGACTTTAATCAGAACACATTGAGCAGTCATCCTTCCATTTAAGATCATTTTCTGTGATACTGAAGGAGTTTTCTGGGTTTGACCTTCAAAACTTTACTTGCTGGCCTCCTAATGGATCTCTTTCTTATTATTTATATCAGCAAGCTTTTTCAGCCATTCTTGATTTGATTTCATTAATTTATACTTGTATCCATGCTTAGGATATTTACTGGACAGCCAAAAGGCCAAAGGGAGATTGTTATGCAGGTCCTATTCATACCTGATTGAGAAGCCTTGATGGTATTGAAATCAGCCTCTTTTTGAAGAGATTAAAAACCTTATATCTAGAAAGTTATTTAATAAGGTGTGAACATTCATATGTTGCCTTGCTGGCTTTTAAAGGTAATTAAAGTGGTGAGTGAGCTAATGGTGAAGGGTCTTCATTGATAGGAAGAGCCTTGTTCATGGAATGTTCAGGAACATTCTGAAAGCTGACTAAAAAGAGAAGAAACCACACCAAAGGTTGCCAACCGAATATCTCTGATATAACTTGGCAGCAAGTTTATAAATCATACTTATCTCACTTAATTGCCATGCTTAGTGAAGTTTTGAAGGTTAAACATTGTAGTCCTTCATTTGATTTTATTATTTTAAAACAGATTATGTATAACTCCAATTTAAGTATTAGACACATGGCTAAATGAATATAGCATTTCCAACAATGGGATAAAAAATTTTAATATTCAGTATCAAAATGTCAAGAGGAGGTGTTTACTTTTAATCATGGTTAATGATAAAATAAACACAAAGAACAGATTTTTAAAGTTAACTGACACTAAGAGGTAGCAATAAAAACCTTACTATTTCCTGTTATTATCTTTAGAATCACCTATGTTTTACTGTAGTTCCCATTCATAACTCAAGTATTCAATCATAATTTGTAAGTTCTTTCTAAATTATACAGTACCGTGCTTGAAATGTAAAGCTCATTTTCTCCTTTTTTTCTTCCTGTCATTCCCCCGGCAGGAAAAAACCTCCCTTAATTTGGTCTCTGTTATGGTTTAGATCTAGAACGTCTTCCAAGAGCTTCATGCGTGGTCAGGTTGGGTTTCTGGAAGGTGATTATATCACAAGCACACTGTATTCATCAGTGGCTTCATCTATTAATGAGCTCAGTAGCTCATGCGCTGTCTGGACATGGGTCTTGCTTGGAGGTGACTCCCTGGGGACATGACCTGGAAAGGAGTATCTCCCTTCCATCTCCCACTTTGCTCTCTATTTCCTCTCGGCCACGAAAGGAACGGCTTTCTTCTGCCAGACTCTTCCACCACCTTCCCGCCTTCAAGCCAGAAGACTATGGATTGGAATTTCCCAACAACCGTGAGCCAAAGTGAACCTCCTCTCCTTTAATTGTGAGTGTTGGGTGTTATATCTCAGCATCAAGGATGGTGGCAAGACAGTGCCTGTATAGAACTGTGCTCTAACCTGAAGAATTGAACAAATGTTCTAGAAGCTTCCTTTCTTATTGATAATGCAAATTTGTTTATTTTAGAATTTTTCGGGTACTTATCTTCAGTTTTTGTCCTCAATGCTTAGATGAAGACAAATGGAGAATACTGAAAGAGGCTTAGCACATCTGGCTGCCACTTTCTGGGAGTGTAAAAAATCTGCCATGCTTTTCAAGGGTACTGAATTGGGTATTATTCATTTCATTTTGTAATCATTAGCATTTATGTCTTTTTCTATCTTTACATATTATTTAAAGGTTCAAAGGAAGTATTCCCTCACTGCCAATCTGAAGAGCTTCTTTTTGAAGAGCATGGGGAGTCCCAGCATATGCGAGCTGAGCCAATCTAAATAGTTGGCAGTTGGCTGCTGTCGGAAACAATTTTGAATTGTACTATATTTGCTTTTGAAAAACAAGCGAAACAAGTGTCAGTAGCTCTTCTCCAAACAATGCTTATTAGGGTCTGCTAACATCACCATGTCAAAATTTTTCTTTCATCTTTAAGTATAGCCTTGAGACTTCTGTGATGTAACATAATTGGAGACATAGTGATACTTCCCCAATTGAGAAGTACATGGACTTGGAGCCAGACATTCTGGGGAATTCTCATAAATCCATCCTTTAAGGTTAAGGTAATTCCCAGTGAACTTGTGTCTTCAAAATCCAATTTTTTTTCCATTTTTTAAGTTGCAAAATAACTTGGGGTTTTCTTTTTCATTCTGAGTTTGTTAAATTATAGTAATTTCCCATGCTTTTTCTTCTTTTAAAATTACATATTAGAATAAAAATGCATATGTATACAGACATCTACATGCCTCAAAGTTGTACATAATTAGATGGAATTACATGTTTACTAATATAGTACCTATGTTTACCAGTGATTTTTCTTTAGGCCTACAACTTAGCTTCCAATAATTGTGTTGTGACTTTCCAATGAATATGTCTAATCTGAAAGTTGAAGAGTAATATTAAGAATTCTATTGAATAGAAATAGAAGTGGATCTTTCTAAGTTAATTTTGCTTTGCATTATGTACAGAATTTCATGAAATCAATTACAGAATTTCATTGCAAGTAGTTCGGTCTTTTTCAGAGTGACCAAAAGCTATAACCTTGCAGTAGCTAATGAGAGGTCCTATTAAAAGAATAGATCACCCTCAATTTTCTTTTCCTGAGCGACAAGTCAGATACAAAAAAATGCTAGTCTTTTGATTTAAACCTAAGTGATTTAGCATTAAATATAATTTTTATTCTTAGGAGAGATATCAAGCCCACAGTTCTAAGGTAAAATGTGTTTATTTTAAAAATACAATATATGCCAGTAAAAATAGGCCCAGCAGAGTTGATAAGTACAGGGTAATTCTTTTCCTGGTGATATGTGACAATCACTAACATTTCTCCTGAAATCTTTATGTGTTGATGAATTAGCCAATTTACACTGGTAAGCCATGTCTGATCTGGTTATTTCAGTCACCTTAATAATCAATGCAGATCACTGCATGATCGATTCAGCTGCAGAGATGGGAATTAATCATAAAGACAGTTCTCTAGACTATGGTCCAGTGTGGTACTCACAAATAGATATGGTTTTATGCTAAGGATTCTTTTTACAATACTGTTTCAAAGTTTCTCTTTCTGGTCTTTTGTTGGTATAGCTACAATTTCATTCCAAGTCTTCATATCATAAGGAACATTGTGTTTATGATAGCACACTTAGACGACACATTTGATTCGATCTTTAAAATATGCATATTTGTGTACATAAATGAAAATGATAGTTAAAAATTAAATCTTTAAAATGACAGATTTCTTTTTTTCTTCCAGTTGTATTAAACTGCTTGAAAATATAAACACTACCAAAGCATCCATATACACTTGTGGAAACATAAATGATTTGTTTAATCATTTCTAAGTTCCACATAGTTTTGAAAAATCATATATTTAAAATTGATGATCTTCAGAAGATATATTTTCCTGTTTGTAGACTTGCTAATGGTAATGTTTTTATAGCTTATCCTGTGATGTCTGCTCAATACTGCTTTCAGCAAAATGAAAAACATTTATTTTCATCTATGAGAAGTCATCCAGTGTCTTTCCTCACCTGCTGATAGTTCTTGCCTCAATCCTTGTATGGCAAAATATGTTTTGCCATGTGACCCTCATACCCACTGATACAATTAAAAACAATTCGACTGCACTCCCTGAAAGGCTCAAGGCTGGTGACAGAGAGTTTATTAGGTGAAAGGCATCTGTGATGACAATGACCTCTGTAACATAAAAATATTCCTTTATCAATGACCTTAAAATATATGGCTATATTCAGGGAAAATGAGAATATTGAAAAGTTTTGTAATCTGAGTAAAATATTACAAAAGTATTTGAAGAGCAAGCATAAAATCACAGATTGTCTTTCAGAATTTAAAGTCTATTGAAAGCCGAAGGAGAAGGTGGAAACCCTGGGAGATGGCCCAAACCCATTCTCCAGTCCAGCCTCATCTGAAATTGAGTTTTCTCTTGGTTCTTCCACCAAACCAGAGATTAACAACAGGGTGTGCATTGACTTTTCAGCATGATGTCAAGTCAATTGTATTCTGTGGAATAAATACTTTACTATATTCTAGGAAAGTTCCTTTAAATTTAACAGAGCATTATCGAGTCTCTATTTCATGCTGGACAGAACAAAATCCACTTTGAATCATGGTTCTTGTCAGGCTGTCAGCTGTCTTACCTGATCTTGCTTTGTAAAACTCCCCCTTATAGGTCCTTTTGTTAATGGGCTGGACTTTGATTTAGGTTTTGAGAAATAGAAGTTTATACCAAATTAATAAAATATATTTTAACTGTATTCTACGTGCAAAGCACTAAGCTGAGGTATTATCAGTTTTCCTCCACTCACACTTTCACAAAAGTAATAATATTTGAAGGATGTCTTTGTGCTGCTATAACAAAACACCTTAGATTGAATGGTTTACAAGCAATAGGAATTTATGGCTCAAGGCTTTGGAGGCTGAGTAGTTCAAAATCACAATGCCAGCTGATTTGGTGTCTTGGGAAGGCAAGTGCTCTATTTCAAATGTGGGACCTTCTTATCAGGCCTTCACGTGACTGAATGGGTAAGAGAAATCACTCAAGTCTCTCTTGTCAGGGCACCAACCCTACTCATGAAATTGATGAGCTAATGGTTTAATCACTTCCCAACAGTTGCTTCTTAATTAGGCTATAATGGACAGTTTGTTCTAAGATAAAATCTAATTTTCATATTCTTCAATATACAGATCATAGAAAAGGATCAGAAGAACACAGTTGATGGTTTTGAGCTCTAGCCTGATGAGGCTAGCTAGCTGAGGACAAAAAAAAAAAAAAAAATCTCATGATTGGTAATCTTGGGAGCTATGTCCTCAGAGTGGTGGTGCATTTACTTGGCTCTCAATTTCCTTAACAAATCATTTTCTTGTCTCTTCTTTGCCCCATGGCCCAACTAACCACTAACTGAGTGAATAGCAAAGCTAACCAGTAAGAAAAATATTCAAGTCACATGTTTAAAACACAGTCCGAGGAAAATTAGTTTAAAATACTTTTTTAAAACTTACCTGCCAAATCACCAGCCATTTCATTAACATGAACATTTCCATTGATCCAGAGAACCACTATGGTAATGCCATGTTTGACATACTGATAGGTCAGAAGTGTCCTCGATGATTTGGTGACTGATTTTTTTCAATGCAAGGTTTCCCACCAGTTCTACAACAGGGAAGGTCACATCTACTATTTATTTTCTTCTATGCTACTCTCCCTACCAGGCTAGGACCAGGACCACATTGCCTTCCTACATTAGAAATGCGTCTATGGTTTCCTTTACCCAGGAGCTTCCTCATTTTCTTTCCCACTAACTATATTTATGACTAAATTTTCACTATATCCAAGTAGTTTTATTTACTTAGGCCTTTTACATCTTCCATTGTAAACCAAATTCAGCAGAATTTCATTTGTGATTCTCTTTCAGGACATGGATTACAGGTAAATATATTACAAGAAGACTGCTACTGCATTGGATGGGTATCTTGATGCACTCAACCTGGGAACAATTTATTCTATTTCTTGTCTTGAGCATCCCAGAACTCATCAGAAAATTTCAATTTGATTTTCAGAACCCAAAGATGCAGCACTCTCAGGACAAGCTTTTCCCAAAACTCAGACTTAGAGTGAGATGAGACTTTTCACCTTCAATTGACAATGGGAGGATTTTTTCCTTGTCCTTAATTTCAGTGACTATCTAACTCTTTCAGGGTCCCTACTGTGCATGGGGATCTCAGTTCCAACTTCCTGCTCACTGTGAAGACACAAATTATTGGCCTCTTCTTCAGAGTCCATTGGTCACCAGAATGGGCCATCTCAGGGGCACTATTTGAATAAGTTCATTTACTGCCTGGTTTGAAATTCTCTTTTGTCATTGGATCCCAGGAATTTCTTTTAGTTTACTACCAGCTCAGCTCTGCATTTAAATGAATATTATTATAATTTATGTAGCCTTCCCAGGTGTAATCTATCAGGAAGAGTTGCAGAATATAAAGTCTGTTAACTGCCAAAAATAAGGCTTCCAAATCCTTGCATGACTTACTGACTCCTCTCAGACTAAAAAGCAATAGGTGATATAATAGTGTCACACAGTTGTGTGTGTAATAGTGGGAGCTATTATTAATTCTTCTAAGTAGTGTGTGTGTGTGTGCGCTAATGGAATCTCTACTTTAATGATAGTTGTTCCAAGTTTGTACACTGCATTGTCTCTTTCTTATTTAGGTCTCGTTGTGAGCACAACGGTAACATATAATAATTGTTCAATAAGCATCACTTGCTTGACTTAGACAGTAACAAGCTTTTTTTGTATGTGTTGAAAATACTACTGTAGTTGCTACATTTGTTAGTCTATCTCTTGAACATTTTCCTTCTAGTGGAAAATTTTGATTTAAAAGTCATTCATTCTACTCTTTTTTAAAACAATTAATATGGACACTGAAGACCCAACTTAATCTTTCTACTTCCCTCTCATTATTGTTCTAAATTTTGGTTGTTTTTCATCCAGAATAGTAATTTTAATAGCTGTGATTTGGCATTTTTTTTTAAGAAAGGGTTTTTAAAGGGAAAGTTAAGATATGTGAAGAAAAAGATTTGTGGCTAATAGATAAATGAATATACAAAAAAAAAGAAAGAAAAATGAATAGAGCTATTGCAAAGCCCTTAGTTTATGTGCTAGTTAACCTACAAGGACTTGGAAATTCTAAAACACATGTGATGTGCACCATCAAATAGGGGATTTCTGAAATTATAGTTGTATGCTAATTATTCATTTTAGATTGTGGTTTTTTTGAAGCAGTAAATGAACCTAAACCCTCTGTTTCAGTGAGGGGGAAAGAAAAACCTTTGAAGTCGGGGACTGTTAGTCACCAATATAGGAATTGCCACTTTTCTAAACCTGAATAGAAATGAATTCAATAAAAAGAGACATAATGACGGATTTATAAAAGTAACGTTCCTTTACATAATGGGTTTCTTATTCTAATGTTTCTTTACTATAATCCTTTAAAATTATGCAAAAAGTTATTATTTAAGTGATAGTAAAGAATTCATTAGAAGATTAATAGTTCTGGTTTACCAATTCGCTTACTAGGTCACTTAATTATTTAGTTCATTAATTCTGTAAATGTCAGACTTACCATGAACTCTAGTGATTTGCATAAATAAGGTTATAGTTCTACTGGTAATCACAGCCTAACAACTTCAAATAGGAATTTGGCATCATTTATACGATTCAAATAAAATAAAGTCATTTTTTTCCTTCCAAACCAACTAGGAATATCTAACAGCTGAGAAATACTAGCAATAGCTATGCACATTCAAATTTGCCCATTAAAAGAACCATCACAGGCAACTGTAATAAAAATAATCTCCAAAGAGCAGGACAGAAATAGCGTCCACATTAAACAATATGAAGGGCTCTACTTTTGAGATACATGCTTTAGTAAAAAAAAAAAAAAAAATCCATCAATGAAAGAACTGTCAATTCTTCTAGGGATCCAATTTTATCTTATTTATTTAAAATGGTTACTTGCTGGGAAAACTTCAAGATGAGCAATGTCTCATTATCATAAGGGTCCTGGATCAGAGCTGGCAGATCATATACAAGGAATATCACTTACACCATGATAATGCATTCAAGTCACTTATAGGCAATGTTTACATTTAATACAAGTGGATCTATACAATATAAAATTGGCACATTACTAGATTTAACAAAGGAATTAGTAAAAATAGCCACCAGGCCTTATTTAAGCTTCACCAAATGTCATTTGGATAATGCATAGAAAAAAGACATTCTAATTAGGTACTTTATTTTTTTTTCCTCATTGAGTTTATTCATACATTTTAGGTATACGGTACAGTTACATTCATTATTGGCATCTTGTACCTTTACATGACAGATCTTGGTTCTCATTTTTTCCCCTTGTCCCTGCCCTCCCTTCACCCCCTCTTCCCCTCCCCATTTACAAACACTTTATGTCCATTTTTTCATTTTCTCCTATTTTTTCCTTTCCCTTATAACCTTTCCCCTACCCTTCCCACTTTCCCTACAACTTTAGCCCCTTTCTTCCTATTTCACATTGTCAGTTAGGATATTACGTACTATTATAGTTTATTCACACCAGAGAAACTATTCAGTATCTACACATGTGTGATTTATTTATTTCACTTAGGAGTATATCTAATGATGTACTTTAATATGATCATAGAAGGCCAAAATAGAGACAGTCTATAGTTTACTAAATAAAGTTAAATGTTTGGAACCTTTGGCCTCTGTAAAACTGCTTACATTATAGAAGCCCTTTCTTTGATTGATGTTATTCTGCTAAGCCCCTTCTCCTTCCAGAGAGGTGCAAGCATTCATTTTAGATACTCATCTCATCCACAACTATATGGTTTCTGCAGGTCAGCTGTGTTCATAGTTTTACATTTGTTACCATTTGCTAGGAGGCTGTTGATTAAAACAAACACAGAGTCAGAGTTTGGAATTAATGAAGAAAAATTAGATGTTTCTGAGACAAAATTTTATATCACAGGCTGAGAGAAAAAAAAATTTTCACTATTTACGCAGAAGGTTAAAAACTCTTCTAAGTTTCTCTATACCATGAGAATTAGTCAGAGACTAGGAATCGTGTATCTGTCTATCTATCTATTATTTATCTAATATATATATTTCCATTTCATTTGTTGGTAAAAACAGTACATCTGATTTATTGGAAAAGTAACTAAAACAGTGAGTTCTAGTAATAGTTTATGGGAAAGACTCTGCATTAGGTCATTCAATCTGTAAAAAGTTGGGAAATTAATTTCCAAAAACAAAGGTTCATGCCGATGGAATCCTTAGGAAGATATCATCTGCAAAAAACTGAAAACTCAATTTCTTAAATTATCCTAAACAAAAAAGAAATGTTATTTGTCCTAGTGATAAATCAAGAGTGAGGTTTGAAGTATTGCTAAGCAGAAATTTCAAAGTATCAAGTCCTCAAGATGTGTTTTCTATTTATACTTGCTTCTAACATCTTTTTGTTCTGGCTCCATATTTATGGGTAGAAGGCCAATGAAGATCTGGCAACATATCCAGATTTGATACTTCTTGCAGAAAGAAAGAAAGAAGGTATATGTTTTTTAAATCTCCTCTTTAGAAACAGAAAATCCCTATCTGCAAATGCCCATGTGCCTCTAGAATTTGGTTATACTGAATACTTTCCATCTGTATCCCAAGGCAAGGACAAGTAATGGGAGTGAGATGCTTTAGAACAATTAAAATTTGGATAGAATCCCCTGATCAAATCTAGTCCTCTGTATCAACTCTTGCTTTGTTAGCAAGAAGATTGAGAAATAGATAGCTCCCTTCTAAACCCAATATTTTGGAAGATATTGGGGGATTTGTGGACTTAGAGACCATGACTCTTGGTCACCTTCCATGTGATCTTCATCTAGGAAAAATTATACTGTATATACACTGTGATTAAGAAAACGTGGTTCCAAAATCTTTCACCACTGCACGTCCAAAGGGATAAAAGGGAGGGAGCTTGCATATGTGCCAGCATGGGATTGTGGAAGACACACTGAGCTTGACAAAAATGAGCACCTTAGCTTGAACCATCAACACTTACCAAAGGACTCAGTTGTCAAAGCAAGTCGTTTCTCAGCATGTCAGTCCCCCATCTGTAAGAAGTGAATAAGAATACCTGCATTCCTTGTTGTGAGGACCTGAATAATGTCTAAGGAGAATTTTGTAAACTGTAAAGCTCAATACAGTATAATTGAAAGGTATGATTATCTAATGAACCAGTCAATTTTATTTCTGCATGTCACACTCTCCAGCCGTTTAGTCTTGTTTTCCTGCTGGCTCACCAAAGTAGCTTCCTGCTGTCTCATTACCACCTCATGTTTAACATGGCAAAGATCAAGATTTTAATTTTTTAGTGGAACACATTCTTCTCATTTCAACTCTGCAGTCTCTGTGGGGAATACGACTCCAGTGCCAATCAAACAGGTCCAAGTCCGAGTCCATTTTAGAACCTGTTCATTCAATTTACCCCTCACAACCATGAGTTTGTCAAGTCTTGCCACTTCCTATACAGAATAACTAACTGCCAGCAATGTTTCTCCTCTCAAAAGAAACACACACACACACACACACACACACACACACACACACACACTGGTTCACATTCCTGTTTTTTTGAATGCATAAACCGTTTGCAACTTTTCATTATTTCTACTTCTACTTAATATAATATCTCCCCAAAGATTATAGAAGTGAGAGCTGCCTGCCCGGGCCCACCCGGCGGGTGGGCAACCTCCCCAACTGCACGCCACCAGATTCAGTAAGGACCCAAGGACCCCAGAGGAGGTCTCTCCAGCTGCTTGCTTGGGCCCACCCAGTGGGTCCATGACCTCTCCGACTGCGTGCCACCAGATCCAGTAAGGAAGGTAGCCATGCAGGTCCCCTTGAAACACCCCCACGATCTGCTACCCGCCTCCTGTTCTCAAACCTCCTGATTGGACCAGTCTTTGGACCCACTCTGCACAGGCATAGGTGCTCATGAAGGGTAGTTTTCTGAGCTCCCAACTTTGAACATCTTTAAAGAAAGGGCAGGGGAAACCTGTAATAGAACTGAGTGGAGTTCAACCCTGTGGTTTGGGAAACTCAAGTTAGGCCTTGTGGACTGAGGTCAGTCTGAGTTGTGGGGACCTGTCACTGGCTAGCTGAAATCAGGGGATTCAGTTCTGCATATCACTGTACATGTGGTATAATATGACAGCAGAGACATAGTCTGAAAGAGGCCCTTCAAATTCTTTTTTTTTCTCTTTTTTTCTTTTCCTCATTCCACCATAAAATTTCTTTCTTTTTTCTGTCCTCTCTCTCCAACTCAGTTTCTTGCTCCACCATATTATCCCTCATCTCCCTTTTTATTCCTGCTCCTGCCCTCACTCAGACTTCTTCTTTTATTATTTTTCATTTTTTTGTTTTGTTTTCTTTTCTTTATATTCTTTTCTCCAGTCATTTTACCTCACTCATGGCTCTGTAGCTTCAAGGGAAGGCAAGCCCCTGTTACTGTTAAGGGGATACATTCTTGTCCTTATCTCTGCACTCTGTCTATCCCCCCTGAAGTTAATAGATTCGTAAAGATAGTAAGGTCATTCTACATCCTCTGGTTTCACATCAAACCTGCTCCAGTTCTTTCACTTATCTACTCCTCTCATCCTAACTCAGTATAACCCCTCATCCTAAATGGTAAAGATGCTATATTGAAAAGTGTATTCACTGCAAACATATTTTGAACTGCTTCTTGATATTAATTTAATTCACAAGATTTAAAGGTGATAGATTAATGACTACCACAAGTGGTCAATTTGCAAGCTGTGCTTGATCCTACTGGGTTGCTGAATGTATCCATTGGGATAAAGGATTCTGATTGATTTAATGAGTTGTTTTCTCTGATATTATGAAAATGAGGATGTCTATGAGTCATTAGAGACTCAAAAGCTAAAATGCAACTATATCAGGAAAATTTAAGTAATACCCAGAAAGTAAACCAAGGACAACCCAACAACAAAAATAAAAATGAGAAAACACTTAAGCAAGACACCAAGACAGATTTCCACTTCACCAATGGCAAACAGTAGGACAAATGAGGGTGAAAAGTCTGATAGTGAACCAGCAGGACACCCTGGACCCATAGCACAGGAGGTAACAAAACAGATCAATCAGGCTCTAGAAAAATTCAAATCAGAAATAATTTCCCAGTTAACCATAGAGATGATGAGCAAAATGGAAGTCATGATTTGAGACTCTAGAACAGAAACTGACAAAATAATAGATGAGCTCAAGACCATGATAGAAGCCACAGCATAAGAAAGAAATGGAAACAATGAATGCCCAACAGAGGAAAGAAATGGAATCCATAAAACAGATTCAAACAGATATCCAGGAGATTAAAAACTCTATTGAAAGTGTATGCAACAGAATAAAAGACTGCGAAGATAGAACTTCAGATATAGAAGATAGGATTGCAGTCAGTGACTGTGAAAAAAGAGGTCTCTCAAAAACAGTAAGGGATCATGAGAAATCAATCCAACAACTTCTAGACGATGCAAAGAAAAATAACATAAGACTGATAGGAATTCATGAAATAGCAGGAGAAAACACAAATGACTTAAAAAAGCTCTTCACAGAATGACAGAAAACTTTCCAAACAGAAGGGAAGAATTAGACATACAGATAAGTAAGGCATATAGAACTCTAACTAGCCATGATAAAAAAAAAAAAATCTACACCTAGACATATAATAATCAAGATCTCAGAAATCGAACAGAAAAATAAAATACTACAAGCAGTAAGAGAAAAGAAACAAATCACATGCAAAGGAAAGCCTATCAGAATCACAGCAGACTTTTCAACACAAACCCTTAGGTCAAGGAGAGCCTGGAGTGAGGTATTCCAAGTCCTAAAAGAAAAGAACCTCCAACCTAGACTGATGTATCCTGCAAAACTCTCTTTCAAAATAGATGGGGAAATAAGCTACTTCCACGACAAAGAACACCTGAGAAATTTCATGAAAATGAAACCAGCACTACAAGGAATTCTAAACAATATCATAGAAAAGGACAATGAAGGTCACAATACCATGAGGCCCAACAGACCAAATCAAATAGGCAAGGCAAGAAACTAAAAGGAAAGGGGAGAAAAAGTAAGAAGAGTCAAGAAAAGGACAATAGCATGACAATAATAAGTAAGAAAACATCAGTTTTAACCATCAATGTTAATGGCCTCAATTCACCAATCAAGAGATATAGACTGTCAGAATGGATTAAGAAGCAAAATCCAACAATATGTTGTATACAAGAAACACACCTAGTGCAAAAGGAAACCCATAGACTGAAAGTGAAAGGATGGAAAACAATTCTCCATGCATCAGGAGCCCAGAAAAAAAGCAGGGTAGCAATCTTATTCTCAGACAAAGTAAATTTCAAACCAAAACTCATTAAGAGTGACAAAGAAGGACAGTACATCCTTGTAAAGGGAAAAATTCAAGAGGAAGAGTTGACAATCATAAACATATATGCACCAAATATAAATGACCCCAACTACATAAAACAAATATTAAGTAACATGAAAAACCAAATAAGCACTAATACAAGTTTAGTGG
Organism: Fukomys damarensis; assembly: GCF_012274545.1. NCBI lineage: Eukaryota > Metazoa > Chordata > Mammalia > Rodentia > Bathyergidae > Fukomys > Fukomys damarensis. The sequence continues at coordinate 51,065,338 of NW_022900916.1, read as the reverse complement.
GGGATTTAAAAACCCCACTATCACAAATTGACAGATCATCTAGGCAGAAAATCAACAATGAAATAATAAAACTGAACCAAGCTTTGGAACACATGGACTTAATAGATGTTTACAGAGTATTCCACCCCACAAAATCAGAATATACATTCTTTTCGGCTGCACATGGATCATTCTCCAAGATAGACCACATATTGGCTCACAGAACAGGTCTGAATAAATGCAAAAAAATTGAAGTCATCCCCTGTATATTATCAGATCATAGTGCAATCAAGCTGGAGATCAATAGCACAAGAAACTGCAGGAACTTTACAAGCACATGGAAACTGAACAACACTCTCCTAAGCAATCATTGGATTACAGAGGAAATTAAAGAAGAAATTAGACAGTTTTTAAAAATAAATGAAAATGCCAATACAACATACAGGAATCTATGGGGCACAATGAAAGCAGTTCTATGAGGAAAATTCATAACATTGAATGCCCACACTAGGAAAACAGAGCGGGCTGAAATAAACAACCTAATGATGAAACTTAGACTCCTAGAAAAACAACAAGAAAAACCCAAAGCTCGAACAAGAGAGGAAATTATAAAGATCCAAGCAGAAATCAATGCAATGGAAACTAAGAAAACAATACAAAAAATAAATGAAACAAAGAGCTGGTTTTTTTGAAAGAATAAATAAAATCGACAAAATCCTTAGCTAATCTTATCAAAAAAAGGAAAGAAAAGGCTCAGATCCAAGCAATCAGGAATGAAAGGCAAAGTCACAACAGATCAAAAAGAAATCCAGAAGATCATGAATACCTACTTTGAGAACCTGCACTCCAATAAAATGGAAGACACAAAAGAAATGGACAGATTTTTAGATACTTATGAATTACCAAAGTTGAAGAAAGAAGATAAAAACATTTTAAACACCCAATTACAGTAAGTGAAATTGAAAATGTAATTAAACATTTACCAACAAAGAAAAGCCCAGGCCCTGATGGATTCACTGCTGAATTTTATAAGACATTTAGAGAAGAACTACTGCCATTACTCTTCAAACTTTTCAGTGAAATTGAAAGGGAAGCTACACTTCCAAATTCATTCCTGGAAGCGAATATCACTTTGATTCCCAAACCAGGGAAAGATGCACTTAAAAAAGAGAACTACAGACCAATCTCCTTAATGAATATAGATGCAAAAATCCTTAATAAGATACTAGCAAACATAATACAGAGGATTATCAAGAAGATCATGCATCCTGACCACATCGGATTTATTCCAGAGATGCAAGGGTGGTTCAACATACTAAAGTCAATAAATGTAATACATCATATTAACAAAGTCAAGGACAAAAACCATATGATCCTCTCAATAGATGCAGAGAAAACATTTGATAAAATTCAACACCCATTCATGATAAAAACCCTGCAAAAAATTGGAATAGATGGTCTATACCTCAACTTAATAAAGGCCATCTGTGAAAAACCAACAGCCAACATCATATTAAATGGACAAAAACTGAAAACCTTCATGTAAAAATCAGGAACAAGACAAGGATGCCTACTATCAACACTCCTCTTCAATATAGTTCTGGAAACATTAGCCACAGCAATTAGACAAGAGAAAGAAATTAAAGCAATAAAGATAGGAAAGGAAGAAGTTAAACTGTCATTATTTGCTGATGATATGATATTCTACATTGAAGACCCAAAAACCTCCACCAAAAGACTTCTAGACTTAATTGACAATTCAGTAGAGTAGCTGGATACAAGGTGAACACCCCAAAATCAATAGTCTTCTTATACACAAATAACAGACTCACTGAGAGAGAAATGAGAGAAAAAATTCCTTTTACAATAGCATCCAAAAAAATGAAGTATCTAGAAATCAATCTAACAAAAGAAGCAAAAGACCTCTACACTGAAAATTATAGCACTCTGAGAAGAGAAATTGAAGAGGATATTTAAAAATTGGAAAGATATCCCCTGCTCCTGTGTAGGAAGAATCAACATAGTGAAAATGGTCATTCTACCAAAACTGCTATATACATTCAATGCAATGCCAATTGAAATTCCAACACTATATTTCACAGAACTAGAAAAAAGAATAGAAAAATTCATTTGGAACCATAAGAGACCTAGAATAGCAAAAGCCATTTTAGGCAACAGACACATGGCAGTGGGTATAACAATTCCCAATTTGAAACTATACTACAAAGACACTGTGATAAAAACAGCATGGTTCTGGCAAAGAAACAGGCCTGAGGATCAGTGGAACAGACTGGAAGACACAAAAGCAAATCAAGATGTACTCAGCTACCTCATCTTTAACAAAGGAGCTGACCATCCTCAGTGGAGGAAAGATAGCCTCTTTAATAAATGGTGTTGGTAAAACTGGATTTCACCCTGCCACAGATTAAAACTAGACCCTTATCTTTCACCATGCACTAAATTAAAATTGAAATGGATTAAAGATCTAAATATTAAAACAGAAACATTAAACTTGCTGGAAGGTAAATTAGGCAGAACTCTGGAAGACACTGGCATAGGAAAAGACTTTATAAACAAATCCTCAGTAGCATGGCAACTAGCAGATAGAATCAACAACTGGGATCTCATCTTATTAAAAAGCTTCTGTACTTCAAAAGAAACCATCAGCAGAACTAAGAGACAATCTACAGTGTGGGAAAAAATTTTTACCAGCTGTTCCTCAGACAAAGGACTATTATCAAGAATATATAAAGAACTCAAAACAATCAGACCCCTCAAATATAAAGACCAGATTCAAAAATGGGCATCCAAAATGAACAGACATTTATCAGACAAAGAAGTCAAAGCAGCAAGTAAATATATGAAAAAATGTTCCACATCACTGATCATTCGAGAGATGCACATTGAAACAACACTGAGATTCCACCTCCCCCCACAAAGAATGGTTGCTATCAAGAAATCACACAATAACAAATGCTGGTGGGGTTGTGGGGAGAAAGAAACCCATCTCCATTGTTGGTGGGAGTGCAGACTGGTGCAACCACTATGGAAATCAATATGGAGATACCTCAAAGAGCTTGGACTGGAGGTTCCATTTGACCCAGCCATCCCTCTGCTGGGTATCTTTCCAAAAGAACTAAAAGAATCATATCACAGAGAAGCATGGGCACCCATGTTTATAGCAGTACAGTTTGTAATAGCTAAAACTTGAAAACAGCCTATTTGCCCATCCGTTGGAAACTGGATAAAGAAGATGTGGTTTTTCTATAAAATAGAATATTATTTAGCCATAAAGAATGAGAAAATAGATTCATTCATAGGAAAATGGATACATATTGAAGATATACTCCTAAGTGAAATAAATAAGTCACACATGTGTAAATACCGAATAGTTTCTCTGGTATGAATAATCTGCAATAATACAGAAGATCCTAATAAGATTATTGACATTTAGAAATGGGAAAAAAGGAGCTAAAGGTGTAGGGAAGGTGGAATGGGTAGGGGAAGGGTACTAAGGGAAAAGAAAAAAATGTGAGATAATGAAAAGATGGAAATAAAGTGTTTATAGTTGGGGAGTGGAGGAGAGTGTGAAGGGAGGGCAGGGACAAGGGGAAAAAATGAGAACCAAGACTTGTGATGTAGAGGTACAAGATCCCAACAGTGAATGTAACTGTACTGTATCCCTAAAATGTACCAATAAACGCAATTAAAGCTGAAAAAAAAAGACTATAGAAGTGAGAAATCTCGGAGCATGGCACCCCTCCCGGTGTACTCCACAACCCTAAACTACTTGTTTGTAACAGTGCAAGATGCACCTAAATATAGACACATGATGTCACTACCGAACACTTGAGAAATAGGATCTTTTTTACAAAAATTTCCTTTTATCCTGTCTTTGACACTGTGGGAAGGGGACCAGGAAAAAAGTTGGTCAGTCTTGAGAGAATTATAGAACTTTCAAAGCTAAGCAGAATAATTTTTCCCATTTTCCTTGGCCCAAGCTCCTAGAATGGGGATTCTAGGATAGAGCAGAAATCCTGTCTAGTGCCAATATCAAATTGGGAAAAAGTAAGATCAACTAGAACAATGATTGCTTTAAGAAAATGACAGGGGCTGGAGATTTAGCTCAGCGGTTCGGTGGCCTGCCTGGCAAGTGCGAGGACCCGAATTCAATCCCTGGTACAAAAAAAAATAAAGAAAGAAAGCAAATGACAGACCTGGATTAAGATGGAGATATATTTCACACGCCTTTCCTGTAGGGTGGGAGTGTCCTGACGTATAATGAAATGCCTCTGGTGAGTGCAATGGCAGGGGAAGGTCATGAGTGAGGAAGGGACGCTCAAACACGGCGTCGAGGTACACGGCTCAGGTAGAGTCAGAGCCTATGGAAAGTAGTAAGACAGAAAAGGCAAATGATAAGTTGTTAGGTCGTGAGAAAAGGAAGAATGTGAAATGGAGGATGGCTCAGACAATCACCTACAGAGTGAGGGGACACGGTGAGATGAACTCAGATTCCCGGGGTTAAGGGCAAGGGAAGGGATCAGGGGTGGAATAAATATATATCAAGCATAACTAACACAAGGCTCTCTGCTATTTTTGTTAAATATATTCTTTACTTAAATCTCCATCACAATTTTATCAGGTAGATATTATTACTTCTGTTGTTATAAAATGAAAACAAAAATGGTCAAAACTTTCTCACCAGATTCATAGACAATTGGAGCAATTCCAAGCACTTGTAAACTACATCTGAATCTCTCAATTATAGCAAAAGATTACTTTCGTAATAGCCCTACCAGGCTAGCAACATCAGCTGAATGCTGCTCAGGGAGGTTAAGTGCCTTGCCCAAGATCACCCAGCTTGTTTTCTTTGAAGCTGGAGTTTGATTCCAGATAAGCTTGGCTTCCAAGCTCACCAAGTTATACAAATAAATAGAAACAGAAAAAAATATATGACTTACTTTAGAATTTCATTGTATTAACATTAATGTTATGGGTATTAGTGACAATTTTTCTAAAAAAAGGAAGACATGAATCAAGAGTGTGTGCAGAGGGAGGGGGTTGTTTTGGAAAGAAAGAAGGATACAGCGGTGCTTCTTCTGTTCTTCTGGGCCTGCGTGCACTGTGTAATGCTGATTCTCCCAGCAGTGGGATGGTGTTCCCAGAGAGAGCACCGTACGGATCCTCCAAAATTCCAAGGAGTTAGGAGAAAGCACTTATTCCTTTTTATGTGTTTTCTTTTCTTTAAGTGCCCTCAGAAATTACCTCAGTCATAAACTGTTGCTTTCAGTCAGTGCGGATAATTTCAGCCTTGGAATTGTAGAACACTTCTGTGAACTTCCCACAGGGACAGAATAAGCAGGGGAAAAAAATGTAAAAACCCGTAAGATGATGACACACACATTTGATCAATAAGTGTTTGCAGATTACATTCCATGTACTAGGTGTGCAGCTGAGGTCCAATCCCCATCCCATTACCTGTCTGTGTGATTTTGACAAGATGTTACCCTTCCATGACTTCCCCCTCTATACAATGAAAGTGAGTATGGTATCTATCACTTGTTTAAAGTAGGAGGGGTAGGGGAAAGGAAAGTGAAAATAAAAAAGTATGAGAAAAGGAAAAAGTGGAAACAAGATCTTTGTAAATAGGGAAGGATGGAGGGGTGAAGGTTGGGCAGGGGTATGGGGAAAAAAGAACCAAGATAAGTCATATAAGGTACAAGATCCCAATGATGAACGTAACTGTACTGTGTACCTGAAAAGTACCAATAAACTTAATGGAAAAAATAAAGTTGCTGTGGGGATTGAATAAAATAATCTATTAAACGGGTCTGTTGCATTTTAAAGGCTTAGTAAATATACACATACACAAAGACGGGTTTAAGAAATATATGATGAAGCAAGTTGAATCAAGGGAGACAAGCAGAGAGAACATGGACATGGGAATGAATTTCTAAGAGGTCAAACAGACTTTAATTAGATTTAGCGAAGGCTTCCATTAAGGAATGTCTGGTCACCATGGATGCATGTATCATGTTGAAAAGCTTTACCACACTGGTGATTAGTAAACGGGAAGGAAGAAGTTGCCCAGCCGAGCCTCCCTTCAAGGGTACTCCTACACCATTTAACATTTCCACCTCCTATTTATCATCATTATGCAAAGCTGCTAGTGGCTAACCACCTATTTAACCGCAAGGCTTGTTGTCTCTATTTAGGTGGAATTCATATAAATAAAAGGTATATAAAGAGGCTCCGTCCCCCTCCAGGATGATAGGACATTATTAATAATACTGGGTATGCACCTTCTCTGTGTTTATTGATCCATAGTTTGGGTCATTAGCATGATGTTTACTAAAGATGGCTCTTACAAGTAGTTTCTTACTCTCCAGACCAAATGTGAAGTGCAAATCTCTCAGCATAAACCTCTTCTTGTTAGTATTTTTTTTCCTCTGCTCTTCTAAATTTCTTGCCTCCTATAGCAACTCCCCAGTGCATAGTGAATATTTTACATTCCAGTATAGCACTAACAAAAGAAGTTCACAAGGATTTTATAGAAAAGTTTCTCTTTGATAAAAAGCATATTTCTTAGATATCTCTCCTCACTCTTCACTTACCAGAGGCAAACATATTACACGGGAAAGAGCAAGATGTGATTTAAATTTGTATTTTTTCCGCACTTAATAGCTGGTTACCCAGGGCAAATTCTTTAACTTCTTCTGAGGCTCATTTATTAGGATATTTGCACTTTTAAACCAGCCAAATTAGTATAGTATAAAAGCTAAAAATAAAAGCCCTTATGGGAAGACAATTTATTGGTGCAACCCTTTCTAATTCACTGACTTATTTATTACTTTTCTCATTCATTCAACAAATAAGTAATCTACACAAAGCCTATACCACACTGCTGCTCTTTTCCCCCTCAGATCCAGATTATGCACAGAATAATTTGACTTAAATGCTGTTGCTAAAAAATCTGACTAGAGGTTGGTGGAAGGAACCAGACTGATAGCAAAAGAATCACAATGCAATGAGGTAGATGTGAAAATAGAGATGTGTGTAAATCATACTGTGGGCCTGAGGAATAGAACAATTGATCTGTCCAGGGAAATAGCCAAATGATAGAGAAAGTATATAGAAACTGAAAGAATAGCATAGCTAAGGTACAAGCAAGGAAATGCATAGGACTATTTGTGCTTCCAACAGCAAAGGAGGCTGAGTATACAGTTTGGAAACAGACGGTAACACTTAAAGTTTTAAGAAGAGAATGGAGTATTTAAAACTTTTCTGAAAAAGGATAATTTTGGAGGTTAAATGGTAAGAGAAAAGAAAATACTTGGGGTAGATTAGTTTTAAATATAGTTCCAAAGAAATAAATTCAGTAAAACAGAAGAAAGATAAAGGAGATAGAAAGGACAGTGGAAATAGGAAAGTTGTGACAGGATACAGGAATTTCCGTGGGAGAAGATGAAAGTTGCTCACAGGGAGGAGGGTGATGGCAAAAGCAGGGACCAACGGCTTCCAAATTGTACTTCTAGGCCAAAATCCACCAGGAACATCTGAGTCCACAGGCAGCCTTTGATATCAGTTTACACAACGCGCGTTGATGTAGAAAGTGTTAAACGGATATTTTAAGACCATTAATTAGATAAACAACATTAATCAGATAAAGGAGTAGAGTTGGTTTAAGAGATTGAAAAGGTATTTTCAGACAAAATGGATAATAAAGTATGTTAGCATGCATGCCTCTGTGAGCATGTTGT
>NW_022900916.1:51022904-51057532 GCF_012274545.1 Fukomys damarensis | reverse complement strand
TCTGAGGTTGTGTTCCCACTTAGAGGATATAAAGACTCACAGAAATTAGTTTTTTTGTTTGAGACAGGGTCTCACTATGTATTTGAGACTGACCTGGAACTCACTACGTAATCTAGGCAGAATGAGTTTTTATGGACACTTAGAATGCAAATACTAAAACGGATTCAACACTCATTTTTCTCTTGCTCTGACACTGGAAATAGGAGAGAACGGGGTTTAACTTACCAGATTTCTTCTTATTTTCTTTTGGTTTTGACAATTAATTGTTGTCAATCTTAAAAAAAGTATATCAAGTCAGGCTCGTAATGAACACCAGCTTTGTGAGGTTGAGAAATGAAGCAATGAAAGTCACGGGAGAGCTTCATACAGGCTGGCTGAAAGAGGTTTGGAAAGGGGTCTTCAGTCTGGCGATGCGATGCTGTTGATGATCAGCTTGCTGTGTCAACTGGCTTGACCCAAGACTCCTATTTTTCAGTCAGCCATTGATCCAAATACTGCTGAGAAGATATTTTGTAGATGTGGCTATGAACTACAATCATCTCATTTTTCAGTGACTGAGATTATCATAGGTAACTCAGGTGGGTTGATTCAATCAGTTGAAAAGCCTTAGGAGTATTGCTGAGGCTTCCTGAAGAAAAATTCAATTTGTGGATTGCAGCATTAAGTCATGCCTGGGAGTGCCAGCCTGCCCTTCTCAAAAGCCTACCCAATAGATTTCACATTTGTCCAAAATCAATTTTCCTTTTCATGAAATCCTATACATTAATTCCTGGTTATAAATCCTATAGTTTTTATCTTGTGCTGGTCCTATTCCTTTGGCTGAACCTTGACTGATACAGATATAATTGGCAGCCCTTTCCACTAGATCTTCACTGGTGTTTAGAGAAAATCTGGATTGTAGGAGTCATGAACATATAATTTAATTTCTCTTCAAAGTTTCCTTGGAGGGGAACAAGGCAGAGAGTTTTCTTAGTTGGCAGTTGGGGTCTAGGCAGCTTTCCTAATCAAGGGCTGAAATTGAGCTCTGCCTACTAGTGAGTTTCTGGAGACACACACCATTCAACTCAGAAGTTTCCTGAAAGTAAAAAGTATTGGAATTGGGGTTGAAAGGGCAAAAGAAAATGGTGGTGAATGGATGTGTTACATGCCAAAACAAGGCAGAGGAGAGAAGAGTAAACCATTAGCTGGTAGTTATGTAAGGAGAGATGAATTGAAATGCTTTCTATCATTCAATCAAAATTATATTGAGTAGGCACAAAGCCATCCATGCTAAGTGGGTAGCCAAGGCCTGACAACAGAAAGATGAATGAAAAACTTTTAAAAATCAAAAAAGTGCTAAACTTTCGGTGGGAGAGTTAACAATTAAAAGGAGAAAGTGAATACTAAGTTAGATTTGAAGTACTCTAAGGTCGTGGCTATCAAGGGTGTGGTCTAGGGATCAGAAGCACTGGCATTTCTGTAGGATATTGTTATGTGAGATAATCCAGATTCAGAAAGGTAAAATATGTTGGGATCTAAAAAAGTCAATATTATAAGATCAGAGTAGAGTGGTGGGTACCATTAACAGTAGGGGCAAAGGGAATTAGAGAGAAGGAAGGTGCTGGTCAAAAAAGAGAAAATTTAAGTTAGGAAGAACAAGTTCAAGGGATCTATTGTACTTTATGGTGACTATAACTAATGTAAATGTTCTCATTATAGGAAAATAGTAAATATGTAAGGTGAGGTATATGTTAATTTGGTGATTTAGCCATCCCATGGTGTACACATATATTAAAATGTCATATAAGTACACTACAGATATGTACAATTCTTATCTGACAATTTAAAAATAAACAAATGAAACACAAACTCTGAGACTACACCCAGAACTATAAACCAGGATTGGTATTTATTTATTATTTCTTCCTTCATTTATGTATCTAAGTAAATTTTATTTTTAGAGCATTTTTAGGTTCAGACCAAAACTGAATGAAATGTGTGATTTCCAATATACTTTCTGCACTCAAATAAATACAGCCTCCCTACTATAAAGATTACAGCATTTACTACAATCAGTGAATCTAGGTTGACAAGTCATTCTTTCTCACAGTTCACACTTTACAGGTATTTTATCTTCTATAAGTTTGGACAAATGACATGTGTCTACGTAGCTTTAAAGCTCCAAAATCCCTATGTGTTCATTTCTCTCTTCCCCCTAGTTATTAGTAATCATTTACTTTTTAATCTGTCTCTATAGCTTTGTTTTTTTAACAGAATTTTATATATTTGAAATTCTACTCTAAGTAGCCTTTTCATAAAGGCTTCTTAAGTTTTTCCATTTTTTTCATGAATTAATAGCTCATTTCTCTTAGAACTAAATAGCATTCCATTGTCCAGATATACCATGGTTTATTTACCCATTCAACTACTGAAGCACTTCTTGACAGTCAGAAACTGTATTTGAACAAGAACTCCAAGTGATCCACATGCACATTAAGTTTGAGAAGCTCTATTCTCCGTGTGAAACCAACTCTGAGTTGGGCTATAAGAAAATTTCCAGGTTAATCCTGTTATGTTTCTCCTATTCAGAGAATCTACTTTTTGTCAAAGGGCCTTGACTTTCTCAAATGACCACTTATGTTACTGCATTAAATTTTGTTTTCCACTAGGCAGACCAAGAGAAAATGTGTACCCATTCAGCAATAGGGTAATTACCAGCACAATGTGGAGTAAAAGAAGAGAATCAAAGTAATAATAAAAATCAAATCAAAAGAAAGCAATCTATACTAAAGCATGGACTTCAATGTGTAAATTCTTAAGTGTGATCTCATGAGTCAATGCTGCTGATTTCTGTGTCTGTGCGGAAGGGACGGCTACAAACACAGAACTACAGATGTGTGCCACTGGTAAGTTAAAATCCTGGGTTACAGTTATGGTTGATGGTGTGAACTTCTGAAAGTATGATTAATTCTTTGTAAAAGTCTTAGTCAAGTTGAATCAAATTTCCAGTAAAGCACACAGTAGTCAGAGTCCTAAAAATGTGTATGCATTCAAAGCATGCTGCAGTGCTCCATGCTTATATGCACAGAAAAGTTTTCATCATAAACAAATTACTTATGTACATTAATATCTCTTGAGACATTTCATAGTTACATTGGGTATAATGAAAAGCAAAGTCTTCAAGCACTTTTGTTCCATTGTCTCATTGCCAATTGGGGCTCCTATAATTATGACAGGCAAAGCCTTGCCCCTCTTGTTTCTCTTGTAACTAACTATCCATCAAGTATTATTTTTCAGTAATTTCAAGTCTCCAGTTGTTGACTATGCCTTAGCATCTAGACTGCCTTGAGCTGTCTGTCTAGAAATTTAACCATCAGCTTCTTGAATAGAATGAGTTATCTTCTCATACTTGCTTACCTCTTACTCCATAACCTTCAGGATTTGGGTCATCGCATCAATGCAACTTTTTGGTCAAAGTTTTCAGTGCAGGGAGTCATCCAATCCCAGGTTCCTACCAACCAGTCCCACTTGACTTGGTATGAGATGCTGCACATTCCGGGCTCATCAGGCCACTCTAGTCTTTTATAGTCTCCTTTGCCTCCCTCATTCTCTGGCCAGGCCTTAAATTTGGGGTAATTTTCTGTCTTTGTATACACTGATGATTGCTGAAGCTCTATTTCCAGCTCAGGTTTCTATATTGAATCCCAGATGTACATACTCAATTGCCTCGTAATCATTGCCTAAAAATCAACTTGTCCAAATTTTGACTCGGTATTTCCCTTCTGTTTCTTTCATATTAATTATCTTGATAATAGCACGCCACCCAAGGCAGAGACTAAAGCCAGCCTGGCTCTAACCTTGTGCAACCCTCCCTCCACCTTCCTCTGTTTGTCAGTGTTACATATCGTATACATTCTTTCTTTCTCCTCTACTGTTACTTTCCTTTGGGCTTTTTCCTCATTCGCTGAAGCCACTGCACCATACACCTGAAAAACAGGAATTATCTAGGATCACGAACACAAGTTAGGAAAAAAAAGATCATTTAAGGCAGAATATGAATTGCATCTGAACTGTCGTGGTTAATCTCACTCTCTGCAAAACTTGTTATATTTGATTTATAAGATGTTACTTTGCTCTCCCGATTCATTTACTCTTATTGGTTTTATGGTATATGTACTAAATGCAGGATTCTTACTAGAAATAAATTAAATTGTTAAGTATAGTACTTGGCACAAAGCAAGTTGTATTAAAATTTCATATATAATAAAATTGAATAAAACTTAAAATTATAAGTAAAGATAGAATAATTTATACATTAACCTTGGAGTAACGATCAAGTGAGCTCTAGAGGGGATATGTTGTTTCTCCCTTTTCACACAGATCAGAAAAAAAAAGTGGTTTCTCTATTGATAAAATTCAATGAATCTTTAACTTCATGGAGAGAAAAAATTACATTTTTCCTAAACCTTAACATTTGCTCCTGTAATGAATATGTGATGAACAACATATCATTATAGGTAGATGTGATTTTGTTGTCAGTAAATATGACACATTTCATCTCGCATTACCATTGTAGATATCTAAAAATATTATTTAAATTTATCACTATTTTAAAATGATGGCATTTTTGAGACCTATCTTTTGATACTAATATTCAATACGATGAAGACACACATTCATTGTATTTCAGAAAAAAATAAGAATCATATTTTGAAAAATCTTCTGTATTATTTTATTCGGTTACAAATCTTATTCTGACATAATTCATAACACCTAAATCTTAGAAGCAGCCTATCTGTCTAATGGATTAATAAAATACAGTATTTTGTATATTGTGTATATATGTATGCATATATATATATTTATACACACACACATATTATACTCAGCCATAAAGAGGGATAAACAAGTCATTTGAAGAAAAATGGATGCACCTTAAGACCATAGCATTAGGTGGAATAAATCTGACAAGTCTAAATGCTGTATGGTTTCTCTTATATAAGAAGCCCAAAATATAAAATAAATAAGGATCAAAATATAATTACATGATAGGAAGTGAGGAAACAGATTTTATTGAAATGGGACTCGGGATGGAGAGGGATGGTGTGGAAGGGGAGGGGATGAAAAGGAACGAAAATGTATTATGTGTACGTAGCAGCTCCCCACAAGGAATGTCACCATTGTGTAATGCAAGCACATATTAACAAAAATGATGGAAAAAAACTAAAAACAGAGCTACTATTCGATCCTTCTTTATCACTACTCATAGCTATCTGAAGCGATTAAATTTAACCTCCTCTAGGTATAACTGCACACCCGTTGAATTGTGGCACAATTCAAAATTGCCAGTATGTGGAACCAGCCTAGCTACTCACCAATGGATGACTGAATGAAGAAAGGTGGTTTGTCTACATCATAGAATCTTATTCATAAAGAAGAATGAATTATGTAATTTACAGAAAAATGGATCTGGATGTCTGTGTTAAGTGAAATAAGCCTGACTTAAAAAGACTCCTAACACATGGAATCTACAAAACATGACAGAGAATTAGAAAAGAGACTATCACAAGGCATTGAGCCTCCCCAAAATGTAACCCTGGGAGTCAGCCAGGCAGAAGATGTGCAGGGTGAAGTGATTACAGTATATGCGTGTGTACTAATCTGCGTGAGTGAAACCTTTAATCTGTGTAACCAATTTTAAAAGTTTTAAAAAATCATGACTAGGACACCATATGAAAATTTTGTATGTAAATTTATATGTATCAATGGCATCCTAAATTAGTATTTAAAGAAATCTCATTCTGAGAAAATGTCCATGATCTTTGCCAATTGCTGCAGGATACTGCAGCCCATGAAATAGACCAAAAGGCCTTGGTGTAAGAGCTCAGGGGGATGAAGTGATTCACTTACGTTCATATCATGTGAAAGTGGTAGTGGTAGAACTCGAACCTAAGTCCTCTATGAGGGATTGTACAGCCCCCTGGCTCTTTGCCCACCTAACGACAGACGAAGAGATGCACAATTGTAGAAATGGTGTTCCCTGGGGTTGTACAGCATGGCAGACTTGACTGAGACATTGGAGCTCATATCTGACACTTATTGTACACATCTGCTTCACAAATTTTGACATACACATTCATATGAAAAGAGCAGTCAGGACTCCACATTGTTCCCCGTAGAATGAATGTGTAGGTCAGTCTTTATCATCTACTCCAGCCACATGGGTTGACTCTTGATGGAATGTGAAGATGAAAATATTGTGAAGCTTGGGCTAGAGATGTAGCTCAGTAACAGAGCAAGCACTTCCCAGCCTGAACAAGACCTTGGGTTTGATCCTCAGCACCTTACGTCTGTGTGTGTGTGTGTGTGTGTGTGTGTGTGTGTGTGTGTGTGTGTGTGTGTGTATCTATAGTTGATTTTCTTGAAAGCATCTCTCCCCCGCACCTCTGGAAGAAAGCTGCAGTGTTTGGTTACAGCTTCGTAGCTGTTCAGGTCAATTGGGCATTTTTTAAAATCTGTTATCTTGTAGAAGTCCTACTCAGATTTTCCTGAGTAGTTATTTCCAGATGACTTCTGTTGTGGCAGTGGCAGTTGTTTCCTCCAGATATGTTACTCTTTACTTAGACCTCAGAATTGTTTTTCAACATTTATATGCATATAATTCTGCAATATATATTTCAGTTTTAGTGTATAACTAAACCCCTTCTAAAGATATGAACATTTAAATGTATTTACCATAACATAGAAGTATGTAATAATTCTAAAAGTACACACAAGAAAGCAACTTAAACTAGAAGATAGTTATAAAACACCTGTGTTCAGACACATTTATATTTATTTCTAGTGATAAATTATGGAACTGATACTTGGAGGTATATATCCTATTCCCATTCAAAAATATAATCCCACCTTACCCTCCAGCACATGTGTTATAATTTCATGTATGAATAGCCTTGTGTAGCAGGCAGGAAGTAGGAAGGAAGACAAAAATAAGCTTGAAAAGTGAGATAAAGTTTTTAAAAGATTATTTTAATCAAATTACCGATACACATTGTTTTCCTACTATTAATGCATTCGTTTATTCTTTGAGAAATAGTGGGGGGGGCATCGGCATCACCTATTGAAAAGCAGCTACTTTTACCATTGTATCTTCTATCCACCATTTCTTGAAATATGCCATTTCTTCCACCAGAAATAATTAGTATCGGTCAGGGCTTAGTTTCTCTTCTCTCTTACTTTAATTTCTTCTCCAGGGTTGCTGTTAAGTAAAGACATCCTTAACGTGGATGATAGATCGTTCTCCAGGTGCTATGGGTCCATTCTCATTCCTTTCAGCCATCCTCACCCTGGAAAGAGAGGACCAACTCAGTCACCCCCATCCACCCCTCAGGTAACACATTCTTGTGAGCTGCTGTCATACTCAAGGCACCGTGACACCTCCAATCCCCATGAGGTCTCTCTCCTCCGCCACTTAAAATTTAATTATGTAGACAGTACCCACATATGTCTGTGAAAAGTTAGTTGGTGACACACAAGATCACATCAGATAAATATGAAAGGTGTAGACACAAACAGTGAAGGTGCCTAAGGTCAAAGGATTGCTTAGATCGAAGTTAATTGGGAAAAAGTTATAAAGAAACTAAAACCATTTGTAGCTAGAAATTCCATGCCTACATAGGATAGACTAATTTGCCCAGAATTAAATGTCATTTAATTATATGTAATAATGACATAAAAACAGAGACAGGGCTTATAAGTTATTAAAAGATGTCACTAAACATCAAAAACCTGTAAATACGATCAGCTAGGAAAGACTTCACTTAGGAAGAGGAAAACTATGTTTAGAATCAGACTGACTCTGTCTCTGAGACTCTTTCCTTGGTCAGAACCTGCCATTTCAGGATCACTGCCCTATTGTATTCCCAGGAATTTTCACTCTACACTTCAAAGAAGAGGAAGGTGCAGACTAAGAGAATGTTAAAAATAGAAAGCAAAGCTCTGTCTAATGCTTCAAATTCACTCCCTTTGCCTTTTTTCCCCCCTGTACAGGGGAAAGTAATGCAAAAAGTACAGAACAGAAGGTTAACTTTTAATGAGGCGATTGGAGAAAAATGACACCCATCACAATTATAAACAATACTGCATGGCCCCTCACAAAGTGAGCTCTTTGGATACAAAGGGAGGCATGTTTACCAGAAGAAGAAAGATGGAGCTGGCTGGCGCCTCTTAAGTATGCATACTCAAGAGTTCAGGATACACATGTGCCTTTGTGTGTTCTCTCAGAGGACATTTTAGATGCCAACCTTTTTCTAATCTCAGTTGTCTTTTCAAAGGAGGAACGTTTAGGATTTCTGCTGAAGACATAGATATATAAAGGTCCATTAGGAAGTTATTTGATATTTAAGTGAAAAAAAATACAATTAAAATCCCACTACCCTATCCATAGTTTGTTTTCTTTATTTGAAGCACTCAGGAATTAAAAATAACAGAAATCATTTTGTAAAACCTTTCAAGAGGTTCGTTTTTGGATGAAGCCCAAACATAGTCAGTCAGCCAAACATGGACTATTTTCACAAAGAGTTGAGTGATGGAAAGAGAGGCTGTCATGGAAAGTGTTATGTGAGCACCTCTCATTAAACAAAACAAAACCATGCTGGCTGTAGATTGGACATAGGCATTTCTTTACCCTCTAAAAACTCTGGAAAATTATTTCCCTTTAGAGGATGATCACTTGAACTAATGTGCCTGCATTCCACATATTATGAGTCTTGTGTCTTGTGACAATACTGTTTTTTGGTTGTTTTTTTTTCACAGCCCAACCTCCATGGGCTAAAATCCCCCAGTCTGTAAACTAAGCCTGTGAACACAATGAAAACTCAAGACAGTTCAAACTCTAACTGTATGGGCTCTCTCACTGATTTTGATTGACAGGATTTTGTTCTAAGTAATTTACTTATAATATAAATTGTGAATATAGTTCATATGCTTCTTTTAGTTTTCCCCAAAATGTCATATTAAGGTATGACTTAAAATGAAGTATCCACACATTATTTCAAAAGTTTTTGAAACTACGAAGCATAAATTCTCAAAGTATAGGCCCCCAACCAAAACTTTCAGTACAGCCCGACAATTTGTAAGCAATGCAGACCTTTAGTTCTCATGGCAGGTTTAGCTGTTCAGAAACTGGGGGCTCAGCCCAGCAACTGTAGTTTCCCAAGTTATTGAGGTGATTTGGATGTGCCAGAGGTCAAAAACCAATGTTATACCGAGTATAAGAGTTATACAAATAGTGAGGTAAAAGTGGAAATACTTATTACTTAGAAAACATAAAAGGTAATTCAGCAGCTTTTGTTCATTCATTCAACATAATCCAAATGTATGAAAATTTCTTAAATGCTCATTACCTGGTATTTTTAAAAGACAGACTCCCCTGATGGACTATATATTGGTAATTTTCCAGATGATCATTTTGGGTACAGTGAGATTCAGAGAAAATTTCAGTTCTGTTAAACAAACCTCTCAAAAGATCCCTGTTAACTTTAGCACTCAAAAATATTCTAAGCATGAGGATTAATGGTGCTATTACAGGGACTAAAAAATTACAGGATTATTCCACCTGCAAACAGTACTCATTGTGTTATTCATAATTTTCTTAGCATAAGTTAGAAAAAATACGTCAGATGATGTCTATATTCTGACTGTAATAATTATACTTACTACCCTTACAATTATTCTTAACAAATGCCATTTTATTATTCTGCGATGCCAATTCTTTTGGTAGCCATTCCTTGTTGTCTGTTGCCACAAAGAGCACAAATAAAATTAACATTATGCAGTGAGGCATCTTGGGATGCTTAGATGCTGGGAAATATAATCTCTAAGCCTGGTTCTGCTACTAACAGTATAATCATTTGAATATAATTAACGTGGAGGGCACAAGAGAGCTGCCATGCTGCATCAGTCAAAGCAAGTCCTAAACCAGGCAGATTTGAAAGATGTGAAAATAGACTTCACTTTTTTTTTTTTTTTTTAACTACTAGTGGTGGTCCAGGGCAACCTAAGGACAGAAACAGGCACTAAACTTTGAGATACTGCCATACAATTTTTATATACTTGCACAAGTATTGCCCCTCAACTGACTGGAATTTTAAAGATAGGAAGGAAGAAAGAAAAAGTCATTTAATAATAGGTAATTAGGAAGCATTGAGGTAGGAAACTTATGTTCCCAAAATACTAGTATCTGGTTAGAAATGTAGAAACAAGTGCCGTTGTTAAATTACTCAATTAAAAAAAATTGGGGGGTATAATACTCCTTTTAAAACATTTTTATTAAAATGAATGTATCAGTAAAGGGACACCCTTGTTAGTTTAAAAGGAACAGTTAAGAATTTTGTAAAGGAGATGGTCATCCTACTCTACCATAGCCTCTCCAACAGTTGACATCTTCCAGAAATTCTGATTATCTTTCCCTGTCTCCCTCTTTTTGTTTTTTATTTTTATTTTTTGGTTTTTTGAGACAGGGTCTCACTATGTAGTTGAGACTGACTGGAATTCACTATGTAGCCCAGGCTGGTCTCAAACTCACAGTGATCCTCCTGCCTCAGCCTCCCAAGTGCTAGATTAAAGGCGTGTGCCACCACACCTGGTTTAGACTTCGCTTTTAAAGGAAGGCGTCAAGGTTCTTAGCCTTTTTGAGTCTCAAATGCCTCATCTATAAATTGGAGAAGTTGGATTTGATCCACAGATCCTCCTTGAATTGGCCATTGTAAAAATAACAAACAATCCTAAACATAATGGCTTAAAATAGCCACAATTTGTTGCCCACACATCTGAAAGTAAGGGGTGTTTCTGCACTCTAGGTTGGGGTTGGCTAATCTAAATTGGACTCACGATGGTAAGGTAGGAGGGTGGTTGGGATTTGACCAGTCCGAAATATACTCCATGTAATCTCTCAGGAGGCAGCTTGGCATTGTTCTCAGCCCACAGAAGGATTGCATGAGAACAAGAAGCATGCAGTCTCTTGAAGCAGAGGTTGTAAACAGGGAAAACAAGATGTCTGCCACATTCTGTTGGCCAAAGAAAGTCTAAAGCCAGGCAGGTTCAAAAGCTGGGAAAACAGACTTCACTTCTGATGGAAGGCACTGCAAACTCACATTGAAATAGGTATTAGGAGAGGAAAAATTGTAAGGAAGGGCTGCTCTTGCGCTCCTGACTAAATTGCCATGAAATAACCAGGAAATACATTTCATATAATTCCACACAACATTCAGTGGTTTGTTTTTGGTATTTAGAAAATGAAAGATGCAGAAAGGATATAACATATTTGTGAAAACTAGAGTATGCATGTTTTAAGCAAGGCTTCTCTTTAATTATTGTCTGAGTTTCACATAAAGTCTGCTTCATCAACTGGATAAATATTTGACTGCTGTTCAGTAAATTGCATTAGTTTACTTTAACTGTATGCTCAGTCTTACTCAGGCATCCTATATTAGGCAATGTAGTGTGTAATGTATCTCTGCAGGTGACCAGAGCTATTCTCTGTATGAGGTAAATTAAAACTCATATTTTAAAAATTAAACATTCTTGCACTTCATGATTTCAATATTTAATTATAACCTGTGTCAAGGCCTAATCTCTGACTGAGTCAGGCATGAAATTAATCAAAAAAAAAGAGGCAAAAGCTTAGCAATTCTACTGTAAAAATAATGTGGTTTCTTTAGTCACACAGTGATGTTCATATCCATTTTTTGAGGAAGACTCCAATGTCCCGTAAGCTGGTAGACTAAGTTACAATAAGGTGGGGTACAACAATTTCTTTAGGAAAAAAGCAGTCACCTGAAATGATGTTTATTAGTTTTAATAAGAAACTAAATCTCCTTGAAGAAGAGTTAATGATAAATTACTGACCTTGCTGTAAGAGATAAGACAATACAGATTAATGTATTGATATCCTGTGGGGAACAGAAGTAGAATATTTTCAATAACACCTTTGTTGTCATTGTCATGTTTGTTCCCATTTATGTATCCTATTGGATTTTCAGAACTATTTTGAATGATACATATGGAATTTCCTAGGAATACATTCTCATGGACATGATAACGTGGACTGCAAGTTATTTTTTCTATAAGGATATATATATAGTATAGGTTTATATTATCAAAACAGGAACGTATCACAATAGAGGAAGCAACATACCAAGGTTAGTTAAATTAGACAGCATAAGCAGTGCTTTCACACCACCATGTACAGGTTACTAACTTATTGTGATGAAATCAGAAAGTTAAGGAGAATGAGTACATTGTTACCTTCACTACAAGAGCAAGAAAAAGTAAAATGCCTTTAAAGTTTGACAATATGTAACACAATATTCAATTAAGTCCTGTTGATTTAATTGTTGCTTTGATTCAATGACTTTCTCCTTCATTGATCTTCACGTGATCCTTCACATGATCACAATATAGTGAAAAATATAACAAATAAATTAAATAGAAAGCAGACAGAACCAAGTCTTCACTAGGAGAATCTAGGGTCTGTTTGTGGAGTGGACACGGAGGGACAAACTCAGGTTTTATAGCAAGTGGCGGTTGTTTTGAGCTGAGATTCTCTGACCCTAGCTTCTGCAGTCCTAAAACTTCTGCTAATTTTGGTTGCACTGTTCTCAATATTTCACCCTGCTTTGTAAGATAAATAAAAATAACAAAATCTGAAATAGATAATTAGACACATGAATGGTAATGAAATGAAATAGAAATACCAACCGATGAGTAGACTAGAGCCAAGGGCCTGCTGGGTTTGAAGTGGGCGATGGCAGCTTCCTGATTCACGGACTCAAAGTTGCAGTGAGACAGCGGCTTGAGCCAGACTTACCATTGGCTGAGCCAGCCCTGATTGCGAAAGAAGGCTGAGGAAATAGTTGTCATCATATGTTGGGGCTTCTTGTGGGAGGTCATGCACCTAAAGCTATAAGAGGAGGGACCCTGGGGTGAAACACTTTAACAGGGTCATGTCTGGAAAATGACTCTTTCACATTGGGGCAATTGTTTCAACTGCCATCTAAACCCAAGGAATAGGTGAAGAGTTCACTGTTAGCACAACCTGGATTTCTTGTCATATTTGGGAAGAGGACTGGAGTTTTGGGTAAACTGAAGAAGTTTAAGAAAAATTCATAAGCATGTTTTAATAACTAAGCATTTTCTGTTTAAATGTATTGTCATGACATAAAAACAATACATTCCTTCTAAGTCAGTGAAGGAGAAACACAGAGGGCTATCAGTACAATGGTGAAGAGAAGAAGCAGCTGGGGGGATAATTATTAGAAAACACAAATTATATTGGTAAAATATCAACAAATTAAATATATCAGTTATCATATTGTGTGAAAACGTATTGAACTTACATCTGCTAGAAAATGTGTGTTAAACAAAGAGAAAATAGAGTCTTATTTAGGAAAAAGTACCCGAGAGAAAAGGAAAAAAGAGGGAAAGATATACTAGTTAAATATAAACTAAAAGAAAGCAAATGTTAATATAGGATAAAATGGAATTTAAGTCAAAAGCCATTAGGAAAGGACTCCACATCATAATAAAGGATACAGCCATTAAAATTATATTCATAAAACTTTATGCATCTAATAACATAGTCTTACAAAAGATGCAAATAAAACGCTCTAAACTTACAAGGATAAAATTAGCACACTCACAGTTATAAAGGAAGATCATATAAATCTATGCTTTTATTTCTCAAAATGAAAGTAAAAAGGATTAGGATTGTAGCTCAGTGGTAGTACACACCTGGTTTCAATCCCCAGTACTGCAAGAAAATAAATTTTATAAAGAAAATACTAAGGATGTAGAAGATGTAAATAACAAAGTTATGAGTTTGAAAAATTATCGATTATTAAGAGATTTCACTAAATATATAATGAAATGTTTTTAAATTAAATGAAATATATTTAAATGAATTGATAATAGACATATTATGAACTTGATTAAAATGCAGTAAAATTAGAAAATAAAAGTAAAAAGATAGTTAAAAGGAAAAATATTCATATATTGAGAAACAAAAATTTTATCCTAATAATTTAGGTTTAAATCATTATAATAAATTTATCACCAGATTAACCTATCATTTGTAATAGAACTTGAAAAGTTGATACTCAAAATTATATGGAATAAAAAGTTTTTGAAAAAAATAAGAAAGAAAAATTAGTTTTTGAAGTACTAAAATATTGTATTTCTACAATTATAAAAGAATACTGTTTGTTCACAGATATTGAAACAGTTCAATGTTCATAAAGAACTCAGAAAGAGGCCCAAATATAAACAAAAAATTTATGCATGAAAGAACTAGTATTATATATCATTACTGGAAATGTTTTATTGAATAAAAAATATTCAGATTCAGAGGGAGAAACTGAGAAAGTGTGGAAGGAGAAAAAGGAGAGAGAAAAAGAGAGAGAGAGAGATAGGGAGATAGCTCATACCATATATCCAAAGTAAAACTTATTTTATTAAAAATGAAATTCTTTTTATTGAGTTTATTGGTACATTCTAGGTATACAGTACAGTTACATTCCTTACTGGGATCTTGTGCCTTTATATGACAGGTTTAAAAATGAAATTCTTAAGTAAAATACACCATTGAAGTTGGAGGAGAAAAACATTTTCCATCACACATACAAAATGCTAATAATTTGGGGAATAGTAAAATTGATATAGTACAAAGGAAATGTTTCAATATTACAAAAATATTAAAATAACCTAAAGTATGGAGTAATATATATATATATATATATATATTCATAATATGTGATATAATTATTCAATGTATAACAAAAATAAATATAGTGTATAATAAAATCAAATAATACAGCCATTTTCTAAGAAAGAAATCTAAATTTCATTATAGAAATACAAATTTTCAAGCTATGAGATATAATTTTATATTCAACAGGTTAAAAATTAACATTAAACCTGACAATATTGAATACTGTTTAAGAGATGAAGAAATAAAGACTTAAATGAATTAGCAGAGAAATCTGGCATTGCTGTATTTTATATTGAATTGTTTATTATAGCACTCATTTCAATAGTGAAAATATGGAAATAACAAATAGTCTTAATGCTTTATATATATTATGTTTACAAAGAAAATTTTCTCTCCTTCTCTCTCTCTCTCTCTCTCTCTCTCTCTATATATATATATATATGTATATATATATATATGAACTTGGACAAAATATTGAAAACTCAGTGGATATCAAAGCATATTGTAGAATGATACATGCAGTGGGGTACATCCATAAAGTTGGAAAATATTGTTTTGGTCAATTTTAATATCTGACAACCACAAGTTAATGGAGATGAGGTTTAACTTGGCTCATGCCTCCATGATTGGCCCCAAGACAGAGACATCATGACTAAAGAGCATGGGGGAGGAAGTTACTTAGCTCATGGCATCCAGGAATCAGAGAGCCATGAAACAGCACCATAGATTAAGGGGTCAGGGACCAGACAGAGTCACCAAGTTCATGTCTGTACACCCCACCTGTATACAGCAAGATTATGCTTTATAAATCTTCTAGGTGCCTCATAATCCAGTCAGGTTGACAATTGTTATGGCTTCTGTCTCGATGTCCCCCAAAGCCTCATGCACTCACAGGTAGAGCTTTTCGGAGATAGCTGGATCTAGAGTGTGTGATGCTGGGGTTAAGTATGTGATGCTAGGATCAAGGGTGTGTGATTACTAAATTAGTCCACAATTTGGTTGGACAAAATTCTGGAAGTGGTTAATTGCGATAATGGGAAGGCCCTCACTGAGTGTGGGTGCTACCTAAGTATGAGTAGCCTTGATAGAATATAATGGGCAAAAAGAGGGCTGCTGTGATTGCTTGTAACTTGCTGCCTTCTGCCTTCTGCCTGCCATGAGCTATCTCTCCTGTTTATTCTGAATGAAGAAGCAAGTTGTGTAATATTTTCATATCATGAATGAAGGAATGAAATATCACCTAATATTAGCTTAATATTTATATTATATATCAAAGGCATTTTAATTAAAACTAGATTTACTCTCTGCAGTATGAAATTATTATCTGGGTTCATTAAAATATGACCCAAGATGGCTTGGTGAATGTTTATTACATGATTTGTCAGTAGTTAGTGTCATCTTTGTTGTTTTTCTTCTATTGCACAGAAAATATGTACACAGTGGATACTTCTGCCTACACCAACTACACTGATTAAATTGCCTCTCAACCAAAAACATGACAAAATGAAAAAAAAAAGGATATAAAGTATTTGTAAATAGGGAAGGGAGAAAGGGGATTAAGGGAGGGCAGGGATAAGGGGAAAACATGAGAACCAAGACGTGTCATGGAAAGGTACAAGATCCCAATGATGATTGTAACTGTACTGCATACCTAAAATGTACCAATAAACTCAATGAGAAAAGAAAAGAAAATTAGGAAAAGTATGGTTATAGAATCAAAGTAAATCAAGGGAAGGAGAGATTTAACAACTTGATTTGATCAGGTAATAGATGATGACTAATTCATGTGTATCCAAATAAATCTTATATCACCAAGTACATAGAAAAAATTGATTCATTACAAATTTTTATCCTGTCCTGTTGGTGTGGTATGGGATTGAGTGTAGGATGCAACTTATTTTGATAAGTGCTATAATACCACATTTTAGATGCATTTGTAAAACCCTCTGAGTTGTGCCTTATCCCTTTTTTATAAAGAACCAGAGAAGTTAGAAAATGCATGTTTATACAGCCAATCAGTGGAGATAGAATTCAGAACTGAGTATGAGTGATTCAAAAGTGTATCTAGTTATTGCTTTCCAGTCCTCCCTTCCTTTATTATGGCATTAGCAACAGTAAGTCCCTTGACTCTATCCAAAGATAACATTTACACTTATCACATAATGTTGGAAATTTCTGGTGATAAATTCTAGGATAAACCATATGTGAAGGAAAGGAACAAAAAGTTAATGAGTCAAAACAATAAAACAAAGGAGCCCACTCTCTATCAACATTATAATAAAGACACAATCTTTTCCACACCTTTACCACTTCCTCTCAAAGAACACAGTGCTCACTTCAGAAAAATAGCTATCATACAGAAATCAAACAATAAAACATGTTTGCAAGGCTTTGGGGAAAAAGGAACCATTCTACACTGTTGGTAGTACATAAACTAGTAAAACCACTATGGACATCAATATGAAGAGTCCTCAGAAACTAAAACTAGAAATTTCATTTGACCTAGCTATTCCTCTTCCATGTATTTTCCCCAAAATAGTTAGAGGCATAATACTACAGTGATACATACATACTCATGTTTATAATAGCACAATTCACTATAGCTAAATTTTGGAAGCAGCCTATATGTCCATCAGCAGGTGAATGGACCAAGAAAATGTAGCATTTATACACGATGGAGTATTACTGTGCCATAAAGAAGGATAAACTCAGGTCGTTTATGAGAAAATGGAAAAGGCAACAAGAAATGAAAGCAGAGGTGACCAACTTCCCCCGAAGAATATGACCATTGTGTATTGCACTCATATACTAATAAAACATCAAATTTGAAAAAAATAATTCCTAGGTATTTGACCTAGCATCCCACAATTCATGTCCATGATACCTAGAACTTAATTTTTTTTAAAAAAACCTAAGTGATAATTAAGCTTGGGAAAATTGTATTTTCTCCTTTTAGCCTCATAAAAATTTTTTAGAAGTAGATTTTTATCATAATCCCCATCTTTCAGGTGAAGAAAACTAAACTGAGTCTTACATAGACCTACTTCAAGTTAACCAAATAGTAAGTGCTAGAACTGGGATCCACATGCAGGAATATCATCTGAAACCCCACTTCCCGCCACCAGCTCCAAGCAGGTAACCATGTTTTAGGAATGGCACTAATTCTGCAAATGGCACTAATTCCCTTTCCTAGTGTACCTTTTTAAAACTCCTCAGCTAGCCCTGCACTCTGAAAAAGAGTGCTGTTCCCTTGTCATCCTATCTCATCTCTCTCTCCCTCAGCTCTTCTCCCAACACTATTGCTAGGTGGAGAAGGCCACATACCTCTCAAAGGAGAGCATGGCCCCTTTACATCTCCGGGATGGTTCTGGTGGAGGGGAGGGGCTGTCATCTAGGGGGAAGGTTGTTGTGGGATTTCAGAAGAATTGCCAGTCTCTGTACAGCCTGGCTTGCTAGCTGTAGAAGGTAGTTGGGCTTTGACACTGTTGATAGCTGGTGTTTTTCAAGGTGGGAAAAGTTTGTCAGTAAAACCAGGGGAAAAGAGAGAAAGAAACACTGACTTTAAGTCACAATGTTTGTTATTACAAAGGAAGAATTGTTGCCACAAAGGGGGAAATATCAGTATATATTTCAAATTTGCATCACTTTTAGCTTTCACAAAGTTATGCACATTTCACCTGAGTCTGATCTAAAAGCATTTGGAAGACCCCCAGAGGAGAAGAGGCGGTCTTCCCCCTTTCTAGCAGGCTCTGGTGGTCACCAGTCTGGGTGTTTTCTTTATGGATTTGCCTATTCTAGATATTTTGTGTGACTAATAGCAAACAATGTGTGAACCACTATGTCTGGTTTCTTTACTTAGCATAATATATCTTCCATTTATTTAACAGGTGTCAGAATTGATTGATTGATTGGTTGTCCTGATTACTGGGAAATAAACCTACAGCCTTTTTACATTGAGCTATATCCCCAGTTCTTTTTATTTATTTTTTTCATTTTTTTTTTTTTAGCCAAGATCTTGCTAATTTGCCCATGCTGAGCTTGAACTTCAAATATGCCTGCTTCAGTTTACCGGACTACAGGATTATAGGTGTGTAGCAGCACACCTGGATGGCACAATAATATTCTATGTGTTTGGCTATCATTTATCCGTTGATAAACATTTGTGCTATTGTCACGTTTTGCTCTTCTGAATAGTGCTTTGGTAAATATTTGTGGTAGCTGTTTGAATATCTGTTCTTAATTTTTCCGGGTAGATAACCAAGAGCAAAATTTCTGGATCCTATAGAAGTTTTGGTCTTCATATTTTTGAGGATCTACTGAAGTGTATTCCATAGCTGCTACTCGATGCTACATGTCCACCAGCAGTGAATGGAGGCTTCCATTTTCTCCACATTTTCACCCATACAATATTTCTCTTCTGCTATCCCCCACCCTGACATCCTGCCCTTGTAGTGAGTATGAAATTGTACTGTGCTATTGATTTGTAATTCCCTAGTGGCCAATGATGCTGAACTTCTTTTCATGTGTTTGTTGGCTGTTTTGTAGACCTTCTTTGGAGAAATACTGATTCAAATCATAAGTGACATCTAAAGACAGACACAACTACTTTAGGTTACTACTTTAGGTGCAAGATCACATTTCATTCTATCTTATTTCCTCCATTTTTAAAGATAAGAGAATTAAGGCAAAGAGATTAATTTAAATGAGAGCCATTAAAAATCAAAAGGCAGAGACTTTTTCTGAAATTTGTTCTTTCATACTTAAACTAAGTGGCAACAGCCTGCTGACCAGGTTGCATTCCTTACATATATTGGAATGTGATTTTTAGATATGTACCATCCTGTATGTGCATTTTTAGTAATAAATTTAAATGGCTGAAAAGGATGTAATTTTCCAGATATTATAAATATTATTGCTTAAAAATATAGCTGTTAGATCACTCCTTTAAGTGTTTCCAAGTGCCTCTAAATGTCATGGTGATATGGAACCCAGAATCATTGATTTTAACCAAATAGTTATCTCTTCATTTTCTTGAAATTGTACTTGTACTATATCTGTCCTGTAGAATATTATTGTAAATTTTTTTAAGCTTAAAAGCATTTATTGATCACCCTTTTATGCCTTCTCTATGAAAGTAGGAATTTAACTGGCCAGGGATTTAGCTCAGTGGCATCATTGCCTAACTCACAAATGCAAGTTCCCAACTTCAATCCCCAGTATCCCCAACCCACCAAAAAAGGAATTTAAATTAAAATTTAAAACTTCCTGGATACTATAAAGCTCTGAGACTTAAGCATTTCTCTGATTGAATTTTTATTATAGTATTAATAATAGTCAATTGTTAAAATCAGTAAAAATGTACTACAGATGTTGGTAAATTATCATCACCTATAACAAGTAAATTTGAAATATACTTCTTTAATAAAAGGGACAAAGGTTGCCTAGAAGTGCTTTTGCATTTCTAGGTCTCTTCTGATTCCAAATAAATTTTTGGATTATTTTCTCTAGTTCCGTGAAATATATTGTTGGGATTTAAGCAGGGATTGCATTGAATCAGTATAACAGTTTTGGAAATATGGCTATTTTCACTAATTGGTTCTTCTTACCCAGGAACAAGGGATGTCTTTCCATTTTCTTATATCCTCTTCAATCTCTTTTTTCAGAGTGTTGTAGTTCTCAATGTAGAAGTCTTTCACTTCCTTTGTTAGAGTAATTCCTAGATATTTCATGTTTTTGAATGCTATTGTGAAAGGGATTGTTTTCCTAATATCACTCAGTGAGTTTGTTATTTGCATACAAGAAGGCCATTGATTTTTTGAGTGTTTACTTTGTATCCAGCTACTACTGAATTTGTCAATTAAGGCTAGAAGTCTTTTAGCATAGTTTATTGGGTCTTCTAGGAAGAATATCATATTGTTAGCAAATAATGACAATTTCATTTCTTCCTTTCCTATCTTTATTGCTTTTATTTCTTTCTCTTGTCTAATTGCTGTGCTAATGTTTTCAGAACTATATTGAACAGGAGTGGTGATAGTGAATATCCTTGTCTTGTTCCTGATATTAGCATGAAGGTTTTCAGTTTTTTGACCATTTACTATACAGTTGGCTGTTGGTTTTTCATAGATAGCTTTTATCCAGTTGAGATAAAGACCACCTGTTCCAATTTTCTGCAGGATTTTTTTAAAATCATGAATGGGTATCAAATTTTGTCAAATGGCTTTTTGCATCTATTGAGGTGATCATACGTTTTTTGTCTTTTACTCTGTTAATGTAGTGCATTACATTTATTGATTTACATATGTTAAACCATCCTTGAATCTCTGGGATAAATCCGACTTGGTCGGGGAGTATGATCTTCTTGATGACTCTCTGTATTTTGTTTGCCAGTATCTTATTGAGTATTTTTGCATCTATGTTCATTAGGGAAATTGGCCTGTAGTTCTCTTTTTTGGTTGGTCTTTCCCTGGTTTTGGAATCAAAGTAATACTTGCTTCCAGGAATGAATTTGGAAGTATTTCAATTCTAGGCAACAGAAACATGGCAGGGGGTGTCACAATCCCCAATTTAAAAACTATACTACAAAGCCACTGTAATAAAACAGCATGGTACTGGCAAAGAAACAGACCAAGGATCAGTGGAATAGTTTAGAAGATACAGAAACAACTCCAGACATACTCAGCTACCTCATCTTTGAAAAGGGAGCCAACCATCCTCACTGGAGGAAAGATAGCCTTTTTAATAGACAGTGTTGGAAAACCTGGATTTCAACTTGTGAAAGATTAAAACTAGACCCCTACCTTTTACAATGCACTAAACTAAAATCCAAGTTGATTAAAGATATAAATATTGCAACAGAAACACTAAATTTGCTGGAAGATAAGTTGGGGAGAACTTGTGAAGATATTGATGTAGGAAAAGACTTTATGAACAAATCCTCAGTAGCACAGCAACTAGCAAGAAGAATCAACAACTGGGATCTTATCTCATAAAAAAAGCTTCCATACTGCAAGAGAAGTCACTAGCAGAACTAAGAGACACCCTACAATGTGGGGGAAAAATTTTACCAGCAGTTCCTCAGACAAATATCTACTATCTGGAATATATGACAAACTCAAAAAAATTCAGACCCTGAAAATATAAAGATCCAATTCAAAAATGGGCATCTGGAATGAACAGACATTTCTCAGACAAAGAAGCAAAAGCAGCAAACAGACATATGAAAAAATATTCAAAATCACTGGCTATTTGAGAGATGCAGATGAAAACAACACTGAGATGCCACCTCATCCTAGAAAGAATGGCTGCTATCAAGAAATCAGCCAATAACAAATGCTGGTGGGCTTGTGAGAAGAAAGGAAACCTTCATTGTTGGTGGGAGTGCAGACTGCTACAACTACTATGGAAATCACTATGGAGATACCTCATACAACTGGGATTAAAAGTCCCATTTGACTCAGCTATTCTTCTGCTGGGCATCTTCACAAAAGAATTAAAAGAAGTATATCACAGCGATATATGCTCACCCATGTTTATAGCAGCACAGTTTGTAATAGCTAAAACTTGAACACAGCCCAATTGCCCATATACTTGAGACTGGATAAAGAAAATATGCTTTTTTATAAAATGGAGTACTACTCAGCCATAAAGAATGAGAAGCTAGAGATATTTATAGGTAAGTGGATCCACATTAAGATCATACTCCTAAGCAAAATTAAATAAAATACACATGTGTAAATACCAAATAGTTTCTCTGGTGTGAAAAACTAAAAGTGTAAATAAGGATCAAAATGCATGATTGATATTGTGTGATAGGAAGAAAGGGTCTAAAGGAGTAGGGAAATGGGAGGGGTAAGGGAAAAGGTAAGAAGGGAAAAGAAAAAACATGAGAAAAGGAAAACATGCAAACAAAGTCTTTGTAAATAGGCAAGGGAAGAGGGGGTGAAGGGAGGGCAGGAGTATGGGGAAAAAATAAGAACCAAGATAAGTCATGTAAAGGAACAATATTCCAATGATAAATGTAACTGATCTGTATACCTAAACTGTACCAATAAATTTAATGGGAAAAATAGGGATAAAGATAATACGATACTTTGATCAAAAGGGAATGCAGTCTGTTTTTCACCTTGTCTATTGTTTCACTCCTAGGCTATTTTAACCATGGATAAATGCAATATAAATTTTTAATGAGTGAAAGCAATGTTTGTATATGCTTTCTGGTCAATTGGGAAGAGCACATTTAAATGGGTAGGAAAGGAGATCTTGCCTTCTCCTTAAATAGAAGCATTCTGAAACAGGTCAAGTTTGCAGAAGAGTAGGAAGCAAAATAATGGATATGAGAACTGATTCCCTGAAAATGATTCATGTATCCTATGCTGTTGAGGTCCCTTGTGTACTCCTGGGGATTTGCATATACCAATGTTATGATGCCTATTCTGAGCTATATTAATATGTAAGTGGTTAATACTCTAGCGGCCATAGCACATGTGCCACAGTGGGCACTCATAGCACCCCCTGTCAACATGGAAGCCAAGTATATGAGTTGTTTTT
The DNA here is from genome assembly GCF_012274545.1 of Fukomys damarensis. Taxonomy (NCBI): domain Eukaryota; kingdom Metazoa; phylum Chordata; class Mammalia; order Rodentia; family Bathyergidae; genus Fukomys; species Fukomys damarensis. The sequence continues at coordinate 51,034,239 of NW_022900916.1, read as the reverse complement.
TTCTAAACTAAAACCTCAATATTCAGTTTCAATTGCAGTATTGGCACTTTATTATAAATAAGAGGATAAGGGTTGCAGTTTGGGTACTTAGTCTCTAAAAGGTTTGCCATTACTCACTTCATCCCACTAGTAGACTGCAAAAAATATTTACCATGTGAATACAGTCTGCTAAGAATTTTTGCACGTATGATTTTAATTATTGGAGCAATGCTTGCAATAGAACTGGTTGACTGTACAGAAAGAGTAACTTGCCTGGATCACAAAATTATTAAGCGATTGAAACAGAATTTGCACTATTTTTTCCTACTTTTTCCTCAGTTATATATTAGGGAGTACATTTCAAGTAATTATTCTCTGAGTTTTTTTTTCCTCTTTAAACTTTTTCAATATTTTTATGTCTAGTTTTTAATTCATAAGGACAAAGCACAGTTCAAATTAAACACATCTGTGGTAAATGGACTATGAGGAGGATAATTTGTTTTTTGAGTAGAGAGGACATTGTGTGCCTGTGGTCTTCCTCTGGCCATGGCTCACTTCCTGCACAATAGCAAAATGAAGTGGGCAGAGTTGTACTCCAGTTTTGCCTGGTTGCAAAGCTGTGGACCCCTAACTCCAACAATCCAAAATTGTAAGGTTATGACTGTGATTTTAGAGGGGAGTAATTGTCTGTGGTTGGAGGAGGGGTCACTGAACAATAACATTTTCTTTTTTAAAACTGAGATAATTGTAAAATCAAATCGCTAAACTGCAGCAGAGTTTCATTTCTCACATGGTCAAGAATTCAGATTTTATAAAATATAACACTACATAATTTATTCATGGGTTATAAGGTAATGTTAGGTTTAGCCATCATTTTATAAATACAGCAATAAAAGCACAGACCAACACCTTTTAGTTACCCCGCAAGTAACTTCATGGTCAGATTTATCTGGTGTGCTGAGCAGAAAGCCATTTCTATCTCATAATGAAAATATTTGGAAAACCACTAGAGCAATGAAGGTATAGAACTCTTAAAACTGTAATTGTCTGATTCTATTATTAGAGTGGGAAGTATTTGGAAATGTTTTAGTTTCTAAGTAAATGGAACTGTATCATTTTGAGACTACTAACTGATCACCCCACCCCTACTCTTTAAAAAGTAAGTTATGAGAAAGAAAGGAAATAAAACAGGAAAGTCAAAAAGAAAAAGAAAATCTTTGAAGGGAAGACTTAGCTTTTGCCCTTGATATTTCTTTAGGTGACATGATCATAAATGGAAAGTGTTAAACCCAAAGAATGATAAAGTGTTTATAGCAGAACAATAATATGATACTTTGATCAAAAGGGAATCTGGTCCGTTTTTCACCTTGTCTATTGTTTGACCCCTAGGGTGCATCCTAACACCTCAGATATTCCTAGGCAAAATAGATAAAGAAAACAAATATATAAACAGAGGATGAACCCCTGCCTGATAGAAAAAACTTTAATTGGAGAAAACTTTTTTTCTTAAAAGTTTACATTTCTAAGATTTCTGGCATCTATTAATTTTCTCTTCTTCTTTTGGCCTTTTGTGTTAATTTTACTCCTTGTCAGAGGCTTTACTATAAGGCCGGTTTAAACAATGAGCAGATGAAACTAACTTTACTACTTTTTAGAATATTCTAGAAGCAGCATCAAAAGAAAGGCACAGCGTGAGGGTAATGAATTTTGAGTAGATTTTAATATCTGAATTATTTGGATTTCCTTTTTCCGGATGATATAAATTTAATTATGGCTTATTCAGTTTTATCCAGAGTTTGTGGAAAAGCTCAGGAAAAAGAGGGGGCATAATCGTGTACCAGGAGAACTTAGTTGCACACACAAGGAAGGAAAAAAAATGAGCTCAGTATAAGCTTTTCTTTGGGAAAAAAAATCTACTTAGCTAAGCTAGCTTGAAAGAAGGATAAACACTGGTGGACAAATTGGTCCATCTTGGGACCAGCCTTACAAGATAAGTAGATGCTCGTTTCTTTGAATGCAGCAACTGCGCAGCAACCTGACAAATCCTAGGCATAGGGTATCAAACAGTCGCCACAGGCCCCCTTGGCGATCTCACAAATGACATTTCTTCACATGCAACTTGATAGGTTTAATTCCCCATCTCCGACTTTTCCGGTATTGCTTCATATCTAAATCTAATTCCATTTTCAAGAATTGTTTTATGCTTCTTAATGTATTGTTGGGAATTTGCTTTTAGGCTCCTGGGTAACAGAAGGAAAATGAATTATAATCTAGTGGAATCTTGACAATATAACCACTACATGGTGAGTATTACAGATAGGGAGGAAAGTAAAAATGAAGAGCTCTGTTCGTTTCTGTTAAATTGTTTTCTTCACAATTTTGCTTTTGTAGAACGAATACAGTACATGAAATACTGTCTAAGGGTAACATTCTAGTTGTTTTGCTCAATGAAAAACAGAAATAAATCATTCACTTTTGGAAGAGCTTGACAACTCTGGAAACATCATTTATGGGCAGAGACAATAATTGTGATTTGGCAAGCAATTATTTGACACATTTAATAAATTATCTTTTCCAGGAAACATTTATGAAATGTAGCTCTGTCATTAAGAAAAACACACAACTCTTATGGTGAGAAAATAACTGCTTCTTATTTCTAAGATCAGAATAATTATTGACAAAAATTTATTTCAGCTTTTGAAATGACTATTATGATTGGTAAGCCTCAGTTATATGCATAATATCTAGAAGAATGTGTAGGTACAGTTCAGGGAAAAGAAAATAATCTCAATACAAACACATATGAGTATTTAAATGGTTATTTGCCCTATCAAGTAACTTTGTTGCTCCTACAGTGTGGACTTTTGGTGGGGCTCCTGGAGCTCATCTGCTTTCTGGTCTACCTCCTTTTCCTAACTTTCTTTGATAATGTACTTGGTCTTCTCTAGTTGTCTGCCTTTTACCTGTACTCCTGACTATATCCACAAAGGTACTGTGTTCATGGCTTTCCCAATGCTGGGACAAACTACCCAACACTCATGTTAAAGAAGGAAAGATTCATTTCCACAGTTTATAGAGATTTTAGTTCACAGTTGTCTGGCTCCAAGGCAGAGCACCATGGCAGAGAGATATAGCAAAGGAGAAAGAGCCTGTGGCAAGGCAGACATGCAGCAGCAAGTCTTTCTTTTTCTTTCCCTTTTTATTCCACCTAGGCAATAAGCATATTGGTTAGTGCCGCCCACCCCCACAGTAAGTCTTTCCTCTTCAGTAAATCCATCATCCACACCCACAATTGAATTAAACCAATCAGTGGACCAATCCAATATCACAACTATAATCAAATACCACATAGCCAGCCACCTCCCAAAAGCCCCACCTATGAGCTCATAATGTTTTGCAGTTACATCTAGCTATAAACATTACAGTTATTTAGTAAGATCTTAAACCATTCACAGCTTTATACTAGAAATCCTGCAGCAGACTGCAAATGTTCTTTTCAAAAGACTTAAGTCTTTCCAACTATTAAAAAGATATAGCTGTAAAACATTTAGAGTATTTTCTTGTAAATACTGACCACCTGTGAGACCATTATCTTTGCATTAAAACATAAGGCTGCCCATTGCACTGATTTTTTCAAATATGACAAGGTAAAAGAAGCAAATGTCATCTTGACACATAAACCATGCGCAAACATTTTGAGTATATATAACACCATGTTTGCAAACATAACTGCTGCTTTAAAATATATTTTAAAAATTCAGACTTTTAAGAAAAAAACAATGAATAGCATATAAAGTAATAAAAGTTCGAGATAAATCTGGAACTAGAAATTGTGTCTTTTGAGCTAAATTTTATTAAAAGTATGTTCAGAAAAGAATGATTAATTTTAAAACATCACATCTGTCTCAATATTTTACCATTCCGATATTCCATATTATTGACCAGTTAATGTGTGCCAGGTATTCTTTTATGTACTTTATAGGGATTAAATCGTAAATTAAACAAATAGCTTTTATTCTAAAATATTGGATCTGGAAGCCTTTAAAATAACGTGCTCTGTATTTCACTTGTTGGTCTTTGAGATTAAAACCAGATTATTGCAGACCAAGATACAAAAGGTCAGTTTTTGTAAAACTTCTAGTCTTATCATTCTTGTTAATAAATTTCTTCAACACTGAAATCTAAATAGAGAAACCCTGGTGCTAGTCCATTTTCCATAAGCTTCAACAAACTATTTTTGCCCAGAAACTGAGTAAATTGTTTATGTCCCTTTCTAACTGGTTAAGTGTCTGTAAGTAAATGATCAACACATCTGTAATTCAGTAACCCCATGCTCCACAGTGGAATGTGGCAGACCTACCCAGGAGTGCTACACCATCTGTGCTTGTTTTAGTAGATGACGGGGTCTGTGGTGCTGGACATCATCGCCCTTTTCATTCAGTGATCAAGAGGGATCTGGTCCTTCAAGGTAGACTGAACACACTGTCCTGGTATCTATGATTGGCTACTTGGTGAGCATGAAATGATCCTACTTGCTGAATTTTCCTGGACAGTTACCATTTCTAGGAGACCACTTTACCAGAAAATTACTGTCCATTCTCGCAAGAGCGAATTCCAAATTCAAGGCTTCATCTGTTATGTCTATACCTGGCCTGTTCTTTCATTTCATTCATCGCTTTCAGAATTACACAGAAGGAAAATCCTTACAAATGACCACACCCCATATCTATCTTTTTCTCACACCAATTGTTATAGAACTGCAGGCCTACTTTGGGGAGGACTTTGTGTTTTCACAATGGGAGCACTCTGTCGCCCACTGTCTGTCTTAGTAGCACCTGCCTTGCTTTGTGTATTAACAGTGCTCAACATAGTTTATGTAATCTCTTTTAGAAGCCACTGGCTGGGGTTTGATTTGTTCCTTAGTTTAGCTACTTAAGCTTGTTTATAGTTCCCAGTGGTTGAGCTTGTATTTTTTACGTTTAATGCCACATAAGTTAGTTTATGAAATTAAAATTATCATGACCCTTCCTTCTCAACTAATAAAGATTAATCAGGCTTAACTAACTCATAGTTTAATTCTCTTTTATATAGAACAAAGATGAAGCAGTTTCCCTCTGGCACCTTAAACGTTGCCTTCTGAGCTATCTTGGTTTTTCTCTCTTCTGAGTAGACTTCTTAAGTGCATTACCATTGACTTCTAGTAGACTCAGTTCTCTGCCCTCACAAGCCAAGTTTCAGAAGAATTTACACAAGTGTAAATCATTAATACTGGTTAGCATTACCATATTACATCTCCCTTCACACAGTTTTCCCAATGCTTCATAAGCATGCCCGTTAGTGATAAAACAAAACAAAACAAAACTGTAAATATCAGAGCGATGGAAGAAGTTTTCAGGAGCTGAGGGTAATAATCCTGGTACCTCGAAATCACACAATGTAACTTCTACCTTTAAGTCTGAATCATAGCATTGAACAAAGAAAGTAGTCTCCTGTTCAGAGGACACAAATATTCACAAATTTAAATAGGACAACATCTGGCTGCAAATGTTTCTGGAGTACTACAGAGGCTAAGGGCTATTTGGCTTCTCATTTTGAGAGCTTTATAGTTTACTGAAAATCTCTCCTTTCAACTTATTGAGTAACCTTTCTGTAGTAGATCTCACTTTGTTTCAATTTTCCCTTCTATAAAATGAAAATATTACTACCTGTTTCTATTTATAGGGTGATCAATATTTTTAAAAAGACTTGAGTAAAAGTAAAGTACATTTTTAAAATCCATGGTTCCCTTCTAGGGAAAACTTGCAGTAGTTGTGTGGATAAAGAAGAAATGGAGTTTTGCTTTTTGTTTGTGCTACTGTAGCTTGCGGTACCTGTGTACTAGATGTGCTCACTATTTAATACTTTACGGGAAACTGTCGGCTCTCTGGATCGCAGCAGTGCGAACATTTACCCTTGGAAATTAAAGCTCAGTTTTTGATAACTTCACAGACAACTTGTTTTGCCAAATGTCTTCACATCTGATGAGTATTATGATGCAATCATTGGTCGACAATAAGTAGTAGCAAATGAAATCACCGGCTGTCTGGTATACAAGCTAAGTGAGGTCATCACTGCAGGGGCAGCAGAGTACAAATGGTTAATTCATAGGCTCCAGAGGCTGACAGCTAAGATTCACATCCCAGGTGTTCCATATGCTAGCTGTGCAATCTTAGGATAGTCATTCAATTACTCTGACTGTTTCAGGCTCTATAAATGGACAAAGAGTGCATCTACCTAATAGAATTTCCATGAGGATTAAATGAGTTAGCATCTATAAAGTACTTAGTACATACTGAGCACAATGTAAAAAAATTAAATCATAACCATAGAAAAGAATTTACCATAGGAAAGAGGGATGTTTTGGATATGAAGTAGATTTCCAATAAAATACAGTTATAAAATAATAATATTAAAAAAACATACCTTTTTCAGTATTTATTGATCCTTGTAATGAAACATAAGTCTCATTTTCTTCAAATTCTCAGAGAAAGAAAAATTATTTTGGAGACATTTACTCTATAGTTCAAAATGTAATAAAAAATGAGCATAAAAGGTTTCAAACTTGTTGATAATTTTCAAATTACTTTCATTTCTTTTACCTGAATGAGATAATATTCAATTTTACATACCTGTTATTTTTCCACATAGACTATAAGTGCTTGGTGAGTCCAAAAATGTTCTTATTCATGCAGAAATGAAATATTTAACTATAAAAATATCTCATATTTGGGAAGCTATTTGCTGACATCTCTTCCTCTGATATTTGGAGAGCATGTACAGTGATTTATGCATAGGTACTTGAAGGAAATGCTCCCACAGTGACTTTGAGAATATTTTGAGAATATTGCTAATACATATTTTAAAAGTGCTTTCTACTATGTAGTTTTCATTTTTTTATCATGTAAAACCACATTGGGCAAAATAATCCTCTGGAGGTCCTTCTTAGTCTAACTCCTCAAAAAACAATAAAACTATGCTGGTGTCCATTTTTTATAATAATGCAGACAAAATGTGGTGTGTAGTAATTATGGCTATTAATTTAACTTTTGTTAAATAAAAGATTAATTATCACACTCTTCTTGTAGGACAGCCCTTCATTACTTATAACTAACACTAAATATTTGCATGGTAGAACATTGTTTGGTTTAATGAGAACAGTTGCTATAAGAAGTTATGCATTTGTTATGTATTTAATACTAATGGAGGGAAGTGTCTTTTTTAAAAAAAAACACAACAAATATATGAAGTTTCATATTTACAGAGGAGATGAACCAGAGAGTGACCATTTGTTTTCCAAGTGTTTTTTCTTTTTCAAATGGATTTAAATAGCTACTTTCCTTTTACATGCCAGTTTTAGTTGTAGGTCAGTCTTCTTAAGGTTTATTGAACAAAGAAATCAAAACTTTAAGTGTAAGTTACTATTACTATTTAAAGTTCAATAGTGCCTAAAATTGTAATGTGAAGCAATGGGAAATTTTTGACTATCGACATTTGTATATCACATGTATGGGTATGGGCTAAAATAAATAATGTATTCATCTGATTTAAAATCAGTTATGAGGGACAGAAAGAATGGCAGCACATTCTGAAGACTCTGTAATGGAGAGAAGAGGATATGTTGGTGGTTGTGACTGCAGGCACAATTAAAATCCAAAGATGTATATTTTCTTTTTAAAAAATATTTGTATTGGTACATTTTAGATATATAATACAGTTACATTCATCATTGGGTTCATTTTTTCCCCATTCCATATTTTCACATGCTTAGAAGATACATGTTTTTCAAATGTTGAAAAAGAACTGATGGCGAGATTTTGAAAACATGATTAATAACTCTGACATATTGCATGATAAAATGAATTTTTTACCTGAATAAGATAAATATTTGAAAAGGTATCTGAGGGCCAGGGATTTAGCTCAGTGGTTCCTCCACCTGCCTTGCAAGCACAAGGTCCCGAGTTGATCCCTTGTATGAAAAAACGAAAAAAAATGTATTTAATTGATGTATCACATAAAAGCAACTTTTCTAATTAGAAAATATTAGCTAGTTGCCTTATCAGACATACAAATATGTAAAAGTTAGAATTTGTATTACGAAAGCTAGAAAGTCTAGAACCCAACAACATGAGAAAAAATAGTATCTCTGGAGTTGAGTTAAACTACATAGTGGAGGGCTTAAAAAGTTAAATTTTAGTTTGTCAAATGGTAAGATACTGTATTCACATAATTGTGAAATTTCTAATTTTTCTGGTGCTTCAAGGTTAGCACAGAATTCTTCCTATGTTCACCAGATCATCCAAGAGTTTGCAGAAATTTTGCTTGGTGCTTCCAAACAAAAGAATTGGAACTATATGTCTAAGAAAGAGTACTAAGAACCTGAACTTTTTTGTTGTTTGCATAAGTCTTGGTAATAATCATTCTCTTTCAGATATACTGAAAGAATAGGACCACAACTGTTTTACAAACTTAAAATATGTGGTCTTAAAATGATTATGAGATTATTTCCACGAATAATAGAAAATATCAGCAATCTATTTCAGATACTAAAATGAAAAGTTCTGGGTAGAGAGTTAATCAGTTTGTTATCATAGTCTCTCAGATATGGATATATATTACACAAGTCAGACCTAAATGGTATTAATTATTATAAGATCAATCTTATTTGTTAGTAATGTTGATTAGTAAAGGAGAAAGCAAAAAATCCTGAAATTTGGTTTCAATTTTTCCCCACAATTGGCAGAAATATTTTCAGAAATTTTAAAAAACATTATAGATTGCCCATGCGCTTCTCTGCTTACATTTTTTAGAATTTCATTTGATTAATTATCATTAGATAAGATTCATACCATGTCTATAAAGTAGTACAAATATGAGGTATTTTCTTTATGCATAGAGTCTGAGACACAGTGCTAGTTAGCAATGCAGATGCCTAGTTCTTACTTGAGACCTACTGGCTCTGGGTATAAAATCTGGGAATCTATATTTCAGACATTCATCCCAACTACATCATATGTGCATTTAAATTTGCTAGCCACTAACAAATGGCAGTACTGGGAAAGAGAAGATTCATATGTCTTTCCACCTTTATGATAAAATATTTTTGGCTTATTGCAATTTATTGAGAAATTCTTATATGCAAGGTACAAGATAATCCCAAAGAACAAAGCCATACTTGCCCTCCAAGAGTTTACATTCTCATGAAGGAAAATTCTCAAAAAAACTCTCAAATAAATATATAGTTGTAAGTTGGCATCATCTACAGTAATTTTTCTGAAGTTTTAATAAACTCCATCTGACAAAAATGAATCCTAACAATCAGGACCTTGTACTACAACACCAAGTGAATATAAGAATTGTTGGCTTCATATTTTGTTTTGACTTAGTTTAATATTTATCTCCTAAAAGTGTCATGTTTCTCACTCTGTCACATAATTTGTCTGTAAGAACATCTGTTGAGTGTATGTGTAACGTCTGTGAAAAGATTAATGTGACAAAAGGTTTTGGAGATAGCTAAAAGCAGCGATGAGCCTGCAGAGTGCGATCAGCTGGTGATTTGGTTGGAATCACATGCTCCTTGTGCTTCTTAAGGGCTCAGTGTGTTACGCTAATTGAGAACATAGTATTAGCTTTATATTTGTTTCAGATATTTCCAAACTTCTGCCCCCTTTATCATAGAGCAAATCCCATCCCCGCTGAATTTAAATCAGTCTTCTGGAAACAAGATGTTGCAATTTTTTATGAGCTACATTTTTGTGTCTGATCAATTGAAAAAAGTTAGTAAGAGAACACATATAGCTCTCTATAACTTCCAGCCACAAGATTATGAGATTGCAGCTTTAGCAGATATGTTTACACATTTAAACTTCACCAATGCAATGGTTTATATTTTTAAGGACTGTATCCACTTGTCAAATGTGGAAATGAAGGGACTTGGGCTTGCTTATTATTAATTTATGTCTCAAATAACAAACCTACTAACCAGAGGAAGCACTTATATCATAAGCCATTAATTAATAGGTGCCCCACAGTTTCTGAGCCAAATGCCTTACTACCATCCTGACCCTATTTCACATTCAGCCACTGTGTGCACTGTGAGGTGTACTCCGTTACTTAACCTGCTCAGCACACAGCCCACCTGCCAAGTTACGGGTATTCAGGAAAAGCTCCAGGAGGGTGTCTGGTATTTCTGTCAGCTGAGACAAAAGCATTTGACACATTCTGTCAGATGGTATTGACTCAGGTATTCCAGGCTGCCTTCAATAATATGATGTGAAAGAAACAGTAAAAGCTGGGGGTGGCATGGGGGAAGAAGTAGAGTTTTACACATCCACAATTAAAAAGGAATTTGAGTCTGTCAAAACACCTTTCAAACTTTCTCATATCCTGCTTCCTAAGTTATGATCCCCGAAGAATATCAGCAGCAGAGAAATGTACTGGCATCCCTTGTTTGTAATGGGGTTTAAGTAATCAGAGACTGGGAATTTGTATCTCTCCCTCTATGTACTGCGCAGCATTTGTATAATTTATTTCTTCATACATATTCCATTATGATTAATCATCATAAATAAGTTGCATCTTTTAATGACAGGGGTTGAAGAAATAGACTGTGTCAGTATGTGACACTGCTGCATAGTCATCATTAGGGGGATTTATTATTTTTGGAACAAAAGCAAGTTAAAAGACTCAGCTCAGTAGTCAAAAGTGCAATTTGGGTTTTATTGTGCAAAAACTTAAAGTGGAAACAGTTCTTCTGAAACTGTTTAGCATACATGTAATTCAAGCAACCTTCTTACAAGGCCTTTGGTGCGTTCATGCTGGTACAACAAAGTTCTCTGCCCAAGTTATTCCTTTCGAGCTTCATAGTTTAAGCACAACGTGAATACCTTGACCATAGGAACTCACTGAAGCTGCAAACACGGAGCGCAGCGTCTCTCCTGCAAATAACAGGATTCTGGGGGAAACCTCCTAGTGCTGCCTTCAGAGGCGATTCATGGTTTTGAATACACCTGGAGATTATGAATTCTGGGAGAGACCTCCAAGCTGCAGGTCACATTTCACTTTGGTCTGGTAAGAAGCCAAATAAAAGAAGGATTTTAAAATGTAGGCAATTTTCATTCAATATTTCTGCTTGCAAACTGTTCTTGCTTCCTTTGGCAAAGAAATAAAAATTTCCAGTCTAGGGAGCTTCAGTGTATCACATGAGTATTACATTTTTACCTCAATTTAACCATTTCACAGAGGAGGGAGGGAGGGAGAGAGAGAGAGAGACAGAGAGAGAGAGAGAGAGAGAGAGAGAGAGAGAGAGAGAGAGAGAGAG
>NW_022900916.1:51003921-51022722 GCF_012274545.1 Fukomys damarensis | reverse complement strand
AGAGAGAGAGAGAGAGAGAGAGAGAGAGAGAGAGAGAGAGGCGCGAGGGGGAGAAAGTTAAAAAAAAAAGCTTGAAAAAGAGCCCAGGCCAGGCCAGGTGGTTTGGCTCTCTGGTGCTTACCTGGAGGTCTGGCCACCGTGGGAAGTGGGACAGCGCACACTAAGAAATTGCTCTTTGAAAGGCCATGCATGATCACTGACTCATAATTCCATGATCACAGCAGGACCTCAGACGCTTTTGATTTCTGGCTTGGGTCATAATTGAGGAGTGGACAGAACGTATCATGAGTTTTACAAAGTGACTTCAAAATCTGAGAAAATTAGCTCTCTCTCTTAATATTTAAATATATATTTCTTCCTGCTTCGTATAATAGAGTTTACTCTGAATCAATGTGCTCAACCCTGGCAATCATTAGAATCCCTCAGGGAGCTTTTAAAACAGGAGGAATGTCCAAAACCACCTTGTATCAGGTTTTAATTGATCTGAGATGAGAGAAAAAATGTAAAACCGTCCTGAAGGATTCTAATATTCTGCCAGGGTTGAGAAGAACAAGTCTAAGTACTTAGTTGTAGAAAACATTTCCATTAACTTGACAAAGTAGATGAAGATTGATGCATTTTAATATTAGTACTGCCCCAAATTTTGATATAAATGCAGATAATGAATTAAAGAATTAAAGTAAAATATAAAAATTAAAGTAAATATAAAAACAAAACCAGATATATATTCACCTAAATTACACTACTGATTACAATGGCCATGAGCACTTTTTCACCTGGGTTATCTTGCTAGCAATGTATTTTTGAGCAAATTAAATGACTAAAAATTATATCAATCAAAGCATAATGGAGGTCGAAGTAATGTTTGGTTCATATTGGAAAAGAAAAATGACCTTTCTAGAGTCACAGAAAAGGAATGTCCCTTGAAGTTCATTTATAAATAAGTAAATTAAATCTAGAGACTTCTGCTTTTGTTTTACTGTTTCTTTGTTGACTTTAAGAGCAAAATCAAATGGCTTCTGCAGCAGATCAAGGTAGAGTTTAAAAGTTAAGAAATGTTTGCAATCAAATGATTTCATTGTGAGTCTAAATCAAAGGAAATCCAAGTGGCTCTGTCACTAAATTTTGTACCTCGGATGGATATTATACGGAGTAAGGAAAAAATAAGTATAGATATTTGAGGATGTTAATATCAACAAAATTAGAAGTATTTGAAATCTCTTATAGCCCATGATGCATGGATATGTTAATATGTAATTATCTAAAGATTTGCTCCTTGAAAGAGAGTGAAGGTAAGGGCCTATGATTAGGCCCTATTATATACACAAACCTGTTACAAGAAATCAGACCTCAAATATTTCTAATAATAAATAATTTTATTACAAAATATATGCTAAAATATTTCATTACAACTATAATGCTAAATACTTTTGATAAAAATATGTTTAATAATAGGTTTTATCTTCCAATTAATACTAGAATGCTAATGTTTCTCCCATTGATGACTACTAAATGCTTATGTATATGGTACCATATATATCACCCTCTAATTGAACATTTTAATGTTCAAGTGACAGAAACATCAAGTATTTGGTTACCATAGTGAATATTATTTAAAATATGTTAAACACCATGCATATCCAGGCAGAGGCTTTTAATACTATGAATAAAAGATGTACTCATATTTGCCAGTGAGATTTGGGCAAAGAAGATTAAAACTTCTGACAGAGTTATCTTAATGTTCTAGAATACAGGAAGAAATACTTAAAAGACCCTGCTGTAGACCAGGGAAATATTTTTATCTTGAGGGCTACAAAGGATGTGAACATGAGGCAAGAAGCTTCCCTAGTCTCTAAAACATAAATAATAAATTACTACTCTCAGATGTTTTGTACTTAACTGGTATTTACCTAAAACCAAGTGACAGTCTAGCTGTAGACAAGAACTGGAACCTTTTGAGAGTCTTTTGTATTAAGGTAGAAATGGGGTCAGCATTTTTGGTTTATTTTGCCTTGGAGTATATCCTTGGATGCAATCTGGAATACTCCACACAGCCCACAGGAAGACTGTAATACCTAGGTTCCTGGGAGCAGAGTCATCAAGAGCCTGGGCTTTGAGGTCCTGTAGATCCAGATCCTACTTTACCCTCCAGTTTCTTTATGGATAATCTTTAAATTTCAAGTCAAAATTATTTAGTCTTCTAATCCTCAGTGTTCTTGCCTGTTAAACAGTAACATCTACTTTGAAAAGTCCTTGTGGAGATAACATAAAACTTATGGAAAAAACAACACAAAATCAGCCATATAGTCAATTATCAAAATTTTACTCATTTAATAGTATTATGGATCAGTGGGATGCACTAGAAAATTTCTAAGGTCCACTAGAAAATGAAAATGTAGGCGCCCTTATTTAAAAATTATAAAAAAGTACCATAAAGATACTTAAAGATAAAGCTTTATTTATTTATTTATTATTTTTGGGGGGGTACTGGGGATCGAATTCAGGTCCTTGTGTTTGCAAGGCAGGTGGCAGAACCACTGAGCTAAATCTCCAGCCCAAAGCTTAAACTTTTTAAAGTCACTTTTGTGTGCATAACAAATAATTTTTCTTTGTTTTTCTACAATTTATTGTTGGTCTACTAAATAATATTTAAAATTTTAAATTATTACCCTGAATTCTACCTTTTTATATTATGCAATTCCAGTTTTAAAGGGAAGTACAGGAAGATTTAACCTATATTTAGGTTCTTCAAAAATTATATAATTTTTATGGAATAATTTATATGCATGAATATATATATTATATATATGAATATATGTATATATTTTTACAAAACATTGAGACCACCAAAGAAAACTAACTAAATTGGTTTTACTTCACTCCTTATCTTCATATATGCACATTTACACATGTGTAAATACCGAATAGTTTATCTGGTGTGAAAAACTATAATAGTACACAAGATCCTAATGGGATAATTAAGAGTGTGAAATAAGAAGAAAAGGGCCAAAGGTGTAGGGAAAGGGGGAAGGGTAGGGGAAAGGAAATAAGGGAAAAGGAAAAATATGAGAAAATGAAAAAATGGAAATAAAGAGTTTGTTAATAGGGTAGGGAGGAGGGGGTGAAGGGAGGGCAGAGACAAGGGGAAAAAATGAGAACCAAGACCTGTCATGTAAAGGTACAGGATCCCAGTAATGAATGTAACTGTATTGTAGACCTAGACTTTACCAATAAACTCAATAAAAAGGAAGAAAAAAAAACCCAAAACAAATAAAAGTAGTATGAATAGCCCAAAAAAAAGAAAGAAAGAAAGAAAAAGAAAAGAAACACTAGTTGCCTTAAGTTCACTTTCTTTGCATATCATCGTTTTACATAAATGTTGGACTAAGGAAATAAATTGTGTAAGAAAGGACATCAAAGGGTTCCTTGATCGTACTTGTTTCTTAGAAAATCATTGTCTCCTTTGTACTTCTGAAGTGCATTTTAGTTTAAATCAAAAGCCTTGGCCTCTTGGGGACGCCAACACTCTTCTGAGTCATGATTGTAACATGGTTATCTGGACTTGCATTGTGTGGGTTCATCAGGATTCTTTGTGCTTGGACACTACAAGCACAATATGAGAATGGGGTGACCACAAAAAGAGGACCTACGTGTTGAGCACATTTCCTCTGCTCAAACTCCATTTACAAAATACAACTTCAAAGATAAAATTATGAATTTCTAGATGGTGACAGCAGAAGATTAAACCGAGCAGAGAGGTCAGTAGGGGATTTGAATACTCACACAGGATTCTGGGCTATCCTTAAATTCTCTTCATTTGCTTGAGCACTTGCCTTTGGAAATATATTATAAAAGCCCAGAACAGTGTTGCAGAGTGACACTCGATCTTCCCCATCATCCCCTGGACTTAGAACATTGTCAGAACTACTTGTTGACTTCTTGGCTTCCTGGTTTTACAACTGAGGATTCATCCTTTCTAGAAATCTCTGAAGACTCTACTGTCTGCATTCTTTTCCATGGGATGCATGGCCTTCCTCTGGCCAAGAGGAGGGGCAGAATCTTGTTTACTGTGTTTCAGCTGAATTTGCTAATAATTAAAAATGACTTACAAAGTTAAAATCAAGTTTATACAATCATAAGGAAAGAAGAATTAATTGCTATTTTTTCTTAGGAAATATAATATGACAACCTTATTTCTTGATTGTCATGTTAAGCCATGCTGGTACCCCTGTTTATCATATTGGAACAAGGACTAAAATTTTTGTTTTTAATTTAGAAAATCATGATCCAATTAGATAAGCTGTTTCACATTGTACTGTAAAGCTTTTTATTAATTCTTTTTATACCAGAATAAAAGCTGTAAAAGTATTTTACTATCAACGTACTTATTAAGTTTCAGTTCAGAAAGTTCCTTGGTTTGTATCAATATAAACTATACTAACCTGAAAGTCTAAATCTAAGCTTGACTCACTGTTTAAAATAACAGTCTCTCCTTGCAACAGCGAAAGGTTGGTTTGTCAGCATGGCTTCGCTCTTGAACACATAATCATTTTAGTAACCTGTGAGTGAGTGTCAAACATTATGTGCTGGAACACGGTGTCAGCTGTGACTAGTTTAATAGACATTTCTCTGTGTGCCAGACATCCATCATCTCTATGGCTGTATCTCTGCCAAAGGACTAAGGTTTCTATCTCAGTCACGAGATGCAATAAACATCTTTCTCCTGGAGATTTTATCAATGTCTGGTTACAAACACAAAACTCTTTGGGCAGAAGATAATCTTTCGGGTGGCGGAGTTTTATTTATTTATTTTGTTCACATATAAATGTAAAGAATATGGATACTTCTGTTACCTTTGTTTACTAATGCTAATCTGACTGCTTAGGTTTTGCACTTAAGGTAATTTTTAAGGGGAATTAGAAATTTTTTTGAGACAGCATTTTACCATATAGTTCAGGCTGCCCATGATTTCATTATATAGCCCAGGCTGGCCTCAGACTTGTGGCAATACACCTACACAGACTGATGTGTGGTGGTATTACAGGTATGTGCCACCATGTCCAGCCTGTGTCACTGTCACCTTTTCTAGTACAACAGCCACTGTAGATATTTTTAATTCCTTTTTTCTTGTGTCTCTGTGTGACAGTGGCATTGCATATTCTTTCACTTTTACTGGAGAATTTTCTTCCTGAGAACAGTCAATCTCATACTAGATTATGGTACAAGTTTTTTCCAAGAAGGGAAAAGAGAGGTGGTTCAAGACAGTCTCTGAATCTAGGCTCGCTTAGGTCCTTTGACTTGTACCCTGGGTTCCTGGCTTACTGCTTGGATCCCTGTAATGATTAGAATCACTTTGTGGGCACCATCCTGTGTCCTTGCCAGGTCAGGCCAATGCAATCAGCCATCTGGCTGATGCTGTAGCAAATGCTGCCACTTCCCTTTGAGTGGTCCTGTGCAAGTTCAGGATAACCTAGTTCTTGGGCTCAGTTTTATCTCCTTAGTTAATAGTACTCACACTCTGTTTCTTATAGTTCTAGGCTTACCTTCAATTTCTTTTTCCTCACACTAAAATACACCAACTGTTGGGGGAGATTTATCTTATGATTAGCCTCCTAGCTACTATCTAATGTTGGAGACCTCTACAGCAGATCAGTGCTATAATGCATGAAAAGAAGAAGGACTTAGGGACAGAGTTAAAGAGAAGGCCGGTGCTTGAGCAAGCAAACTCCTTGAATAGTCAGAACCATCAACATTTATTGGTGAAACAATCATTGTTAGGTTGGGGAGAGGCGGGCTACGTGTGGTTGCTAGGGATACTTTGCTGATGCAGGCAAGGCTTGTAAAAGAAGAAACAAAGCATTCTTGTATTGGGCCTGGAATGGAATTTGGGTAAGTGTCACTCTGACCTCAGTTATGTGTCATAGCATATGCTTTGGTCAGACTCACTTCTTAAAATAAGCCAATTCCAGGCTTAACTGTTTATAGCCTGCACTAATTACAGCCTGCTTTGGGCACAATCAGTAGAGCAGGCCTCCACAATCTAATTATGTTAAAAATATTGCACTTTTTGTAATTGAACTCTTTTTAGCATGTCATCTTGCTTTTTGAGCTTAAATTATGATGGGGTAGAGGGATTCTAAGAAATCTGGTCACTGCTGTACTATTATACTTGGCAATAATTATTAATCTTTGAAGACTCATTTCTCACTGACAGTGTACATCAGCAAACTCTCCTGTAAAATAGGCAGTAAAATTGGCATAAAATCTGAATATTTTCTACTTTGGATACCTACCATATATCAGATATTTGACAAGTACTTAATAAACATTGATAATATTTATAATGTCCTTAACCTCAAAAGAATCCTGTGAGGTAAGCATTATTCCTTACATTCTACTGGTGAGATAAGAAGGACCAAAACACACACCCTGGGCAGACTGTTAGTAAAGGAAACGATACTCAGCCCTCAGAATATCTAATTACAAAGTGTATGTGCTTCAAAGTGATATTATACATGTATTTAAAGATAGTCCAGTTATATTTATTAATGATTTATATTGCTATCTGCTTCAATAAGATTAATTAAATGTATTATATATTATGTATTTATGATAAATAACAGAAAATGTCAATGTGATTGCACATAATGTTTGCTTCTGACTTATCAAAGTTACTGGTTGTACAAATGAGGGCTATGCAGAGTAGCACAAAACCAGCACAATCTCTCTACTTCAAATCAAACACTTCCTCTAAATACCAGAAACAATAATAACTGCGATGAATGGACTTTTTAAAAAAATGTATTCCTTATCTAGATATAGAAAACTCAGCAACAGTTTATGACATTGAAACAATAGTAGAGATGACTAGAAATAAAGACACAACCAGAAATCAAGGTTAATGGTAGAAATCAAGCAGCATTTTTATTATGAAAACCCCAAAGAAAAGACAAGTCTGTGCAGTTAAAAATTATTATTCTCAAAGACAAACCACATATTCCTTAGACACCTTAGTAAGCCAAGTTTCTTTTCTGATTTTAAGATGTCATTATGAAGAGTCAAATGGTTTTCAGACATCATGCTAAATATTAAAGAAGTAGAAAAAGTTTAACTTTTAGTGAGTACCTAATTGTGCACAACTTCATATGAGGCATTTTTTACATTCTTAAATATATCCAAGAAAAGCTCTCTATGTGTATCTCCATCCTAGCACTTACGTCCTGCTAACTCCTGACAAATTACAAACTTCCTGAATAGAGATGTCTTGATCATCCTATTCTTAAAATTCTTATCTCCATCTAAAGGAATAGGATCTTTCTGAATGGCAACTTTTCTGAATTAAATAGCCATATTCCCACAAAGTGACTTGCTCATTTTGCTTTATTTCCTTCATAATTCCTACTAACTTCTTTGAAGTTTTTATATTGTATTAGTTCTTGACTTCTCTTTTGCTTTCTGAACATTTTACTAATATACAAGTTGTACATACACAAAATTTATCTGCTCTGATGCCCTTAAGACATTGCTTATTATAGAGGACATGCTCAAAGTAAATATCAGATCAATAAATGAATCATTTTTTAAAATTTCTAACTCCAGTATAAAATGTACTACCTAACTTTTTCTAAGTGTTTTTATTAACTTGAACCAAATTTCCAGAATTCTCTTACAGTAGAAAACTAGCATCAGCCTGAGGGAGGAACTGATTTTTTTTAAAAGATTACTTATTTAATAAGCAGAGAGTTTGGAGCATGAATCTAGGTCTCTTCATACCCTATAGTGTGTTCAACACTTCTTCAGAAAGCTTCAAGAACATTCATGAAGGCTAATTTCAGATGCTGCTTACTGAGGGGATAAAGTTTAGAAAATCTGGAGAGATAAATGGGAAGTTAAACACAAGTATAGAATAGATATCAATTTGTGATTGATCTATTTGTATTAGCAACTGAAAGGAGATCCATATGCTTTACTAATCAGATATGAGTGGTGCAGAATTACTGCTCTGTTGTAAAAGGTAAAAACTCAACATGTATTTTCTTTCAGAAGGTAAACTCCCTTCTACACAGTAGTGGGCTATGAGGGTAATTTTTGGATGGATTAAAGTTATCCTTACTTACTCTAGCTTTTTAAGAAAGAGTGTGTTTTATTGCTTCATTGTACAACATAAAAAAGACAGTTGGTCCTGCAAAAATATTTAATTTGTGGATGATACATTCATCAACCCATAGCACCTCCATTTACAGTTGACGAAATTAGGTTATTACAAAGATAAAGGCATTCATTGATGCACAAGCGGCTTGTGGGTAGACTTCATGTCTAAATACTTGGATGCCAGAGCTTGGGCACCTAACCATTATACAACACAGCTTCCTAAACACTTTTTATAGCAGACTCTCTTGATTTTTATCTACAGTAACTATACTAAAATATTAATAAGAAACTTAAAGAACTGCAGTGCTATGTTCTTGTTCCTACAAAATCAACCATTTTAGTATTTTAACCACAGCAGTATCTAAGTTTGTATTTTCAAATCTACTCTGAGTCTTCAGTTAACACTTCAATCAATAGGACATAACTAAAATTGTCACCCCTTCCCTTTCCCACGTTTGATGGTGACATAGGAAGTTAATTTAGGCCAAAATTCATGCTAGTTATAAGATATAAATGTTGATTCAGACAGTCAGATAATTCAGCCTTTCTATTTCCTTGGGTGGTAAAAATGAACTCACATCAACTAAGTAGAAAAGAATTCTTTACTCTAATTATCATTTCCTTATGATAGCAAGACTTTATTTGAATGGACCCCAAATAAAGCAACTAGAGAACATGTTATATTTCTCCCTCATTGAGAAGCAAAGAATAATCAATCTGATATCAGAGGCCTTCCAAAGGTATACCACTATTGTTCCTTCTGACACTCTAGTCTATTAATTATCTGAAATTTTTGGAATGCTGTAGAAACCAACACAGAAATGGCTGGTATAACCTCATATCCAGAAAAACATAATAATCTTCTATTTGGAATTTAGAACAAACAAAACTGCATTGTTGTTTATTCTTCTTTCTCTTTTAACATGAATACTGGTGCTGCAATTAAATATTAAGTCCTTAGGGTATGTACATTTTTCCCTTTTAATTTTCTGCTCCTAGCAATAAACAATGGATGGCTCCTACCACGTAAGGATAGTGGGTGATGATAGGAACAATTTTCAGGGCAGCTTGACTTTTATAACAACTTTAACATGAAAACAGATTGATATTCCTCAGACATTTTAAGATAATGAATCAATAAAATTCTTAAATGAATGGTATTTGTGCATTTGTTATAAAATATTTAGGATGAAAACATGGTACTATTCTTTATATTCATATTGTGTTAATATTTTAAACTAAATTATGGCCATAAAATTTATATGTTAAAAATTTAACTGATCTCCAACATCTCAGAAAGTAACTATACAGATAAACTCTTTTAAGCAGTAATTTGAAATGTGGTAATTAGGGTGTGCCCTAATACATAGGACTGGTGTTTTAATAACAAAAGGAGATTTGGCAAGACATGCATAGAGGAAAGACCATGTGAAGACCCAAAGAAAACATTTTCTATAAGCCAAAGGAGACATCTGAGGAGAAACTAACCTTGTTGACATGTTGATCTAGGACTTCAGACCTCCTGAATAAGTTCTGAAATCTATACATAGATAAATTTCTGAGAAAATGAATTTCTATGAAAATAAGCCTGCTAATTTGGCCCATTAATAATTTTATAGACAAACTTGCTCTTCAAGTTAGAATAATAATGCTTTGTGTTTCTTTAGTGCTTTTTACTTTTCAATATTTTATTGTATTGTCACTTTGGATTTTCACAAAACATTGGACAGAAATAAAGTATATTTTTATTCTGCTCGTCTTCTTGGTTAGAACACAATTTATCCCAAAATGAACAAAACAAATGGCATCCAAATTAATAATCAATTCAGATTTATTTTAAGATTAATTTTCATTTAAAAACTTGCTTTCAAATTTGAAAGGAAAAAGGGATTTTACTCAAAATACGTACAGCCTAAATGACCATTTAGGACTGAAGTAAGACCACGTTGTCATTACTCAATTGTATGGTAGCTCTTAGAAGGCCCCGGTATAAACTCCCTTTGCTACTTTGACCTCTAAGTGGCAGATGTCAGATACAGAGGCATTATTGTGGCTCCCTGATCTTTTGAATATTAAAGACTGGAATGGTCTAAAAATTACATGAAAACTTTTACCAGATATCAAGCACATTTTTAAGTAAGTCTTTAAATGTTATTATAAAATATTTCTGTAGCTGTTATCAACAAGAATTAATAACTTTAAAATGTCTAATCTTAGTGTGTAACAGATATTTTCCATATTTATATAATTATTTTTGCTTTCAACACTGTTTTATCTTCTTCTCTTTTGGCAAACTTAACATTTCCAACCCCATTTCAGTAATTCATAAATTTACAATTAAAAGGTCAGACTAACACTAATTACCACATAAGTGTTGTTTTAGAGTTACATAAAGCCTATTAAGTAGGGCTGGGGATTTAGCTCAGTTTTGCAGTGCCTGCCTAGTAAGTACAAAGTCCTGAATTCAGTCCTCGGTACCAGAAGAAAAAAAATCAAGTACTTAGTAGATCAATTTTCCTATTTTTGGAAATTCAATAATTATGGTTATGAATAATAATAATTAAAATATATACCAATAGGGTCCTCTTCATATAACTACTTATAAAGAGACATAAGATGAATTACTATTTGGGGCAATTATAAAACAATTTTTAATATTCTTCAAATACATCTTTAAAATATACTTAAAAGATCTTTTGCAAAATATAGGAAATATTATTCAGATATTGTAAGAAAAGGATATTTAATACAGTACAGTTGTGTTAATGATCTTCTTCATTGCTTAGACACAATACCTGACACCCACAATTTAAAGAAGGAGAGCTTTGTTTCCGTTTGTTTGTGGTTTGTAGTTAGCCAGCTGCAAGCCAGGAGGGCCTGATGGAGGAGAACTGTTCACTTCACGGCAACCTGGGAGCAGAATGTTGAGAGAGGAGCTGGTAAAAGAGATATAGCAACCGCTGCTCCTACAAGAAGTCAGCTATAGTATCCCCATAACCCAGTCACCTTCCAAAAACTTGAAGCTCTGGGGGCCCTTTTAGATCTAAACTGTAACATTCTATCCCAACCCCCGAAAGACTCATGATCACCACCTCTTCATGCCAAATGCATGTAGTCCATCTCAGAGAGCTGGCAAAGTGTTAATGGCTCAAGCACTGCTGAAAAGCTTAAGTTCAAAGTCTCTTCTGAGACTTAAGGCAAACTCTTGGCTGTGAACTGCTGTAAAAATAAAAAAGAAAGTTAAGTACTGCTGACATACAATGGCACAGAATAAACATTCCCATTACAAAAGGGAAGAGACTAGATAGATAGAAAGAAATCAGACTAAAGCCAGACCCAAGGCCAAGAGGGCAAACATTAAATCATATAGCTCCTTGTCCAGCATTGAGGGCAAGTTGTGGCCAGATACCTAAGCTCAGACTTGCTTTGGAGCCCACACTTATG
Source organism: Fukomys damarensis (assembly GCF_012274545.1). Lineage (NCBI taxonomy): Eukaryota > Metazoa > Chordata > Mammalia > Rodentia > Bathyergidae > Fukomys > Fukomys damarensis. Next base: position 51,011,127 of record NW_022900916.1, on the reverse strand, counting down.
GTATTGCAGTGGTTGTAGCCATCATGGCTTCCCTCTTAGGTTGGCTTTTCTACTCCTTTCAGCTTTCCTTAGATGATCCATGTTCTTGGCTTCTCCAATTTCCTGGAGTCTCCACTATACTTTTAGCTTCATGCTCACAGCCGTTTTCCCTCTCAGGGACATACTGCTTGGCTTCCCACTCCTTGTTTTGAAATCTGAATAGAAGTCTTTCTTGCTCTGCATTTCTTGTATTCTGCATGCCCATAAAACCAGCACCATAACAATAATGTCAAGGACTGCTGCTGGCTCCAGCAGTAGCCATGCCCTTTTGCATCATGCCTGCAAAGATCTCTTGGCACCTGGATGGCTGGTCAGTGGCAATGTATCTCAGAGAACTAATTCTGTAGGCCACTCTCTGGGCCTTTCTCAAGCAGAATGTACTGGGCTTGTCTTCTCTAGGCAAAACTTTTCATTTTTACACTTTAGTCTGTGAAGAGGGGGCGGTTCTTGTTGATTTCTGAGGTGCCTTCAAAGCATCTTTTCAGTGTTCTGTTGTAAAATATGTGGCTTCTTTTAATGTTAATCTTTTTAATGTTAATCTCCAACTTTACTCACCCAAATTTTATAGGTACTTCCTTTCTGGTGAAATTCAAATCTTTTAAAATCACTCAGCTGTGTTGTTTGCTTAATTGTCTTCATTCTCAACATAAAGCTGGCTAAAAGCCTTAAATAGTACTCATGGAATCACTTGTACACTGGGCTACCTTGAAATTTCCTCTGCCAGATTAATTAATCTGCCACCTTTAATTTCATTCTTCCAAAAAGTCTCAGGAGATGAGCAAAATGTGCACAAATTTTCTGCCAGAGCATAATATACATGCCTGGAGTTCAACAGCCAGCGGAGTCCTTGATCCCAAATGAAACATTCTGAGTCTTATCTCTGCTATCTACATTTCTTATGAGCACTCTTGTCTTCTGATTTCTGACTAGAAACTCCCATCAAGCTCAGCTTACAGCATTCTAGGGCTTCTCTAGCTGCATCTCTAAACCTCTCCAAACTCTTTCTGCAAAGCAGCTTCAAAGGTTTCTGAGCCACATGGTCAGATAATGATATGGCAATAATCTCACTTCTCTGGTGCCAAAAATCTGTTTTAGTAGCTTTCATTGTATCTGGAATAAAACACCAAGTACCCACAATTTAAGAGAGGAGAGATTTTATTTTGGCTTATGTTTCAGTCCAAAGAAAGATAGCTCCAAAGCAAGACAGTGTGGCAGAGAGATATGGCACAGGTTAGTTTCTCCTGGCGTACAGGGAACAGAGAACCAAGAGAGTAATCAAGTAGACAGATACACCCTTCCAAGTCATAACCACAATGACTTATTTTTCCAACCACATCCTACCACTTAACAACAAGTCAGCTATATTGCTCTCATAATCTAAACATCTTCCAAACATATGAGAGTTTGGGGTAACATTTTAGATTGAAATCATAACAGTAGAGAAGAGCTCTTTATGTGCATTGTTTTGCTTAAACTTTCTGAGTTACCATTAGTGGGGTCATTTATGACTTGTACCAGCAAAATATCCTGTTAGAAGTTAGCCAAACTGTATTCAAACATGGGCTTTGACACCCACATGAATGATATTTGCACTCTGCCATAGATGGATTTCAGAGATTTTTATTGTTTCCTGTTAAGCTATAAAGCAAATCACATCATAAAGTCTTTGTATGCCAAAGTGTATATAACCTCTTATTTTTAAATAAATAATAAACAAACAATAGTGATATACTTGACGCTCTCAACTATTATAGGCCAAGAGTAGCATTGGTAATTTGAAACAATTCTATCCCACCCTGAAATTCCTCTTACAACCCAGGCATTATGCCACCTGCCTCTCTGTCTATGAGGGGCATCATTAGACACAGCAGGGGAAACTCTTCGCTGTATCTCCAATAATGATGTGAACTTATTGTCCATTCCTTTTAAAAAGATCCTTGCTCTTCCTCTCAGATTGCAAATCAACACTTGATGGATTTCTGCACTAATGCTTCATTTTTCACTCATGGGTACTGTCACCCTTATAATTAAATACAATTTCCCTTGAAGTGTCAAGCCCAGAGAACATTTGAGTTCATCTTTAGCAAGTGGACACCATCTCATGCATCTTGTGTTTTGCCTTTATTTCTGGGTTCTTCCTTTCTGCTTTCATGATTTTTTTTTTATTCCTCCTGCAAGTTCAAAAGTATTTTTATTTTTCTATGTTACATACATCTTGCGAATATCCAAACCCATTCTGGAACAAAGCATCCAATCAATTTGGCTTTGAATGTAATTATCTGAATTCTGGATACTTAGCTATTCCAAAGCAAAATGAAGAAAATATACATTTCTTTCTTTGCTTTGATTAATTCAGCCAATATATACTTAATATCTTGGAATCTATTAGCAATTCAGGATATCTTATAAGCAGAAACTATGACACAAAATGAGTAAGTATTCTTGCAGAAACTTCTAAACAGGCTTTTTAATGTAAGAATATTAGACATAAAAGATTTTTTTGAGGAAAATAAAGAAGAAAAAGGCATTTGTATTAGTTTTTAAAAGAAGTTTAAGAGACATTAAAAATAACAGCATGTAAAATAATAATCTCCTGAAAACTAGATTGACCACAAGCTATAAGACTCAAAGTGAACTCATTTGTAAACCAAATGATTTCATAAAGATTCTGCTTAGAAAAATTTTTTTCACTCCTTTACATAATACTTTAGTCTCTTACAAAACATTTATTTAAAATATTTCAAATAGTGCCATCCAATTGCTTTCTTTTTTCCACTGACCTCCTACCCAGAACCTTTAAATTGGGCAGCAGGAGACACAGTACTGAACATATTATCTTTATAATTTCACAGGACCCTCAGCTGGAGTTCAGGATCAATTCTCACACTTTATCTGCCAAAGAATTTTTAAACTACATAACTGACAAATAACCTGAGCTGTAATTTATGGATCTTTCATCCACAGGAAATACATATTTACAGGTGGTTTTAATATAAATCACCTTACAATACTGTGAAATTTGGTTATGAAGACTATTACCTCCACAAATAAAAACAGAAAACACAACCAACAGCAACATCAAAATAGCCTGCTAGGTCTTGTGCCTTTAACAGAAGCTAAATTCGGGACTTTGTCCCATTAAGTCTACTCTTATGATAGTTGTCTTTATAGAAAACATTTAAATTTAATTGAGAGTATTCCAGTCACTCTCCTGATAGGACACTCTGGTCCCCTGATCATTTACATTTCTGATTATATTATTATTTTAGAAAAAGTATAAGATACAGTGTGCAGAGATGGTGTTCATTGAGATGTACATATATATATATATATATATATTTAAAAATATAATTTTAAAAATCTCATTTATATGTCAAAGTCCACAATACCTATTCAGATTTTCCTTATGTATGCAACTGCTTGTTTGACAACCATATTTCAGCTTTTTGAGAGAAGAGTAGCATGTCTAATACTGCATTTATCGTCTTCTGTCCTCAGAATGAGTCTTCTTGCCATGGTCACATTGCAGGGAATGTCTTGACCACCTTACCGCTCCTTCTCTCAGCACTGTTAGTTGAATACTTCCTAAATAGCACCCTCCCATCTTCTTTCTGCCTTACTTTTATTGTAATCCCTCACCTGGACAAATGTCACAGGATTTGTTAGTGTCTTTCGTTTTTGCCTTTAAGTTTAAACTCCTAAATGTGGCTGCAGTGGTCTTCCGTACTTTCTCCTTCTTCGGCCTCAACTTCCTTTGGAAATTCACTATTCTATTCTTACCAAGCCCTCTTCATTCTTTTTGACTCACCATCACTTCTTTTTGCACAATAGGCCTCATCTGATGACTTCCTCTTATACAGAGACTTGGGTGTTCTTACTGCTCAGTACTTGAATATAATTTTCCTGTTAGGACTATTTGCTCAATTCGTTACCTTTCTGATACTGTGACAGAATGTCTGACATAAATCAGCTTAAAGTAGGAAAGATTTATTTTAGGTTACAGTTTCAGAAGTTTGAGTCCATTTTTTAATTGGACCCATCGTTTAGGCCTGTGGTGAGGAAAAAACATCATGGCAGCAGGAGACTGCAAAAGAAAACAGCTCAACTCATGGCAGCGGGGAGGCCGAGAAAAGAGGAAAGATTCCCAGGGGAAAGAACAAGAACCAGGCATAAACTTCAAAGCCATGTCTTCCAATGACCTGTTTCATGCAATGACGACACATTTTCCATTGTTCCATAAACTCCAAGAATGCCATCAAATTATGAGTCTATGAATGGATTGATCTAGGGACCCAGATATACCTTTCACGATCCAATCACTTCCCAGAGCCCATCAGATGACAACCAAGCCTTCAGCACAATGAGTCTTTTAGGGCACGCTCTACATCCCTACCAAAGCACCCACCAGTTATCTCATGTCTGTATCTCAACCACTGGACTGTAATCAATCTGCTTCTTGATCCATCAGCACCCACCGCCTGCCTTGTCAAGTAATTTATGTTGTCAGCCCAATTTTATCCTTAATATTCCAGCTTCCTTTTCATATTCCTTCAACAGTAATTCATTGTTTATACTCTTTTAAAAAGATATACAGAGGTACACCAATAATAATTCTATTACATATAAAATAAAAATACATTCAATGAGTATTAAATTCTGTCAAAAATGTAAAGAGAGGTGTTGGGGGTTTAGCTGATTGGTGCTGCTGCCTGCCTCGCAAGCACAAGGACCCGAGTTCAATCCCCGGTACCAAAAACAAAAAAGTAAAGATACTTATCATGGAGACATCAAAAAAGACCTTTAATTTACTAAAGTTATCTATATGTTACTAAAAAGAAGATCTTACAAAATCTGAGAGTAATTCTAAATTGCATCTTTTTTGTTTTTGTTTTCATTCTTCTTGGTAAGAATTTTGTTTCTTGAACTTATAATGTAACCATTATTAACTATTTACATGCTGTAAATGACAAAGCTTTTTTTTAGAAATCAAGAAATTATTCTTTTGCTTCTTGATTAAGATTACTCTGAAAATTTTTCCAAAGATAAATTTGTTTAACTTCAGAACAGCTTTAGAAAATATATTTCAGGAACAATGTGTATGGCATTAATTATAACCAGTTTTTACCTGGAGGGAGAATAAAGTTTCTTCAAACAGCCAGTCCTGGTTAACATCGCAAAATATTGCAATGCATTTTATAGTAGATTTCCAAATAACTTCTTTTAAATAATGAAATATTTATGCATATGCTCAGATAGCAAAGCTAAAATATTAGTCATGTCACATTTTTCCATTTGTGAAACTTTAGTGTTTCTTTGAGCAACACGATAAAAATCTAAGTTTAACAAATATAGTAAGTTTGTAGTTCATTCCAGCTTTGTGACCCCTTGCTTGTCTTTTCCTGTTTAGTTTTTAGCTTACGTGGTTACATAACCATTGCTTTTGCTTAAAGGTCAGCCAAGAGTAAAGTTATATCTTGCTGGAGGTGAGATGTAAACAATGTCTGATCTTGCCCTGCCATTTTTCTTAAATCTTCCACAGAGCTGGGTGAAATTGTGCCAGTATTCATAAAAGAAGATTATGTTTTAGAATCTGTATTGTATTATTCAATAAATATTTCAAGGTGTCTGCAAACAGGGATTAATGGATTTTATATTTCAGGAAACCAGAAAAGTATCAACCCAAAGAATTAAATAAAACACTCATGTTTGATGCTCATGTAAACTGTAACTTAAAATATAAATTGTGTGTAAACTTCCTTTTCCTTTTGCTTCATTTTCTCGTTGTAAAATAATGCAGAATGAAATGAAATCAGACAGAAATGAAAGGAGATAAAAACAATTTAAAATTGACCTTCACTCTGAAAAGGAATGGCTTTCTTCAGTCAGCAGTGCCAAGAGTCAATGACAGTGTCTGAATACAATTAAAACATCCAGGTGAAAAACGTATCTTCAGATCCTCAGCTGTGGGTTTCTCTGAATTGTGCCACACACTGTCCAAACTGGAGGTGTCTGGACCCAGGGGACAGTAGTCTTTGGCCTTTAAAGTATTTCAGCAGAAATTTTTGGAGTAGTTATGTATCCAAATGTTCATTCATGTCAAATAACTGTATTCTTTGGGAAAATCTTTGCCTTTAAAAGAATTTTTTTATGTGTGTCATTATCTGTATATATTAAGTTGAATCTCTATGCAATTCTTACCCTACAGAGGTTCATTAGTGATTTAAATGAGTTTCCTAACCATTGTAAAACTAGGAGTGTCTAGCTGAATACTCCAGCTTGGTGATTCTGTCTCTGTTTCTGCCTCAGAAAGTGTGTAAATCAGGCTTCTACTAGATAGAATATGCTATAATAATGACAGAGGTTTTTTTTTTTCTCCTTACATTACTCATATTTATTTTAAATACCACTCATTTTAGTGACTTGTTCCTAACAAATTAATGCATGCAGCAGAACAAGTAGTGGTGTTGTTTCCAGTTGTTTAGGAATTAAGTAAATTGTAAAAAATATGTTTCTACATAGTATAAAATAGGACAGTTATTTTCATGTAAAAATATGAAATAAATATATAAAAAAGAAAAATGACTTTCATAATTAGACTATGATTTCTTTTGTACTTAAATTTATTCTCAACATAGAATTCCTTTAACAGCTACGTAAAGATTTCTATTAAAGACGATGAACCACTCCCTCAAGTTTATGAGTTGTGTTCTGAATGTACTTAAGATCAGTTCTTTCACTTATACTATAAAAAAAGCAGTCCTGGGGACTTAGATCAGTGGTGCTGGGCCTGCCTGGCAAGCACAAGGTCCTGAGTTTGATCCTTACAGAGGGGTGAGGGTGTGTGTGTGTGAGGGGAATCAGTTGTAATTCTATGTCTTTCAATTAATGTGTTAGGCTTCTAGAGATTATAGCTTGGGCTATAGCCACTGAGTTTATAAGTCAGTGTAGTTTTCAAAATTTTTATAAATTTAAGAAATGTTAATTTATGATGTTTTAGTTAATGACATTCACTGTGAATAGTTAGCACCCTTTGGTTTTTGAGTTTATAAAAGCAGTATAGAAATTTATGTATATTATCATTTTGATAAATTAAACTTTTGAGAATTCCTTAAACATTCAATCATACCTTTTCAACTAAAAAGAAATGATTGTGACTATGTAATATAT